>NW_024543978.1:2147500-2490000 GCF_018167655.1 Microtus oregoni
TTGGTATTGCTCATTTAGCACATCCCTGGAGAGCAAATGGCGCTGCTAATGCTTCACATGCATCTGCAGGTTACACGCCCCTTTCCTGCCATGCCAAGACTCTCGCCCCCTCCGCAGCTGGCACAGAGGTGGGGCCCGGCTTTTGTTTTGCTCCAGCCAGCTCGAAGGACCTGGTGGCCTGAGAGAACTTTCCAAGTTGCAGTGCCTGGGCTCCTCTCTACACATGGCCAGAGGTCTACTCCTCAGTGTGATGATGGTGCCTGATGAGGAAACCTCCCCACATGCCCTCTCTCTGCCTTGAGCGCGGTCTCTGGGTGTTCTTCTCTAGCCACAGCCCAGCTGTGCCCAGGGCCCTTGCCTGGGCTGCATGCTCACAGTCTGGTCTGCTTTCTTGCCCTATCCAGGCTCTCGGTGCCTCCATCCTGGTTCCATCTAGAGGAGCCTGTGCTGCTCTGGAGGAGGGGGCTGGGCCCCAGGACAGGGAACTCTAGCCCGGAGCTGGCCACAGCAGGGAGAGACACCTGGAAACCTCTGTGAAGGAGGTTCTGACTCCAGACTTAAGGGGTCAGAGGGGAGCTGAGCTAAGTCGGAACCCTAACGGGATGGCTGTGGAAGGCACTGTCGAGCTGTCCCACCACCCTCCACCACAGGACACCCAGGAGTTGGACAGCAGGTAGAGCAACCTCAGAGGGCAGCCCATCAGCCCTGCCCAGACCCTCCCACGACCCCTCCTCCTGTTTGTCTCAGTGGAGAGCCGGGTCTCTCCTGAAAGATCTCACGGGACTATCTCAGGCCGCCAGACTCTGGGGCTCTGGAAGCTGTTCAGTCAGAGCCATAGGCAATAGTTCACTAAAGGGGTGTGGTGGTGTGCCAGCCAAACTTGGCTAAAGAAAACAAATGGTGGGGGCAGAGGCATATCTGGCATCCCGTAGTGTGCCTCTTACAGTGAACTGGGGTCTGGGGCCTCACTGTCCCTCTTGCTACGTGATGCTCCAGAGCCATGGAAACTGGCTAACACGCTGTTGTAAGACAACTATCTCCAGATAGAAGCACTTCCTTCTGGAGGGAGGACAGAAGCTACAAGACTCAGGGAGAGAGCACACTAACAAATGGGGAAAGCTCACATGTATAGGATTCTCAGGCCCCTCCCCAAGGCTTTAAGAGCAGTGAGCAGTTGCTGGGGACGGGACTCCCATTTATATGGTGCGGAAAGGACCGGGACACAATTTTCGTGAGGTGCACGAGACTCCGGTGGGCTCTTTGATGATGCGTCTGTCTCTGAGGCCTCCATGCTACCGTCAGTGACTTCAGCAAACCCTTTGGTTCACCAAGCTGGCTTTGGTGGAACACCTTCCTCTGTTGTGGGTGCCCTGCCTGGGGTAGGTCGATACCCATTCATGTCTCCCTAGGGAAAGGCTCACCCAGCATCTTCATGGAGCTGGGAGGTCACGCAGCGTAAAGCACACACTGGGGCTTGGCAGACCTCACAAGAGTGTCGATTGCTCACAAACGGCAGTTTATGCTGGCTCTACACCGAGACGGCATTTCAAACCGAATTAAGTAAAACGTAGTATTAGAACGGACTCTTTTACATTAATCTTTTTAACTCTGGCTCCTGGAGAACTCAGGGTGCTAGGGGTAGCAGGTGTGGATGGCAATATGCCATCTCTGTCAGCATAGTCCAGACAAAAAGAAATCAGAGCTTGACTGCCCTGACCCAACTCCTGGGTCCCCGGAATTGCCTCTCCTGCTCCCCTCGACTGCAGCCTCTTCTTTCTACACTCCGTTTCCAGCCTTCTAGTTAACACTCACCTCATAACCCAAACGCCCCTCTTATCAGGGGTCTGGCAGGACCCCACCAAGCTCTGTAGTCTCATTCTTTCTTCTAGAAGGCACACCCACCTCTTGTGTCTCCTTCACCTGCTTCTGGCTGCCCCTTATTCTGCTCTGGTTGAGCTGACACATCTGTACTGCCTATGTTGGCCGTGCAGTCTCAAGGAGAGCCGATTTGAATGCAGCGTGGTCTGGAGAGGGCTCGGGGAAAGGCATCTTGTGTCTGCATCCCAGAAGCTGCCCATACCTCTCACCCATGGCTTGCAGCCAGTTCAGCTCAAGCCCTTCCATAGACTTCACTCATTCCTGCTAAGACGTAATAACTTAGGCTTGCAAACTGCAAACTTTGAGCAGCCGCTGGGCAAGATGGCCACGGAGTTTGAGTTCCTTGAAGGGCATTCTCTCCAGCCTATGCCCCACTGCGACATGTGGTCCGTGAGATGTCATTCTTAGTTTTCTCTTAGCAGCGGGGTGACCTGAGTGTGCTATTTGCTCGGTGGGTAGCTCCATAGCCCTGAATTTATTTCAGGATGTGCCCTGAGAGCACTATGAACTGAAGACACGAGAATGGACCAGAGAACCTGCCAGGCTGACCCTCCCTGCCTGTGGGGGCAGTGCACAGTGAAGAACAGCAGCTGCAGGCTGGCCCTACACACTTTCTCACACCACAGGGGCACACTATGCAGGCGTGTGTGGATCACTCCCTCTCATCTGATCTCTTTTCTGCGGAGTTTTCAAAAGGAGACAGGGGAAGATGGCATAAGAGGAGGATGCTGGCCCTGAGCTTTGTCCATACTCCTTCAGATGAGTACCTCAGAGAAGGAGCTGCAGCCATGACAGAGGCCCAGAGGGTCCTAAAGAACCAGTGGCTACACTAACACAGAGTCACAGATCCAGGACGAGGAGAACTGGAGCACCATCATTCTGCCTGTGTCTCCTGGGCTATAATCCGGTGATTATTGGTGCACTCTGGAGGTTGGAAGTATTCTTATCATGTATGGAAGGAACACTGGTGTGTCCTGGCGGATATACCACCTCTCCATCTGTCCACCCATCTACCTGTCTTTCCTTCCTTCTTTCATTCATTCAGGCAGCAAGCCATCATCCCCCATCAGTTGAACCACTCATCCACCTACTTGTTCTCCCACTAGTCCTCTCTCTGTCTCCATCCATCCATCCATCCACTCACTCACCCATCCATCCACCCATCCATCCACCCATCCATCCATCCACCCACACACCCATCCACCCACCCACCCACCCATCCATCCACCCACCCAGCCATCCATCCACCTACCTACCCATCCACCCGTCCATCCACCCACCCACACACCCATCCATCCACCCACCCACCCATCCATCCACCCACACACCCATCCACCCATCCATCCATCCATCCACCCACTAACCTCTCCTCACCCACCCACCCACACGTTCATGTATCCATCCTTTCGTCTGCCATCCATCCACCGACCCATCCATCCACCCATCCATCTATTCATCCATTCACCCATCCATCCATCCATCCATCCATCCACCCACTCACCCACATGTCAATCAATTATCCATCCGCTTCCTACTAATCCATCATACTTTTATCCCTTTATCCCTCTACCTCAAGCACCTCAATACTGGCTCTGCGCCTGGATTTGAAATCTGGCCACAGATCACTAAGGGAAGGGACAAAGGTTATTACCATACATGGATAACTTAAGTTCAATCCTGCATCTCATCTCCTTGAAGCCTGTCTCCTGGTGAAGGGGGTGAGATGCAGCAATTCCATCCTCAGCTCCTTACCCTGCAGACCAAATCCACCACTCATGCTTTGTCCTACGTCATCAGAGGGAGACACGCCTGGCTTCCTCACATCACTGGGATGGCCACAGGATAACGGAAACCCTGAAGGGCTTCTTGAGCCTCCTGTGCCCGAGCCTGCATGCCAAGCCTCTTCTGTGAGGTGCTTGGTTTGGATGCCAAAACCAAGCTGATGGTAACGCCGGGTTCTGCAGGAGCATCCCATATCCTTTCTTAGCCCGTTTGGTTGGGCTCATCCCTGGCTCCATTGGAGGACATGTGATCCTAGCCTAGCCAGTGAGTGGACCTAACCCTCATGAACAGGTCAGGGGTCATCAGGCCACAGTGACTGGGTGGCTGACTCTTATTCCTTACAGTTTTCTGGAACTGAGGGGGAAGGGACAGTCACTCTTGATGGCAGTGAGACTCAGTTTCTGGGAGCAAACGAGGATCCATATGGGGTGGTGAACTGCAGGCACCCAGTCAACTCAGGGAAGTAGTAGCATCTTCCTGTTGGGGTCACCCAGGCCACTGGGTCCAGACATTCCTAAAGCCCATGTTTCTGCTTGCTGGGCTACTTTGGGCTGTCCCGTGTTGCTCTGCCTAACTCTGCCTTCTGTTAGCTGGGTCTGGAAAGGGAGTGGGTGCTTTAGGGTGGCGGCTTCAGGTGGCCTGAGGTGTTTGTGACCTGGCTCTTCCAGGACCTCCCAGCTCAGGTCTGCCACAGACCTGTCCTCAGGTGTCACTCTCGTCGTGCGTCCTGTGTAACCACACACATTTTATAAATACGGAGAAGTCACATCCCACCTGCACTGGGCCTCACCACCATAACTGCTGGAAGGTATTTTCATTAAGCCTTTCAAAGCTGAGGGGTGGGGAGACGGGGAGGCAGGACCCCCCTCTCTGGTGTCAGGGGAAGATCTGGGGAGAATGGTTGTCTCTGCACAGTGGCAGACGGGCGCTTGGGAAACGGCTTTTCTGGGTTGCATTATGCACGGAGTGGCCTCTGTCAGGATCTGAGGCCCATTCCTTGGTTTTTCTGATACTCTTTAGTTCCTCCCAACTTGGAAATAGGAGCCATAGTATAGACCTCTGAATTTCAGTCAACTTCACACTCTGCTCTCCCACTAAAGCCTGCAATGGCTCCCCAGCGGTCTCAGAATAAACAGTTTTTAACATGCTCTAGGGACTGCCGTGGCCAGGGCCTGCCTGCTTCCTCCAGGCTCAGCTTAGCCCCTCTCTCACATTACTATCCAGACTTGTCTGTGCCTCGGCACACAGAGTTTCGTCTGCACTGGGCCTTTGTGTTGTTAGTACATGGCACAGGGTGTCAGCCCACACTGCCATCCGTCCAGTTGACCTCCCCATCCCAAAATGCTCTGAGTGCCCTTTCCAGTACTCTGTCTTCACGATGTATCCATAACCACTTGATTCCTTACTGCCTGAGGAAATGGCTTTCCAAGGCCAGGGATGGTGCCAGGGGTACAGGGTAGGTATGCCACTCAGGAGGCCTGGTGCTGGCTGTGGGCTGCTGGGACCTCCCTAGATGGGTCCTCGTGGAGTGGAGCACCATTGAGAAGAGCCTCCCAGGGAGAAGGCAATGGTGAGGACCTTGGCTACAAGCTGGCAGGTGGGTGGAGGCAGCACCTGCTTGCACCATTCTGGAAAACAGTGGTTCACTGGCCAGCGTGTGCTGGAGGAGGGTGGGAGGGCTCCTGCCATGACTGGGCACACCCTCTCTGTAGGATCCACTCATTCTGTCCACTGTTTTTCTGGTTGATTTCTCAGATGCAGCCTGTGACAGAGTCCCAGACGCCAGAGAATGCAGGGCGCAACGCAGGTTGAGACTAGTTCTAACGTAGCCCACGAGGCCACCAGTTGCTTGTGGAGAATCAAAGGTCAGAGATAAATCTAACATTATATTACCCTGGTGCATTGTAAGGTGGACTGGCTGCCCTTGGCTGTGCACACACCTCATCAATGATGGATAAACATGAGTGCTGGGAGCCGCTCCCTCCAGAGGTCACACGCAGCATAGAGAGACTGGCAGATCTCCCGGCCTCAGCCTGGGGCAGGTACTCCACACACAGGTTTCCTGGAGCATTAGCATCCAGAGCCACTATGGCACTCTGGGAGCATGCTTTCTTCTAAGCCAATTCGAAAGTTCAGACTTATATTAAAAAAAAAAAAGGTATTACTTAACGTCTCAAAGTCACCCGGGACAGGTTTAATCTCAGAGGTGAGCATTGAGCGTCAGTGGCAGAAATGACGGCTTCAGTGGAGGGATGGGAGCAAGACTGCTTCTTGGGTCTGACCTCCGTGCTGGCCTCAGCGAAGGGCCATGGTGGCAGCGGCTGTGGTGGCCTCCTTCCTTGAGAGACTGGAGTGTGATTTATTTTTTTTTTTTTTTTTTTTTTTTTTTTTGATTTTTTGAGACAGGGTTTCTCCGTAGCTTTTGGTTCCTGTCCTGGAACTAGCTCTTGTAGACCAGGCTGGCCTCGAACTCACAGAGATCCGCCTGCCTCTGCCTCCCGAGTGCTGGGATTAAAGGCGTGCGCCACCACCGCCCGGCTTGGAGTGTGATTTATTACACTCACGCTCTTCCAACCCTGCCTGGGCCCCAGACTCCTCAATCTGCTTCTGGCTACTTCCAGTGCCCTGTCCAGTCTCCGCAGGGCAGCAAGAGACAAGAGCGCCTTCAGATAGACTTGGAGAGATGGCTCAGAGGTTAAGAGCATTGCCTGATCTTCCAAAGGTCCTGAGTTCAATTCCCAGCAACCACATGGTGGCTCACAACCATCTGTAGTGGGGTTTGGTGCCCTCTTCTGGCCTGCAGGCATACACACAGACAGAATATTGTATACATAATAAATAAATAAATAAATATTTAAAAAAAATAAAAAAAAAATTAAAAAGATAGACTTGGGGCAGAGAGAGGGGACCTTGCTTCCAACTCGCCTTCCCAAAAGGCCACGTCTGTGGAGGAAGGCACAGTTGCCATGTGGTGCCGTGGAGACTGAACCCAGTGACTTCTACAGGCAGGAGAAGCGAGAACAGCAGGTATCCTAAGGGACAGGCAGCGCTGTCCGACAGCCCCGTGACACAACGCTGGGCTTGGAGTTGGCAATGTCTAGGGTGTCAGAGTGGCCCGAGGGACTAGAGGATGCGAGGTAGGAATGATTTGTTTATTCAATGACCCCTGGTGTTCCCTGAGCCCATCCTGGGTACCGCGACTGTGTGCCTCCTTCCCTGATGCTCACAGGTGTCAACACATACTGCTCTCCTGGCTTGGGGTATCCCTCCTTGTCTGGCCATCTTCAGGGATGCCAGTCTGTCTGGGCAATCAGCCCCTGCCTGGAAGATGACTCCAGCTCTTCCTGGTTTCCCCGCCCACTTCCCAGGCAGCCAGGCTAGGCTCTTACAACTATGCCAAAGCCACGATGCCAGTAGCTTCCTGACTTAAACTGAAATCTACCCTTATCCAGACCGTGGCAGCTGCATGTCCAGACCAAGGCCGCAGTTACCAAATGGCCTATGCTGCAGCCGTGCCTGGAATGCTGTGGTTGTGGTGTTAGCATCGTGCTGCTGCGGATGGAGCCCTTGGGGTTCTGCTGAGCTGTTCCCCATCACACATACCCTTTCTCCATCCATCATCTTTGTCACCCAGATGCTTCCTGCTCTGTGGCAGGCTCCCCAGTTCCCACCGGTCAGTGGTAGGGAAGGTGGACACTCACTGAACTGTGACCACGTAGCCTTCCTCCCTTCTTGCCCCAAGGAATCCTTTAATAACCATGTCCTCCAAGCTGGGTACCATGTGGCCATGTCTTAGGAAGAGAGTCTGGAGACAGCATGGGGGTTCTGCAGGGACAGCTCATGTCCCTTGCCTGAATCTGCCTCCCCAGTGCTGGCCTCTGTTCTCTAAGCATGGAGAGGGGAGGAGAAGAGGGCTGTGAGGACTGTGAGAGTCATGTCTAGGGGACAGCATGGGACCTCCATATTCCTGCCTATGGCTCATCTGTATGCACACACAGACCCCAAAGTGTCTGTTTAGCTGGAGTCCAGGCGGCAGTCAGAAGACAGGTGGGTAACCCTTACCTCAGACATGACGCTGCTTCTTCTTCAAATTAGCTGAGGGGCTGAGAAAGCTGATCACCCGGAGACCTCACTCACCCTCCCCTCGTACCCAAAGCTTCTGAGCAAGCACGCGGCTACATCAGCATGAACACCCGTCTCCCACCAGGATGCTTCCTCTTTATTCCGCCAGTGCCTGGCGCAGGTTCTGTCTCACAGCCACAAACCCCTGCCTCCACCACGCAGGGAGCGCTCAGGGCAGGCTGTCATGTAACTGTGACTAGCCGAACAGCAAAGCCATGGACACCTTCAGCCAGCCACCCGTCCTCAGGGGTGACATTCTGTGGATATAGGAACACAGCAGAAAGCTCTGGAAGACCCGGGGACTGCCTCAGCCACGTGCCACTCCCACTCGGTCTGAACACGCGGTTTGGAGCAGGTCTATTCCATGACTTCCCTGAGGCCGGTTCCCTGCCAGGGAAAGACAGAGCTTTGCATTCCTCAGGGCCCTTCTGCCCAAAGCACCAAGAACAAAAGCGGTCAGAGAACCGAGGCATCTCCTGGCTCCACACCCATCTGAGCATTTCTGTGCCATCCTGCATGGCACAGGTTTAAATACCCAGCGCCACTGGGAGCACAGGCCCGGACTGCCTGGTTGGCATTCTGTCTCCAAGCTTTTCTGCTGTGTGATCTCGTGCAAGTGTCTTCACCACTCTGTGTCTTTTGCCATTTGTGAAATGGGGGCAGGGAAACTATCCTAAAGCATTGAGTATTGTAGATTGGTGGTGTGTCCCCGCTGGGCTCTGGACTGAGTCCGGCACAGTGGAAGGACATGGCAGTGACAGCTGCCGCCATTTTCACTGTGATGACCAGGGTGGAGCAGAGGCTGAGTGGGCAGGTTTATTGGGGCTACTTGTCCACCTGCTTCCCACCTTGCTCCCGAGAGCTGAGAGATGGCCACCGTCGCTTATGAGACTGGCTCCAGGATCCGCCCACATAATTCCATCTGCCCTACCCACTCCCTGCATTGTGGCACCGGTGCCCTGCGGGGGGTGTAGAGGGGGAACAAAGGGGCTGCTAGTCCGGGCTACCAGACTGTGTGCAACACCTAAGGCTCAAATGTTAACAACCTAGCTAAGAGAACATATAAAACAGCGGAGAATTCCATGAAGCCCTTGGGGACCCCACAAACACAAGCCCATGTTGAGACAGCCGGGCACCAGGCATAACGGGGACCCTGCAGCTTGAAGCTTAGCTGCAGAACTCCAGAGAAGGAAGGGCAGACGGAGCCCCGATCAGGTGCAGCGAATCTTCGTACTGCCAGTCTCTAATGATCAGGATGCCTGGTGACTTTATCACAGTGTGTGCTGACTTCTGTCTAATGTGTCTGATTTACAGGAACAGCACAGAGAATTAATTATGGTTATTAAATGCTGCTTGTTTAATGAGGACAGAACACATGCCCACAGGCCTTCCCTGTTCTAGCTGGAGGCCAGGGGCGCTCGAATCAGCGGAGTCCACAGTGACAGAGACAGGATGGCGGTACGGAGGGGCACGGCCTCTGTCCCTGGCTCAGGTAGAGCTGCAGGCACAGACAAAAGAGAAAGGTGACCAGATCGCCTCTGGTGCACAGCAGCACTCAGGGTGCAGAATGAAGGTTGAGCAGCCCCTGGGTCTCGCTGCCTTTCGGAGCTGGGGTCTAAGTCTAGGCTAAGCGACATTTCCACTCTGTGATCTGAGACCTATGGAAACTCAATTCCCCATTTGGAAAAATAGGAATTTTTGTATGACTGTTTTCTTTGAATTTGAGAATTTAGTTATGTTAAGCCTGCACAGTACTGAGCCTCATGGGGCTGATATGTCTTTGATTATTTTTTCATCTGAGAAAGGCAACAGCTCAGCTATTCACAGGAATGTGGAGGGATGTGAGGGATAGATTTGGTAGGGCTGGGGAGGGAGGGATCCTCCACAGGATGCAGTGGGGTTGGGCAGGAATGCTCCCAGAGAACACTGTCCTAGGAGGAGATATGAATATGTTTTAAGCCTCATTCAGCTCCGAGAAGCCCCGTGACTCCTAGCGAGGCACTTATCCTGTCACCTGGTCTCTATGATATGCTGTGACTGAGACCTCAGTAGTGATTGTCACCAAGAAGTGCGTGCAGAGGAACTGAGCAGACCATCATCCAAAGGTGTCCCCAAGCCCCACCTGGGGACATCAGTCCCTAGGGCAGATAGTGCTGGAGGTGTCTCTGTCAGGGTTCCCCGGCTCTTCTGGATGCAAGTCCTCCTAGGTGTATGCAGAGCTCTCTCTGGGGTTCTGTGGCACATGTCCCGCCCTGGAAGTGCCCACCATTTGCCCCACAGAGACAACCACGTGCTTAGCATAACGGGGACTTCTGGAAACACAGAGGGAATAAAGCTGTTACAAGATGGGTCCTTAAAATGAAAGATTCAGCTAGAGATTTTTATTGCTTAGTTTTGAGTTTTGTGATCTTTTAGGACGTAATGGTTCGTTCAGGATGCTATCGCTTTTTGATATCGCTGTTCAGTGCTGAGCTGCCTGGAATACGGATAGGTCTGGGGGGGGGGGGGGGCAAGGCAGTCCCAGCGAGCAGGGAGGAGGTGGATGGCTTCCTTTCCTCTCCAGCCTGTCCCCTCAGGTCTAGCAATGACTCTAGAATGGGCTGCCATTTTCAGGCATTTGCCTAGAGACAGGCCCATCTCTCCAGTCTAGCTCAGTCACCTGCACAGATCCCCGCAGATCTCGGCTGGGCTAAAAAGGCATCCAGGAGGGTTCTGAGTTCAGTATTCATCTTACTGTCTGATATGACACACGATTGATGCCCCCTCCCATTCATTCAAAGGAGTCACAGATTGTCCTTGCCGATAAGGAGGCACCTGTCCACACTCTGTCCCAAGGTCACTCAAAGGAAGAAGGATTGATTTGGGCTCATGGTTTGCGAAGAAATCGCCCATCAAGGAGGGTAGGAGGCCTGGTGGCAAGGAACTCCAGGGTTGTGGAAGTAGATGCACATGGCTCAACATCTCCTCTTACTCCTGTGTAACAGGAATCAGAGGGTGGACAGGAAGCAGGACTGGGCTCTGTAAGCCTTGGGGCCTTCCTCCAGTGAGTCCCTTCCTCAAGGAAGGCTTCAGTTCCTAAAACTCTCACAACATGCCAACATTGTGCCACCAGCTGAGGGCCAGGTGTTCAAACATTATCGTGTATCAGTTTCCCCTGAGACAAAACCTTCCGTCTTTGAGGAAAGCTCATTAAAACACAGGATGTTCTAAAGGGAGGGAAAACATTCCATTTCACTGGGAAGCTCTGTAATCCCAGGAAGTAAACAACTCACTAGCTTCAGGAAGTCCCTGAAACGGAGCAGATTCACGAATCTTCTCTTCCCCCAGCGTATATAAGCAGCGAGGACTACAAAGAGACATTCTTAGACCAGACCAGCTCCCTGGAAGAAGCAGAGACCAACTAAGCCACCTGGAAAGGACACTTGCTGGACTATTGAACTGTCTGCAGCCTGTGCCTTGTGCTTCCGGCTTCTAGTGTTTGTGAGCAGTCACTCATTCTTGGGTGAGCATTTGATACTTTGCCTTTGAGTCAGTGCTGTTCTTCTAACTCCTCACCCATATGGCCTTAAACAACCCTAGCAGAACTTACTGGTTCACCAGCTGGAATGTGGTGCTAGCCATACTTTGGTCTGTAGTGAGAAGACCGTGTCACACAGCACACACGAGCCTGTGGGGGCATCTCGCGTTCACACTATCATAATCTTAGAATGGCTCCCTGGGACTTCTGTCCCTCTTTACCTTCACTGTGTCTCACTGTCTGGTCAACTGAGGGTCGGGCTGCCTAGGCTGGGACCTGTCCAGGCCCTTCTGTGACTCTAAAGCATCAGACAGGCAAGCCCTTTGCTGGTGGCTTCCTTCAGGATCACCAAGAGGAGGACAGTATATGTGCAGCAGGGCTGGAAGTGGGAGCTGGCTCGTGTTAGTTCTGGAAGTTTCCCTGATCTTCTTTTTACTCTCTGCTGATCCCAGAGTTTACCTGCACCTGAGGACAGGGCTACCCTCTGTTCCAGGGGTTCTACTGAGCAGCTGTGGGATGCGCCCTCTTCTTGCCAGGCTGGGACAAAGCTCTGCAACGGCTTCTGCCCTCACCATGACCCACCTGGTCACTCAAGGCAAAACAGTCTTAGAGGAACGAGACAGGCCCAAGAAACGCTGCTCCCAAGGGAAAACAGGGCACCACGCTAGTCTCCAAACAGCCAGCTTCAGGGGCTCCCTCCATCAACCTCAGGAGAAGGGGGTGCATAGTTCCACACTACCCAGAATTCCAGGAGTGCTTCTAGCCCAGCTTAGGAGTGTGTGCTCTGAGACTGACAGGTCCCAGGCCTGGCATCCCCTGGCTGTGCCCCACCTTTGAATGCAGTGGTACTCTGAGTCTGAGAGACACTTGGGGTGCCCTGAAGTTTCACCTGTTGAGAGGCTCCTTCCCAGCCCCTTTGCTCCCTCAGATGCCCTCTGGCTTGTCTGTCTTGCCCTGAGTAAGGTTGGTGGAGCACGGCTCATAGATACACCAGGTGGAAATAGCTTCCTTTCCTTGATGTTGCCCCGCGAGCCCCTTGTGTGAGCCAAAATCAGCAGCAGCGCTGCACAGCCGTGACGAGAGGGCACACTGCCCTGGCCCCTCCTCTCTCCAGGCTTGAAGCGGGAACACGGAACACTTTAGTGGCTGCTATGGATCAGAAATGGCTCGGGAGCTTCCTGAGGGCTTGTTTGTGTGTTGGGAGCCTGGTCACCAGTGTGTCCTTTTTAGAAGCGGGAAAAGGTTACCCCCTCTCTCTCTTTCTGGCTCCTGTCTGCCAGTGTGAGCTTTCTCTTGCCATGACAGTGTGGTCCCTGTGAAGTGAGGTCCTTTGGACTTTAAGTTTCCAAAGCTTGCAGGCACACAGACCACCTTACTTTCTGCATTTCCCAAATCATTTCCTTACGGTAGTGAAGATGTCAGACTGTGGTACCTCAGCGAGACCTCCCCCAAATGGAGACACCCTTACTCAGCTGCCTGTGCACTCAAGAGGAGACCATCTAGGACGGCACCCGTGCTGAGACCCCAGGGGAGAGGTGTGAGAGGACTTTAGATCCCCTGCACAGAGAAGTGCAGCTGGACTTCAGTAACTGAGCAAACCCCAGCATCGCTGTGCCTTGACTGAGTCACCCCAGGACTGTGTTCCTAGTTATCAGGAGGCTCAGCTGCCTGTGAAGGAGCAGGATGCACAGCCCTCCCTTAATCCACTCCAGCAAAAGGGTCAGCAGTGGGACACAGAGAAGCAGCGCCGCGCTCACCCTCCCCTGCCAGGAGCCATCTCCCTCCTCCCAGGGATGTTCCCCGGCCAAGCACAGGGAGGATGCCTCGGAGCAGCTAATCAGTTAAGTCTCTGGAAGGATTAGGTCCCTTTACCGATGTGGATCTGCCACTATTGATTTTGGCCTACCACAAATCCCGTGTAGCGCATTTCGCTTCAGAGAGAGCCTTGTGTTGACACTGTTAAGGATCCTGTGGATATCTTTATCTTCATTGACTTCCTTAGTGAAACACAGAACGTGATGCCCACACCTGGCCCAGCCGGTCGGCACTCTTTCCACAGCTGGACAACAGGATTTCCCCCTTTACAGAGACCTTGAAAGAGCCACTGAATTCCAGTTCTGCAACCTCCTAAGCTGGGAATCTGGAAAAGCCACTTCTCCGCCTTACCCTGTGTCCTTCAGAATAGCTTTTAATAAGTGAAGAAAAGGAGCAGGAAGCCAAAGGTTCAGAAGAGCATTAAGTACCACTTTGGGAATGACCAGGAGCCGGGTGTCATCCAGCTTCCAGGGTCAGAGCTGGGAGGACAATTAGAGCAACCCTGTCACGAAAGAGTAAAGGAAGCTGAAGAGGTGGCTCAGCAATTAGGAACACTGGCTGCTCTTCCAGAGAACCCAGGTTCAATTCCCAGCACTCACATAGTGGCTCCCAACCATCTGCTAACTATTTCCAGGGGATCTGATGCCCTCTTCTGGCCTCTGAAGGTACTGCGTGGATGTGGTACACAGATGTATAAGCAGGCAAAATACCCATGTATAGAAAATAATGGGGTGAGGGAAACAACTTGGGGTACTTGAAGGAGATGTCACCCATAAATCATTTGAATAGTTGGTCCCCAGTTATTGGCTGTTTGGGGAGGGTTAGGAGGTGTGGTCTCACTGGAGGAAGTATGCCACTGGGGTAGGCTTTGAGCTTTCAGAAGACTTGGTCATTTCTGGTTAGCTCTCTGCTTCCAGTTTGAAGCTTGAGATGTGAGCTGTAGCAATTGCCCTCGCTGCCCCCCACCAGCTGCCTCTGTCCACACCATGGACTCTAGTCCTCTGGAGCTGTCAGTCTCAAGGTTATCTCTGTTTTCTATAAGTTGCCTTGGTCATGGCGTCTTATCACTGCAAGAGAAGAGTACCTCAAACCAACTCAAAACTCTATCTGTGACATGTGCCTACTTGCTGGCTGAGACTCTGTCATGGCTACCGGCTGGCCCAGTCCCTTCTCTGGATCTTTCCTCTCTGTGGAAATACATGGAGAGGCACCCGCGGGTTTATGAGTCAGCCTATGTAGTGATCATGCCATGCAGGGGACCTTGAAGATTCCCAGGCTCTGCTTTCGTGGTTCAAGTCACCTCCCCGGCACGTGATGCCACCCTACTCACCCAAAAGTGTTTGAAGCAAGTACCAGTGGCATCAGTCAGCTCTTTGCTAGTGTGACCAAACACTCAAGGTGAAGACTTCCAAGAAGGGAAAGGCTTGCACAGTTGCCAAGGTTTCAGGCTATAATCACTTGACTTTATGATTTGGGGTCTGTAATGAGGTGGCGCATCATGGTGGAGCAGACCTGGTGGAGGGGAGTCACTAGGGTACTCACGAAGCAGAGAGAGACAGAGGAAGAGGCCATCAGAGACCACGCCTGGAAACGGTCTTCTCCCACCAGGACCTACCACTCACCTCCCAGCAGCCCACTAGTTTACAAATCCATCACTAGGGTTTGGACATATCAGGACCTCCTTCATCCAGCCACTTCCTGCAAGGCCTGTCAGCTGGGATTGGGTCATGTCTTAACCACACAGATGCCAAAGAACCGCAGAAGGAGAGCGACACATTTAACAAATTAACAAAGCCAAGTGATAAATTACAAGATGAAACAATCTTGTGTGGGAATGTGTTTTTAAAACTGCATTGCTTCTCATACACAACTAATCAATGAAAGATTTTGTCCTTTTTGAAATTTATTTGTCATTATGAGGAATGAAAATGCATTTTTTTTCCAGTGGAAAAAAGAATGAATGTCACTAGTGTTATCTCCGCGACCGTAATTGGGTAAAATTACATTTCAAAGCCAAAGGTTTGAATGGATTTTCTGGAAGGCTAATGGTGAGCATGTGTAATCAATCGCCCTCAAGGACTGCACTCACTGTTTACTGAAAGCATGGCAAACATCGGCGAGTTGGGACCTGACAATCTTAGTCTTTAAGAATTTACCAAAGGAAATAATTGAAAAATGAAAAAAAGATTAAGGGCGTTCATTATCACGTTACTTAAAATACTGAAAAATTTCTAATCCGACTGAAATGTAAGCCATAAAATCCCAGTTGAAGAGATTGCGGCCCCATCGCGGCTTTCAGACATTACAGTCATGATGACGGCTCATCAAACAGCCAGGTTTATATGTTGGCCATTAGGCACTAATCTGTGCAGGCCAGTCCTGCTGCCACAGTGAACCCCGACACACACGAGCATGATCACAAAGAGATTCCGAGAAGGACCGTGCCAGGCCACACACGATCACTTCATGCGGGGCTGTGGTCCAGGAACCCTGGCTATCTCTTCCTATAACAACATGTGATTTTCTCCCATAATTAAAGAAATGACATTACAAGGCGGTTTCCAGGACCTTGGTCTTTCTAGTTCCTTTCTCTTTTCCGTGATGGCAGGCTGCTATCCTACCTCCATGAGTCGCCTCTGAGCACAGGCTGACGAGAAACAGTTGCTCCCAGCCACCAGCGTCCATCACTCCTTTCTGTGGGGTTCTGCCCCCCCCTTCAACAGCAGCAATACAGTTTGAGGGGCTGTCTCTCTTCCCGGAGCTGGAGCCCTTTACCGGGACCATTCATCTCTGCCATGACCAGCGTGAAAGCCAACTGAACCGAAAGAGATTTTGTAGCCTATTAAGGAGACAGAATCTCCAGAGAGGCCCCAATTCCACTAACTCACTGGAAAAGAATGAGTGTAGATTCGGAAAGTTGGGTCTTCTTTAAGTTGGAGAAGATGAGATGAACTGGACACCCTTATGGCAGGGTACATCTCTGGTCCTCAGTCTACCTGGAAGGTGGGGCCACTAGCAGAGAGCACAGGGATCTTAGGAGCTCACATGCTGGTCAGTGTGCTGTGCATGGCCAGCCCTCTGGGTGACTCAGGGGACACGCGAGCTGTACCACTGTGCTTCTGAGAGGTGTCCTGTGCCTAGGGGATGTGCCTCTTGGTGACAGGAAAACCACATATCCACGGGGTCTGGGTAGTATGTGAGTTCCAGCGTCTGTGATCGGGATGCACAATCACATGACGCTCGTGCACACAAACTTGTCTGTCCGCTGTCCTCTGTGCACAGCCTTCAGTCAGGGGTGACGTCAGCCCTGGTGAAAGCAAGCGTAACTGTGCAGATGGTCCACACACGGTTACGCTGATTAAGACTCCAGCTAAGGTCCCGGTGAACCGAATCCCACTAGTAGGAAGGGTGAGGCTAGCTGTTAGCACTTAGAAAACACCACTTATTTGTGAATTACAACCACCAAAGGCCTATAATTATTATTATTATTACATTGGAGGGCGGAAATAAGTCCTTGGAATGCAAGGTAAACACTGCCTGTGGGTGACTTTTTATCTCATTGCTAAAGTCTGGCTTCCTAGCAGGTGAAGGTGTTGGCTACTCTTCTGAGAGACTCAGTGGTTAGCACACTCCCACTCCAGTCCCCGTAGATGCTCAGTGTGCGCTTTCCAAAAGAACAAAGTACGTGTTAACGATGCTTCCTGGGTAGTATTCCAATAATTCTGTAAACAGTGCCAGTCATTGTGGCCCGTGCTCCCAAGACACACTGCAGCTACACACTCCCAAGGTGCACTGCATCTGTTCTCCGTGGATCTGGACACATGCAGACACACACATCAGAGATGCAGACAGCAGCTTGTGTAATGTGTAGGCATTGCTAGCTCTGGGCCTGGCTTTGAGGCAAACATTAGGAACTTATCAGCGAACAAACCCAGGCTCCAGCTGAGCTCATGGATGGTGCAAAAAACAAAGAAGAGGTGAATGTGGCCAGAGCAGGCATCTGCTCAGAGCTCAGGAGGAGGTGGTCAGGCTAAGCCTCACAAAGGGGGACTGGGCAGGAAGAACGAGGTGCTCAGGCCACGTGCAAGAGAGTGGTACCCCCATTACCACAAACCTCTGCGTCAGGAAGAGCTTGGAACTATTGAAAAACCCAGAGAAGGTATGCTGAGGTCCACAGGCAATGTCCAGTTGGAGATAAGTGCCCCAGGGCAGCAAGGGGTCAGCAGTGGCTAGGTCACTGAGGACCACACCGGCAAGTTCTGTTCTAAATGTGGTGTGGAGCCAGCAATGGACTGGGAGCAAAGAGTTGATATGATCCCATATGATTGACAAGCAGCTACAGGCAGGGGAACAGGCTGAGAGAGGCAAGCAGAAGTGGCAGGGAAGCTGGGCTGGCTGAAGGCTGCTCAGTCAGGGAATGTGCACCCTTGAGGGAGCACCTGGAGGTTGTCACCCTGAGTCAGCATTCACAGGCGAGGCAACGGCAACGTCCCCGCCTTGAGTCTCATGCTACTGGGCATCGACAATGACCGTGACATTTCCATGGCTTCCATGAGCCTTAGCCAGGCCACGTCTCTGTTCCTGGGCAAGACAGAGACCAACAAGGTACTTCTAGGTATTCTTCCATAGTGACCCAGACAGACCTGGAAACACCTACTGAGTCTGAAGTCATCACAGACTGGCACTCCCTGTAAGTCTCCTGCAGTTCCCACTCACCTGGCCTTCCAAAGCTGATCTTGAGCCCTGCTCCACCGCACAAGCAAGACCCAAACCTTCCTCGTAGACGCTGCTGTCTCTCCCTGCATCTCACACGTGATCAGCACTGAGCTGCTCAGCTCCTGTGCCCAGTGCAATTGAAAATATTGGTTGCACTCCTAAAGCAAGGCTGTGACAACTTACAAATCACAACCTGGTGATGCAATTTCAGCGAAACCACAGCGAGGTTCTCGGAGAGCCTGCAAGAGGAAGACTTTGGAAACAGACACTTGGAAAGAAAGCATGAAGGACAGACTAGAATCTGATTGTGCTGGGCTACCAGCTCACAGATGCAGGCTTTGAGCTGGGACGTCAAGAGGGGCCAGATGAGGCTGGATTATACTTGCTGCTATGTGACCAGCCCTTGGACATCAACAGAGGAGCCCCACTGGAGAGTGGAGCTGGTCCTTACAGCTGATACAAATGCCAGGGGCAGGAAAGTACAGAGAATGGTTGTAGGTGGCCCCCAAGCCCTGTCTACTGCTCTTCTCTTACCCATGGGGCCTTGCTAGTGGCCTCGATTCCATCCGTGAGCTCCACCTATATTCACCCAGCTTCCACACCATGACTGAAATCTCCCGCTGGACAAGCAGCATCAGGACGGGGGTTACCTTCCTGTGTTGTTACATAGGATGTTTGCCTGTCTGACTGAGCATGAGCGAAGGAGGCTGTGCTGCCTGTGTCTGTGACCCTCTGAGGATGGCAGGAGGAGATGTGTGACCCACCCACCTGCAGTGAGTGGCATTCGTAACTGGGGTGTTTCTTGTTTTAGTCTGACATCCCACACTAACCTGAAGCTGAGAGATGGGAGCCCACTGCATGGTGACAAGGTTAAATCACGTGACCAAGATGACAGGCAGAGCCTGGGCCATGTTTTGGTGATGAACTTTTAAAAATGGCTGCTGTCTAACTGTACTTGGGAGGCTGCAATCTTGTAGCAGGTGGGCCACAAGACTGCCATGTCCTGAGTACGCTCTTCCTCAGAAGCAGGTGATGTAGGAGGTGATGTGGGAGCCAGGCAGGAATGCAGCCTGCCGCTCCTCACTACAAGCAGGGGTGGGACCGTGTTCTCTAGTGCACTCCCCATGATGCCCACATACACACAGACATGGAACTCTATCCTTGGACCCTCCTCCACCTTCAGAAAGCTCCTGCCTCCCAGGTCGCAATCAGCCAGAACACATCTTCCTCTGCTTTATATTCAGAACTCCCAGGTCTCACAAAGTCAAACAGGAGATATTTTCAAGTATGATGTTCATGTCTGTGAATGCACGTATGAGTCTGTATGCCTATGTATGCATGCATATACCTGCATGTATGTATAGGCATGTGTCTCTATGCATATAGCCCTTTCCCTGTTAGATGACTTCATGTTATCTCATTTGAGGGAGATTTTTGTCAGCTATCCTCCTAGCCTGACTCTGCAGCAATGTGTAGTCTATGTTTCTGGAATCCTTACCGTCGCCTCAGATTTGGGAGATCACGAATGCCTGAGAAAGGGAGGGCTGAGACAACCAGGTGCCCCCTGAAGAGGAGTGTTCCCTATGAACCCGAGATCAGACCTCGGTCCCATCTTCCAGTGTGGGTCTGGACCGGTGGAGTCAACAGGGACTCTGCATGCCAGGGAGAGATATGCTGCCCTGCTCAAGCTCAGTCCACCTGCTCCTAATCATCCAGGGTGTGGTGGGGGTTGCAGAAGATAGGAGACCTTCCTCCCCTCCTCCAGCCTCTTGCTTAGCTCTGTAAACTTGTTTGGAATGAAAGGAAGCTGCTGTGAACTGAACACTGGCCAAGCACCAGGAGACTCTTCTTCTTCTTCTTCTTCTTCTTCTTCTTCTTCTTCTTCTTCTTCTCCTTCTCCTTCTCCTTCTCCTCCTCCTCCTCCTCCTCCTCCTCCTTCCCCCTCCTCCTCCTCCTCCTCCTTTTTTTTTAAGCCCACACCTGCAGTTTGAAGCTGACACAGAAGTTAACTAACTCCAGTACTTTGGAATCAGAAAATGTTGTTGTAACAAAATGTTTGAGGCTGGATACACTCCAATTCCTTGAAGAAGCTTCTCTGCCGCTACCCAATTCACTGCCTTCCTGAAGTGTTTGGCAGAATTTCCCAGTTCTCCATGGCTCTATGTTTGGAACGCTTGAGATACTTGGAGGAGGATGAACGGTGATGGGTGGGGAGGTCTGGGCTGTGTCTGCAGCCTCCCTCCCTCCTGGCTAGGAGGAGCCCCGGGGTAGTAACACCGCAGTGGTTGTGTTCCTAGATGGATCTCTTGGGAAGCTTGAGAGGCTCCTGAGTGAGACAGACCCTCCTGACAGAGGACTGGTGTCCCAAGGGAAGGGACTGCACGGGGCCTGCTCTTTCCCTCTGGACACGTGAGCACATGGAGACAGCAGTGCCCTGAACACCGATGGGAGAGGCCAGGGGTGGAGTGGGGGGCCTTGGTCTCAGACTTCTACCCTCGGGATGAAAGAGGTTGAATGAGTCCTGTTAAGTCTCCCAGTCTGTGGCTTCTGCTACCGCAGCCTGACAGGATGTATAGGAGGGCTCTGTTTGAACAGCAAGAGAAACAAACAAACAAAAATCCCTGCAGTGCTTCCATCTTGCAAATCTATTTGTAAATGGATCAAGTTTTCTGAAAACCAAATATAGGGACTAGGGTGCAGCTCAGTGGTACAACATTTGATAAGCATGCTTGAAGCTCTGGGTTTGATCCCTAACACCACACAGACACAGACTAATACACACAAGCACATGCACACGCACATATACACACACTACACACACATGTATATATACACACACATGTGCACACACAACCTCTACATTAATTTGTTTTTGAATGCTTTTTATTCATGTATGTTCATTTCCATTTAAAAATAGCATATGCTCCATCCCGCTCGCCTGACTGGTATGTGGGAGTAATGTGACTCAGAGTCCCTCAGGACCAGAGACTCCCGAGGAAGGCAACATCCTGGAACTGCCCCTGTCTCTGACACAATGTTAGTGATGAGAGCTACAGGTAGGCAGGGCGACTGGGAACTCTTCTGCACAGAACGAGGGACTCTCAAGGACAACGAATCTATCCTTAAACCCTCTGGGCAAATGTCACTAGGATGTCCCTAACTGAAAAATCTTGACTTCTTCAAGGCAACTAGTGAAGTCATCCATAGCTGCACCTTTGGTTTGCACCAACACGCGACATCACCGCTCCTGATCCCCATCCTGCACCTTTGGTTTGCACCAACACGCGACATCACCGCTCCTGATCCCCATCCTGCACCTTTGGTTTGCACCAACACGCGACATCACCGCTCCTGATCCCCATCCTGCACCTTTGGTTTGCACCAACACGCGACATCACCGCTCCTGATCCCCATCCTGCACCTTTGGTTTGCACCAACACGCGACATCACCGCTCCTGATCCCCATCCTGCACCTTTGGTTTGCACCAACACGCGACATCACCGCTCCTGATCCCCATCCTGCACCTTTGGTTTGCACCAACACGCGACATCACCGCTCCTGATCCCCATCCTGCACCTTTGGTTTGCACCAACACGCGACATCACCGCTCCTGATCCCCATCCTGCACCTTTGGTTTGCACCAACACGCGACATCACCGCTCCTGATCCCCATCCTGCACCTTTGGTTTGCACCAACACGCGACATCACCTCTCCTGATCCCCATCTCTCTCTGCCCTTGATGGAGAGTCAGGGCCTGGTGACTGGCTGTCCGTCCTCATAAACACTTTCCTGTCACTTTGGGATGCTTGACTGACTCCTGGTGGATCCTAAGTCTAGAGACTACAGAAGTTTCTGCACATCTGGAGTCTGGAATTCTCACTGCAGAACGCTCATCTCCCTGGCTCCCAGCAAACAGGATTGTTTACCTGAGACTCCTGTGGGTACAGGAGGCTGTCTGCACCATCACTGCTTCACATTCCTATTTCTGGCTGCCTCTAACCCTGCACTCTGTATTTCAGAACAGAGGACCAAGGGCAACGGAGAGCAGCAGCTGTTGAAATTTGGGGCGGCTGCACACGCAGGCTGTGAGGGGCTTGGGCAGAGTTCCTCTGCACTCTAACCCTCCTCTTCTGGTGCCTAGCCCGCCCATAGTGACCCCCTATGGTCAAAAGCTCTGAGAGCAGAGCCGTTGGGAGCTAAGACACCATGGACAGTGAGCAAGGGACCGGTGCTGGCATGCCTGTTCTTGACCTTGAGTCCAGGTCCTGCCCTTCATGGGTTTGATCTGTCTGCATGCCCACTGGCGCTACCCATGCTAACCTCCAGAGGCCGCTCTAGTGTACTATGTGCCCATCAGACTTCAGCTGGGATACCTTGATTCCCCTTCTGGCCACTTCCACCTTGACCTCCCTACCTACTTTTGGCAATGACCCTACTAAGTCCTGCCATGCAGTCAGGACCCTCGTTCTCTTGTGAGAACCCCATTTAGTCACGTGAGACCTCCCCATCCAATCAGGCTCCTCTCAGGAATTTTCCATCCTGATCCCTCCCAGCACACGGCCTGTTACTCTTTCCTGTACACAGTGAAGTTTCTCTCTCTCTCTCTCTCTCTCTCTCTCTCTCTCTCTCTCCCCCCCCCCCTCTCTCTCTCTCTCTCAATTCTCCAAGGGCATCTCTCCACCTAGTGTCAGTCACTTTTCCTGAGTACCTGTCACACAGGGGCAGCCTGGTAGAGTGATGGTGTCCCACAGACAGCAGAAGGAGAAGGAAAAGGAACTAGGGAACAGGAATGCCAAGATCTAAAGAGAAACAGAAGTGCAATCCTTGCCAAGCCCACTGCCCAACGCAGAAGGGCAGGCTCTGGGCTGGCAAGTGGGCCCTTGCACTCAGCGTTATGTTCCTTGGCATGTGTGCAACACAGACGGCAAAGGAGTGGTGGAGTGTTTTTTTCTGACACACTCAGGCTCCACAGGTGTGCAATGAAGAGGTGGCAACAGGGGTCTTCAGGACTGGTTAGGGATTGAGGATGGAGAGGTGACTCAGGGCAGAAGCAGAGGTCAGCATGATGTGACGGCTGGTTTACAGGATGGAGGAAACGTCACGGCCGAGGGACTCAGGGACCGCTAAACCTCAAACAAGGCATTGGAGTGGATTCTGCTGATGTGAGATGCCCTCCTGTATGCTGTGAATATATTTTATTACCTACCATTGGTTAATAAAGAAGGTGATTTGGCCAATAGCCAGGCAGAATAGAGTCAGGCAGGAAATCCAAGCAAAGATAAAGGGAAAAAGAAGGTGGAGTCTGGAAGACTCTAACAGCTGCCAGAGAAGCAAGATGTGAGGTAACAAGCCATGGGCCTTGGGGTAAAATATAAACTAATAGAAATGGGTTAATTTAAGTTGTAAGAGCTAGATAATATAAGCCTGAGCTAATAGATCAAACAGTATGTAATTAATATTAAGCCTCTGAGTGGTTATTTTAAAAGTGGCCATGGGATCAGGTGGGATGAGAAATCTCCAAGTTACATTCTTCCTTGTGAGACTTCCCAGCTGCAGAGCAGGGAGACAAATATATCCACACGTGCAACCCCCTAAGCTCAAGGTCATCCACCATGGCAGCAACAGGACCCATGCGGAGGACTTTGTTTCCATGGTCATGCCAGATTCTTAGGACCTTTCAGTGTCTGCCTCTCCCACCCCACAACGTCTCCTGGCTCATGCCAAATAGACCCCCAGATTCTCCCTGCAGGTAGACCTTGCCTTTGGTCATCTATGACAATCATCCTCAGTGGCCTTTCACCCAGCCTGGTGAACTGCATCCCA
Organism: Microtus oregoni; assembly: GCF_018167655.1. Classification (NCBI taxonomy): domain Eukaryota; kingdom Metazoa; phylum Chordata; class Mammalia; order Rodentia; family Cricetidae; genus Microtus; species Microtus oregoni. The sequence continues at coordinate 2,171,156 of NW_024543978.1, forward strand.
GGTAGCTACTGTTTGCTCTCCACCTGTCCACCTCTTTACCAGACCTCAGCCTGCTCACCAGAGCATCTACCACCTGCTGTACTTCACCTTCCTCCAGAAACATGAGAACTATAATCCGCTGCAAAGCAAATCAAAAGCAAAAACAACAACAACAACAACAACAACAAAACAAAAGCAAAAATCATAACATAGGCTAGGTGACCTTTTCTTCCCGATTTAAAAAGAATATAATATTTCCAGGTCCTCTATATACACTGGGGCCCTGAGGACCACCGCATACGAGCATACGGGTTCTGAAACCCGTGGTGTGGTGGGTTTGGGAATTCTTGCCTCTTTGTCCTTCACTTTGACACCAGGCACCCAGCAGATGGCTCCAAACCTGTGCTAAAATAAATGGTGCTTGAGTTTAGCCGCACTGAGCAGAACAAACGAGGGCAGTGAGGCCTAAAGACCACTGAGGGCAGGTGAGTCAGCTGGGGGGGCCAGACTGCGGCGCTGGGGTACAGCTATGTTCAAGCCTGTTCATGCCTGTGTCCTGTGAGCTGGCTCCTGCTTCTTAGGGGTCTCCTCAAATCCTGAGGTGTTCACTGGGGTCCTCTTACTATCATCTCATAGCTCGGAGAGAGCAGGAACCGAATGCTTCACAGAGCTGCCTTGGATCTATAGCACTGCCCATGCAGCCCCCAGCCATCTCCTCAGGGACTCAGACAAAGCCCTCTTTGGAGGACAGCCACCTGCTCTGGCTAACGTGGGTCAGTATTAAGGAGTTATCAGGAGAAACGGAACTGAGAGCCACCCAAAGACAGACCCAAAGCCACCTGCTCTGGCTAACCTGGGTCAGTATTAAGGAGTTATCAGGAGAAACGGAACTGAGAACCACCCAAGGTCAGACCCAAAGCCACCTGCTCTGGCTAACGTGGGTCAGTATTAAGGAGTTATCAGGAGAAACGGAACTGAGAGCCACCCAAAGACAGACCCAAAGCCACCTGCTCTGGCTAACCTGGATCAGTATTAAGGAGTTATCATCAGGAGAAACGGAACTGAGAGCCACCCAAAGACAGACCCGAAACACGGCCCGAATGCCAGCATTCTTCTGACAGTAATCAGCGTCTCATGTTTGATTAATCTTCCCTGAGTTTGCTGGGGGATGAAAGCAATTTTCTATTAGTAGGAGAACCACGTATGTGCTCAAGGATGTTTAATAAATTCTCCACAGCAACCCCCTGTCAACTCCTGAAGATCTGTCTCTACTCCACCTCGTGGAAGCAACTGTCTCTTCCCAGTGCAGGTGACTTAGACTAGAATCTACACACTGAGTCTTACCTACCTGAGGGTGGGGGTGCTCTGATCATGTGACACTGTGTGTCTCATACTCCTCCAGCCTCTCATGAGTCCTCCCTCTTCCAGACAGTGGCGACATGGAATCCCAGCAGCTAGCATGGACTGTATAGCCAGTCTCTAGGTAGGTATTGTGGATGTGACTGTTCTCTTGTTTTCTGAGCTGCGTTGGTATGTATCCCCTGCACACTCATGTTCTCATCTGGATGTGAGTCCCTGTGCAAACTGGACCGGTCTAGGGGACACTGTGTCAGCAGCGAGTTTGCAATGAGCTTGGCCACCAAGACCCATGTGGAATCAGTATTGTGACCCTCCGGGGGCATATGGCTTCCCCTGGCTGGAAGACGGACCTGGATGATGGGCAGGACGCCAACATGAAGGGCTTTGAGCACATGCATTCCTCTAGCCAGAGAGAATGCTTGCTGCTTTTCCATGGATTTTATCACAAAACCTCCCACTGAACACCGGAAGCTACAGAGCTTCACACGGGAGGCAGATCTATCGCTTTCTCTCCCCCGTGCCCTCTCCCATGGGCACCATCCACAAAGACAACACGATCAGACCAATGAGAAAGCCATCACTGCCTCTGAACAGAGGGCTTCTGGCACAGGGAGGCCAGCAGGTAGGCTCAGCCTCTGACCTAGCAGCTCCGTGGTGGCTCAGCTGGATAACCAGGGAAGTTTTTGTTCCCAGTGGTATTCATAATGTAAGAGACGGCATGACAGGACTGGCTAGGAATGCTGACGCTGCTCTCAGCCCCAGGAGCTCCCGACCCGCAGCTCTGCATTAGAAACTGAGATGGTGCGCGGAGGTTGAGGCCAGACAAATGGTTCTCCCCCCTGACACTGCAGGGACGGCCCCGGTGTGGAGAGCAGAGCCTTGCTCCACCTTTCCTTCCAGCTGCCACGCTAACTTCAGTGTGAGCAGAGAGGCTCTACAGAGAAAAGTCTTTGTCATGCCTCGAGGAGGCTTTTGCTGTCTAAAGAGTGTCTTGGGTGGTTTCATTCTAGGCTGGAAGCTGCCTGTGAGCTCACCCAGCAAATACAGAGCGGCAACTGGCTAGGGAACCAACTGCTAGAAGGATATCAACCAACTAGTCAGGTTACCAAGAGTCAGTGTTGACTATCAGATGCCAGTTTGGCTCCTGATCCTGTTGGGGACCACTGCTGAGAGAGCTCTGAAGAGCCCAGTTGGAGTGGGTGGCTCCCCCGAGTCCACTGGCCACTGCGCAGAAGTAATGAGCTCCTAATTCCTTACCGTCTCCCACTCAGTACCACACTGAGCGGATGCCAAGCATCTTGGAGCATCACGGTGCTGCTCAGGTAGGTGTCCAGTTGGCTCCTGTCCCAATGCCCCCTTGTTTATCCATTCTTGCTCTTATTCCTTCTCCCAGCCAAGACAGGGGCTGACCACAGGTGAACATTACTGGGTGTCAGTGCCGTTCTATTTTGCTCCATTATAGTACCAGTGTGCCTGGCAGCACCTTGGGGGATCTCCACCAGAGGCAGCACAATCCCCCATTATATGCTGTGTGCAATAAGGGAAATTGTGGACACTCTTTAAAGACCATCAGCGGTTGGGTCCCTTCTGTTTCCATGTTCTACAGAACGCAACTCTACTTGAACCTAGCAGCAAAACCACCAAGTGGCCCATGTCTGAAGCAGTCCCATCAAGATGAATCATGGGAAGGGGGAAAAATTTGTACACACGACACATCTGAACTCAACACACCTGAACTGATCTCTGTTCTTCACGGGGAATTACGGAGTCCTTCCTCCTGCTGACCACCGGGTTCCCATGTCACTGGGGCATGCCCAACTCGGCTCTATCCTCGCTGTACCTCTCTCCAGTGTTCCTTAGAAAGCTTTTTGCCTGCTGGGCACTATGATGCCATGAGGTACACAAACAAATGCTGACATGCAGGGCCAGCCTAGCCTCTTCATTCAGCCATGGTGCTATTTTTTTCCTGTATCTTTGAATGTTCTATAATTTAATTTCTCATCTCTGACCTTACCTTCTTACATTTTCTTACATCTGTCCATCAATCCTTCTATTCATCCAAACCCATCCATCATCTCATCCCTCCTATTATCTATCTATAATGCCACCCATCTCTCCGTCCATCCATCCATTGCATCCAACCATTCATGTCTATACATTCTATTCATCCACACAACCTTACACATTCATCCATCCATCCATCCATCCATCCTCCATCCATCTACCTCATCCATCCATCCATTCATCCACCCATCCACTCATCCATCCACTCATCCATCCATCCATCCATCCATCCATCCATCCATCCACCTCATCTAACCATGCATCCAATCATCCATTTATACCCATCCACTATTTTCCCTTTCTTCCTTTCTCTTTCTTCCAATGTTCACAGTGTCTCCACACTAGACGTGAGGCTCCCCCAGATCGAGTTTGTCTGCCTCCTCACCACTGAATACTCTGTTCTCTCCCCTCAGCGCCTTTAACTGTTTCCTGTTCACTTTCTTTCCGTCTCTTTGCCCTTGGCTTTAAGCCCTTCCGTTGGCACAACAGGGACTCTTTTCTGTGACTTCTTGGGTGGGGGCCTTGGCGCTTGGAGGAAGTTTTTTTCTTTCTTTACACCTTGCTGGCCTATTCCTTCCCTGTCTCTCCCTCTGCTCCGTGGGGGTCATGCCCTCTGTGCTTCTGGTCTCTGCCCTTTTGCGGCTCTCCCTGCATCCTTTTCTTTGACTTCAGTGTTGGAATCCTCAAGAACTGAACTTGGCCCTTCCAGCAACAATCACACATTTATTTTTTGGTTCATGGAACGTGATCCATGCAACATCTTTGGTGTCATAAGAAGAGGACTCAAAACCAGATCACAGACAAGTATGAAGACAATGACAAGGGACTACGCAGCATGGCTCTGCGATCAGGCTCTCTAGACCCCAGATGTGGATAGTCTTCTAAGACTCACTTTAGGTTTTGAAAAAAGCCCCCAGAATTTATACATGAAGAAACAACCAACCAACCAACCAAACAAACAAACAAACAAAAACCCCATAAAGTTGGCTGCTACTGATGCCCAGCTGGAAAACATTATTCTACATCCCACAGAGTATGCATTTGAGAATGTGAGCTTTGCTCCCAGTGAAGCTGGTCATGGTTGCTCCCAGCCCTGTTTCTAATCAGTTAGTTGCTCCTTCAGTCTCCCAGCACAGAAGAACCTGTTTTTTGCATCAACATGAATTCAGTAACCATGACAGTTACTCATATACTGTGATTCTTATAAGGTCATGGGTACTTTAGACTGAGAAGCAATGCAGCTAATTTTTTTTTTAAGGACTTGATGTGGCGGCGTTGTCTCTGTGAGGTCCAGATCCTAGGACAGGAAGTGAAGGGAGCAGGCACGATGGAAGGTGGAAGGAAGGCTGATACAGGGGCTTCCTCTCAGCCTCTCTGGGCCTGAGTGGGTGGTGCTGCCTCTCTGACAAAAGGCAAGAGGGAGGAGGGCCCAGCTACCCGGAGGGAGATGCTGCAGATGCCACAGGGGTAGTTCAAGGATGCTGAGCTCCACATGTTCCCAGGTCTCCATTGCTCAAGCACTTGAGGGAAGGACACCTCTTCCTGCTCCCTGACTTCAGACCTCCCCACTGGGCTCCAAATATGGACTGTGACAAAAGAATTCCTGCACCTATGGGGGTGGGCACTTTGGAAGGTGCTGTGTAGGTTTTGGGCATCAGGGGCTCTACCAGGGAGAGGAGGACCTTCTGAGCCTCAGAAAATGTATAGCCAGATGGCAAATTGCTGTAGTCCTTCCTAGCGGAGACAGCCAATACTCACCCTATTCTCACCTGTAGCCATTACTGTGGGCTTGTCTCCTGTGGGAGTGTCCCCTGGTATCACTTTTCCTTCCACCCAGTGTTTCATATAAAGCACTTGCCCTGCCTGGTTTGGACAGTCAGTCTGGTGGCCACTACAGTTTGGTTGTGTGCATCCTCCTTAAGCTTCAGACTGTGGATGCTCTGAGAAAGAGCTATGAGGGACAGGGTAAGGGCGAGAGAGAAAGCCCTTGAAAGAAAGATTTAATCCAGGAGGGCTTAGTTTAAATCATTAAAAAGTGAGAGAAGGGGGGAGAGAAAAAGAGACATGCGGTTGGAAGAGGGAGGGAGGCTTAGTCTCCCTTAGCCTTGCACCTGAGTACACATGGGTCCCGAAAGTGTTTGCTGGATGAATAACTGCACTTTCCTTCCTGCCCATTGTTCCCACTTGTTCATTTCTGCTTTGATCTGATTTCCAGGAACCCTGGGCAGACCACAGAACTACGATCAGATCAGTGAGTTGGCTCTTGCACTCTCTAACCCGATGAGAGTAGAGCGTCGTGGGCTCTTGGGGAATTTCAAATCATCATATGAACCACTTTCGGCAAGCGTAGCTCCTTTCAGACAAGGATGCGAGAGGCACCAGGGTGGAGACAGTGGCCCACAGTCAGTGAGAGTCCCATAGGCACCCACAGCTGCACCCTTGTTAGCAGCTGCCAGTCAGAACCACCAGTCTAAGCTTGCCTATCCTGTGACCAGGCTGAACACCTGCCCATGGCCATGGGCACCATGTACTATCTAGGACTCTAGGTCCTTACCTCCTCCCCCTGACTGTGGGCTCTGCTCACCAGGCACCCTGGGACCCAGGGTGTGTGTGTGTGTGTGTGTGTGTGTGTGTGTGTACTTTACAAAGCCCTCTACATCAAAGTTCCCCCTGGACACACACATGATGGCCACGGCGTCAAAGTACAGAAAGGCAGGAAACACTGGGCTGTTAGCACAGCAGGGAGGGGCCACTGGTGTCCAATGGGCACTCTGCTGGCTGAGCTGTGCAGGGAAAGGGTGAAGGTTCCCCAGTGATCTCAGCACACCCATGGCCTGGGCGTTGGTATTCCTGGTGCTATGAGTAGCCGACGTGGCTATTCGGTGCAGGTGACAGGATACCCTGGAGCAGAGACCCTGCCCACAGGGACAGATGTGGCGGGGTCATAGCTCATTTGGGATGGGGTTGCCCTTGTTGTCTGTGGTCTCTGTTCTTCCCTGTGATTCTCAGGAAAGTCACAGCCGCCCTAAGTGATCATTATGAACAGGTTTTCTGTAATTGGAAGATAAACCTTCCAAGTTCATTGCTGTCTCAAATTCATCTTTAACTTAAAAAGAAATAGCAATAATTAAAGCCAACTGTTCGGGGCAGGACAGCATGTGTGGAGGGCAGATAAGAGCCCCGGTCTCTTTGACTGTGGCTCATTTTTGCCTTGGGGATTTTTAATCCTTCGACCTTTGGAGTCCAAGCTCTTAATTATTTTTTTTATTTCATTTTTGGCTACAGTGAAAGCCCAGAGAATCTTGTGTGTAGCCCTCCCTGTCGGCAGCTCCCGGGGGCGACTCCTGGGGTAGTATACAGGCACAGAAGGCCACAAAGGGGCCTCCCCTCTGTTGTGTCTTATGTGGTGGCCTTTTCTCTCCAGCATCAAAAGACAAGAGGACAGGTGGCTCTCAGGATCAGCAGCTGAGCCAGCTCAGCAGAGTTCTGTGTGTGTGCTGAGGATCAGCTGTACCCTTCAGAGAGACCCAGGACAACGTACAAGAGACCTCAGGTAAGAGGGGTGTGTCAGCAGACCCCTTAAACACTTATCAAGCCCCTTCTGTATGCGGTGCAACTGCCAGCTCCTACTGTATGCAGTACAATTGCCAGGGACAGTGACGGAGAGATGAAAAAAGTCTGAGATCCCATCCTGCTCGAAGGCGAGTAGCTGTGGGGGAGGGTAGCAGCCTCTCCTGTGTTTCTGCCCTGTTTGGGGGCTCCTATGAAGTCTGCCATACAAAGAGGGGGTTCTATCTATAGTACTGACTTCTCAACTGTGTGTGGCTCTCAGACATAATTGTATTTCTGTGTTTCATTCCAGCTAAGGGCCCTGAGCCTGGTAGCCACACCCCAACAAGCTTACTCACTGGGGTTCAGCCTTCCCACACAGGACTCAGGGAGGCAGCTTTATACCCCAGGTGCCTGGTCCAGGGCTCCACAGATGGTGGTCTCCTGTGCTCACAGGGGAAGTGGGCTCCCAGCAGGGCAGAAAGCTTGTCCTCCTTCAACAGACACAGACAGAATATGAATTCATAGGGCTCATTACACATTCCAGTGTGGGAACTGCCAAATGAGCCCCTAGCAGCGGAGACACCTGAGGCAGAGGAGTCATTCTCGAGGCATTGCTGTCATAGCGGAGATCCAGGCTGGAGCTGGGAGGATGCCAGACTCGGGATGCATGAGGCCTGGGGATGGAAAGCTAAGTCATAGCATCAACAGTGACAGGCACCATCTCTGTACACAGAGCCTGGGGTATCTTCAGGCTGGCCCGCAGTCAACAGTTGTGGGTTGGGAACACACACACAAAGGCTGCAGCACGTGAGGGTATGGCCATCAGGGGACCTACCTGGAATGCCTATACCTTAGAGAGACACTTCTGAGCTGCATTGTGAAGCAAAGCCCACACCCTTCACTTCTAGGCTGCCCCTCTTTCTGATGTGTACCATCAGTGCACACACACACACACACATACATGCACACACCTGAACTAACACGAGGAGCATCCTAAGGTCAAGCACAAGGGCTCAGAATGCTGCACATATCACAGTGGGACCTGGGGACCTGTGTTTTGTACCACAGATGTTCTGCAAAAGGGACCAGAAGCCATTTACTCAGCCTCGTTCCCTGAAAACTCTGCAGCCAACACACCCCAGCCCACCTCCTGTTTCTGAAGCACTGATTTCTTGACTGGCAACACGTCTTGGCTGACTAGGTTTCCCTGTACCCAGGAGTCTGCATGACACGTGGGAAGCGCTCAATACTGCGGAGCAGGGGATGCCCCACGGCGCTGCCCCAGTGGCTGAACCTTGCAGTGGGATGTGGATGCTCATACGGCACTCTCTGAGTAACCATGAGCTTGGGTGTACACTGTCCTGTCTCATCCCCATGGCAACTCAGCCAGGTGGTGAGAGAAGCTGAGGCTACGAGGATGTTCTGAAGACCTGGACCATTCTACAGCTTAGCAGTAGGACCTCACAAGGTTACACCCTCCTCAAGTCTTTGCCTCCTGACTGATAATAGGATCAATGTCATTGTCGCCGGTTAGAGCTTAGAGGAGAGTACATGGGGATGCTCTCAAGTCTATTAGAACACCAATCTTGTGGAACATGTCATCTGCAAGCTCCTGAACATTTCCTGCAGAAAAAGTTAAGCACGCAGGAGCCAGCATACAGAGCCAAACAATGCCACTTCTCCCGTCAGAAACGAGGCTGTTGCTGCGGCTTCCGGGTTTGTTTGTGTGGATCTGCTGGCACCTGGTTCTCACGATACGTTGATGATTGTTATTTCTGACCCTAACGCGGCCTGCTTCTCAGGCTTTCAACGCCTGCACAATCTTTTGGGAACCAAGAATCATAGAATAGAGATGAATCCTTAATTAAGACACCAAGTTGGTTCAGCAATGTCAGAATTCCTGATGTCAAGAGGAGAAAAAACAACCTCATTAAATATTTGGTGGACGGATGTGCTAATTAAACACGCAGGGCAACACAAACCTGGTGTGGTAACTTTCTCCACCGCCAGCAGACTCAGCAGGGTTGGGGGTCCTTGGGAGCTGGGCTCCATCTTACACAGGTCCTGGTAGCACTCAGGACAGACCCTAACTTAGACACTGCCCCCAGTATGCTTCATTCTAGTGTTCCCTAAAAGACAGCCTCAAAAGGTGACTGGAGAAACCCCAGCGTAGCTGTGTGTAGTGGTGTCCATCTGCCAGTCCAGCACTTAGCGGGCAGATGAAGGGCTATCAGGAGTGCGTGGACAACCTCAGCTATGCAGTGAGTTCCAGGTCAGCCCAGGCTACACAATACCTCCTCTCAAGACAAATAAGCCAACCAACTCATCAGCTAACCAACCAAACCTGGAAGCCTCCAGCCCCATGACCCAGAAGCAGAAGCACACACTCAGGCTGAGCCCTCCTGCCCATCTATGACCACCACAAGGGCACTTGTGATTGATGGTCCCTGGCCAGCAGGGAAGCCGTACACTGTGACGGAAGCTACAGGTTCTGCAGATGGCATGGGTGGAATGAGCTGTCTTGTCTATGAGAGAGTTGCTGACCACAGGGCTCCCTAGAGCTCCTGAAGGGGCAACCCCTCCTGAGTCACCCTCCCAGCTGGTGCCATGTCCTTTCATCCACGCAAGGCTCGTCTCTTCCCACCAGAACCGTGTTCACAGCTCCCTGTGGCTGTCTCAGGGCTGCCTCCTCTCCTCCCCGGGGTAACCCCTGCTGTCCCTGGTCAGTTTCCCAGAGGACTTTACCCCATCATAAGAGACACACTTCCCTTCCCATTGTCCCATTATCAAGAACCTTGATTCTAGGCTGTTTCCAGTTTCTGGCTATTATGACGAGTGGATAAGGAAAACGTGGTACAATCACACAATAGAATATTATTCAGCCATTAAGAATGGTGAGATTATGACAATTTCAGGCAGATGGATGGAACTAGCAAAAATCATCCTGAGTGAGGTAACCTGGACCCCAAAGGCAGATACCTTACGCTTTCTCTTATATGTGGATGTTAGCTTATCAGTTTTCCACATATTTACTAAAGACCAAATAATCACAGAGGGTATGTGCTTAGCAATAAGCAAGTATGAGGGTGCAGAATGGGGGTGGAGAGGAAGTAGATAACCTTCCAAATGAAGGGGAAAGAATCTACAGCGAGTGCTATGAAGACAAAGGGGAAACTAGAATATGAGGATTATATAGGGAGGGGGAGGGGAGAGAAGGCTAAAAGAGGGGCTATGGGGGAGGAGCAACTAACACCAAAGACCCATTTGAGAAAGCACATGAAATTTACTATTGTAGAAGCTTTCTAAAATCTATACATTTGTGACAAGAATCTAAATAGAGTCATCAAATTATAGGTGAGACAATGCCCCAATTAGACATCTTATGCCACCAAGTAAATCCTCCAGTGATAGGAATGGGTGACATTTTGTTGAACTGTTGGTCCAAGGGGCCCCATGGAACTCTTCAAACACCTTGGTCTATTGACAAAGCTGTTTGGTTGCTCTCTATAACCTGAGGGTAAAGTCCTGTTGATGAAGACAACACAAGAATCTGCCACTGAACATGGACAAGTCGAGCTGGTGCCTAACTAGAAGTTTCACCCCCTACTGATTGGTATTCTTCTGAGTGCTACTGGGGTGAAAGGTGACCATTATCATGACCTGGCTACAAACCTGTGGCCTACAGCTGTTACCTACCTGTGAGAAGTACTGGTGTAAATGTGGTACAAACATTGTGGGAAAGTCAATCCATGACCTTCTGGTTGGATTTGAGGCTCATTTCCTTGGGTGGAAACCATACACGACACTGTTAAGGTGGCCAGGAACCTGAGAGTAGTTCGTCATGGGCCTTACAGTGGGAGAACCTAATACTACTATTCTACTAAGGGATCACAGTAATAAAATACCTCCCAAAGCACGTTGCTGTACCCATGTATCAGTGCCTTCCTCTGCCCACATCAGAGGATACTCTTGCAGTAGGTGGGAACTAACACAGACCTACACATGGAGAATGTGCAGGAAGTGGGAGACTGGAGCACTCGGTCCTGAATGGGATGTCTTTCTCAAACCTCTCCCCTTAAGGCTCGGGAAGCGATGTGAAAGAGGAGACAAGAGATTGTAAGACCCGGAGGAGGTGGACAGAAAACTCCAAGGAAACTATGTTCCACACACAGCAGGGCTGATGCCCAGATGAACTCGCAGAGACCGTAGCAGCAGGCACAAGAACCGTTAGGGTTCAAGCCAGATGGAGTCCCACTGAGAAGAGGTGGACAGCAGCTCCCACCCTTAATAAAGATGCTATCTGCAATTAATACCTTCTGGGTAAAGAGAATTTTCTGCAGCACAGTGTCCCTGGGCATATAAGCCACAGAAAATGTCACTGAATAGGGTCTATCAACCACACTCCAGAGCAGGACTCATGCCCACATGAAACAAACTCAATGGTATTTTTGTGGACTTTTAAATTTCATTTTACTTAATTTTGGCATTTTTTTGTCTTATTGGTCTCTCGCTTGATTGTTTTGATTTTCATTTTTGTGTTTCTTGGTTGGTTTTTTTTTGAAAGAAAGAGAGAGAAAGAATATAAAGTTGGGTGGGTAGGGAGGTGGGAGGGATCTGGGAAGAGTTTGGGGAAGGGAAAAATTATCAAAATATACTGTATGAACTTTTTTTCCAATAAAAAATAATAAAATAAAAAAGATTGCTGATTCTCCCCTACCCCAATTTTGCCATGAAGATGTCACTGTCCACCCTGGATTCTATTTGAGGAGGACAGAGCAAATCAGATTTCATGTCTACTGCAATCACCTGACAGAGAGAGAGAGAGAGAGAGAGAGAGAGAGAGAGAGAGAGAGAGAGAGCGAGCCTGGTTGGGCTTAGCCTGGCCTGCATTCCCAGTGCTTTAGAATGGGGACGAAGCGAGGAGCCTGAATTTGAATTTAACTTCTGCCCAATAGTCACTGTCTGGCATTTAGGGAGAACCCTGGGAAGAATGTGTCACGGCTGATTGCACTTGTCTCCGCGCGTCCCTTAGAGACTGTATCTTCTGGATTCCCGGGAGGTCCAGAAATCGACTCTCTGCTTGGGATGCCTAGTTTTATTCTTGGAGTAATCTTCAAAGTGAAGACAGCAACCGCCTCATCTGGTAGACAAGGAAACAGCCCCAGAAAGAATACAATGCTTGTCCAATACGCACAGGGGATGAAGCCGAGGTGCTGGGTCTGCATGATAGCCACCCCTTTCTAGACCTCTGCCCTGACGACTGTGCCAGCCAGGAGGCTCCAAAGAGGTGGTTTCTCCCCAGCTGGAAACCCTTTTCAACTCCCTTCCACACCTTTAGCATTTCCAGCCGGGGAGCAACCACTGGGCTTCACACCCAGGAAAACAGCCACAGATAGTGGCAGCTGTCTTTGGTGACATATTATCCCAGATGTCTAAGGACAGAATGGGTGATGCTGAGTGACTCCAGCCACGATCTACACTGTTGGGTGACCAGTGTAGGCCCTTTCCAGCACTGTAAATAAGCCTGGGTCACGGGCATGTTTTGCCTCGGCCATTCTGCAGTCATGTAGCAGGCGAGTAACTAAACCACTGATCTCAGCCCCAGATTGTTGGCACGCTGGTGCTCCCCGGGTTCCGACGCTGAAATGCTCCTAGCCCCTTGCTTCCCTTCAGATCTGCAGAGCCAATTCCTGCCAGGTCCAGATAGACCTGTTTCCCTTTATCCTTACAGGAGAGGGATGGTCGGGTCACCTCCCTGGGGCCTCTCCATTGCACGACGCAGGGCAGGAATTGGAAGTCAGGCTGCTTCCATGCTCAGCGAAAGCTCTCTGTCTTAAAGTATCTACCATCAGTTTTCAAGCCAAATGCTTTCTGCCATTAACTGACATGAAAATAGCCTTCGAGGCAGAATGACGGTCTGCTCAGCTGAGGAGATCAGAGCCCTGACTGTGGACTAAGGGCTAACTCATCCCCTCCCATCAACCCAGGCACTGGGGTAACACTAGACAGTCACCCAGCCCTTCCACAAGCTGCTCAGTATGTCACTCTGACAGCTGGTATGGCTCAGGGTCCTTCAGAATTGAACACAGTGCTTCTCTACTGGTCTGATACTGTCCCTGGGAATCTGCAGCAATGTCTCGAGACTATTTGTCATCACTGGGAGAGTCAGGGGTGAGACCCAGGACCCTGTAATGCATCATCCCACGTGCAGAAGTCAGGGAGCTGTTCCAGTGGCTGGCTAGCCCTCTTGTCAGGCTTCTTTGGTGTGGAGCTCTGAATAGACTCCTATAGCAAGGCCCCAAACATCTGTCAAACAGGGCCAGCTGTGGGGCCTTCCATCTCAGGTTGGTTTGGTGGACACAGGTCACCAAAGCCTAGCTTTTGGCTGTGTGTAGTCACCTCCAACCCCTCCCATTTTGCTCTTAGCCCTTCCAGCCAGCAAAGGAAGGTCTTGTTTCCTGAAATTCCCCTGTCTCTTCCTTACCAGTGAAACAGCTCTGAGAACAGTGGCTCTATGTTTACGCTTTTCTGCAGTTTTATATTGAGACATGGTCTTCTTCTGCAGCCCAGGCTGGCCTTGAATCCCCAGTCTCTTGTCTGATGGAATTACGGATGTGTGCTGCCACAGTCCTCTGGTTCTCTGGTGTGGGAGGACCTTCTATCTATGTGTTGCTTTTATTGGTTAATGAATAAAGAAACTGACTTGGCCTGTTGATAGGGCAGAACTTAGGTAGGCAGGGAAAACTAAATTGAATGCTGGGAGAAAAAAGGGCAGAGTCAGAGAGACACCATGTAGCCCTGCCGGAGACAGACACCAGAACTTTAGCTGGTAAGCCACAACCACATGGCGATAAACAGATGAATAGAAATGGGTTAAATTAATATGTAAGAGACAGCCAATAAGAAGCTAGACTTATGAGTGATTTAATTAATATAGTGATTATTTCGGTTCAGGGCGACCGGGACAAACAAGCAGCTCCTACAACAGTTCTCCACTTTTTGAAGAGAAGGGGTGGCCATAGCATGGAAATTCCTGTGGCCCCCTGGTTTATTTACTAGGCATTTCCTTCTCTAAGTACATGAGGGGGGGCCAGACAGCATGAGCACATCACTTATAGCACCCCAAACTTTGTAACCATGGGGCTGGAACTTTGTGATAGAGTTCTTACCCCTACCCCTCAGCACCATTCCTGCTTCAAGCAAGCTGCAGCAGGCCTTAAGGATAGATATAGAGAGGAGGTCTGTCCCGTAGTGCAGGGTCCAGTCATGACACAGTATTCCATCAGTTGTTACAGATGGCCAGCGGCCAGCGGCCAGCGGCAGGAGGCCTGCAGAGATGCTTCCCGTGCGGCTGGGACTGTGCAGCTCTGCTGGGGAGACTTGTTTCCATAATTATAGTTTATACACTTAAGCTATTTTTACTTTTAAATTAAACACCTATGTGTATTAGGATCTTCAGATAGAAGCACATGCACTTTATCCCAAAGAGGGTTTGCATCTGTCACAAATTAAGAATATAAAATTAACAAATGTAAATAAGACCAGCAATCTGAATGAACAGTTACAGCCATCTTCGCTCTCAATGACTACATTTTCCTTCCAGAAAGGACTTTGAACTATCAACCACCCTCAGAGCACAACACCCAGCTGCTTGGCACTCCACGTTGCAGGAACGCGCTTCCTCTGCAGCTGGGCTCTTGCTTCTGTTTCATTGCCAGCTTCTGCAAGCCAGGGAAGGGATGCTTCTCGGGGAAGGGCAGTGTTGATGGAAGCCCGCCTGACAGATGCGGACATCAACAACTTCGTTACTCTGATTGACTGCATGGTAGTTTAGGCAAATTAACCTGTCCAAAAAAATCTTTCTGACTGTGCTCATGACCAGATGGAATATGAACTTGACAGCGTGGGTACCGGGTTTGCAATTAGTTGGGATGTTTCAATAGTCTAACGAACTTTCTTCTGAGGCATGTTCTCTGTCAGTAGAGAAGGCAGGCTGAGCTGAAGAGCTACAGATGTCAGACATCAGCCAAACAGTGGTCAGGGAAGCCGCTGGCAAAGCCATGCGGGGAGCAGCAGGGTGGTTCTGACGGTGTCCAGACCTAGGTCCATCCTCTCACGTGCTGGGTTATCCAGTTCACGGCAGTAATCGGGCTGTTTCGAGATCACCCTAAATGAGTATCAGTATTGCAGGGGAGCGGAAGTGTGGACCATGGCTTCCTGAGTGCTTGGGAGAGATACAGTAATCCAGACAACCCTGTGGGCCGTGGTGCACAGAGGGAGAACAATTCTCTGGCTGCGATGAGCCAGAGACGCAGAACTCCGCACTGCCTGGCCTGAGCTCTTCAGTAAGGGCTGGAGGAGTGAGCGAAGGGCTCCCGTGGGTAAGCCAGTGTGGCACACCATGGAGGGGAGCTTCAGTTGTATGTCTTTGGAACCATTAACTAACCGAGCCTCTCGAGGGCACACAAAAGGAAATGAAAGATGTTGTTTTCAATTAAATGGATTGTAATTAAAGTACTTTTAACATCTTTGTTAATGAATTATGGAATCTACTGGCAAATAGCACCCTCACTCTGGTCTCACCATGTATACAGCAAGGGGATGCACTTATCTATTTCCCTGTTTGTCTCTGTCTGTCCATCATCTATCTGTCTGTCTATTATCTATCTATCTATCTCTCTCTCTCTCTCTCTCTCTCATCATCTATCTATCATCTATCTCTATCTATCTATCTATCTTCTATCATCTATCTCTATCTATCTATCATCTATCTATCTATCTATCTATCATCTATCTGTCTGTCTGTCTATCTATCATCTATCCATCTATCTATATATCTGTCTATTATCTATCCACCTATCTATCTATCTATCTATCTATCTATCTATCTATCTATCTTCTATCATCTGTGCGTCATCTATCTATCTATCTATCTATCTATCTATCTATCTATCATCTATCTGTCTATCTATCATCTATCTATCTATCTATCTATCATCTATCTGTCTGTCTGTCTATCTATCATCTATCCATCTATCTATATATCTGTCTATTATCTATCCACCTATCTATCTATCTATCTATCTTCTATCATCTATCTATCATCTATCTCTATCTATCTATCTATCTATCTATCAATCTATCATCTATCTCTCTGTCTATCTATCATCTATCCATCTATCTATATATCTGTCTATTATCTATCCACCTATCTATCTATCTATCTATCTATCTATCTATCATCTATCTGTCTATCATCTATCTATCTATCTATCTATCTATCTATCATTTTAATTCACCTATCTATCCACCCACCTACTCACTGAATTGTCACCCATCCATTTAGCTGTCTGGTCCTTGTGGCCCTTGTGGGCTCTGAGTAGCATCCTTGTTTATGGTGGCTACATTCTGATGGATAAAGACAGAAGGACACACAGCGGCATTGCTATTGCTGACTAGGCTGGGTCTCTGTACAGAGGGTGTCCTGGAGCTACTGGGGATGGACAGGTGTCGGAGACGGTTTCTCTAAGGAGGTAGCAATGATACACATGATACAGGCTCACATAAGGGGAGAGACACAGGAGCTGCAAAGCCACGCTGCGCTGAGCTGTGTGGTAGGTGCTGGACCACCTCCTTTCAGCATTGAGACCTCACCTGGCTCACACCATCTCCTTCCCCTTTCCTGTCTCCTGAGCCAGGCCCTTGGAAGGATACCTATAGCTGGACTCTATAACGTGAGAGGGCCTGTGGGCCCCTTGCAAGCACCCATCTATCAGAGCCCCACGGTGAAGGGCAGATGGGGTCATGTGATATTTCCTGGACACCTCTCTCTTGGCAGCCATTATTATTGCTCAAATGTGCACTGGGAACTCATATCCCAGGATACTCTCTTACTCCCAGAGCTTAGAGGTGGAAGTAGCCAATGGGGAGATTCTTGGGGCCGAAGGCTGCTGTCCAGGGTTTATAGACCTTATCTTCAGGGGTTCTGAGAGGTGTGAAGAACACATGTTCTGTTCTTGGGAAATGTCTGGTTCTTCTAAGTCACTTGTGGGATCTATCACCAGCGGCAGGGGCAGCTCAGGTTTTCTATGGAAATGTCTGTGTGGCCTCCGTACACTGGAACACCTACCCAACGGAGAGACGCTGTGAGCCCATAGACTGGCTGATGACTCTCCCCTAAATACGACTTTTTTCAAGCACACATGACAACAGTGGCCCCTGATAACGTTAGACAGAAGAGCCCCTGGGCTCTGGGTCTCTCCTCCCTAGCTCTCCAGGTTCTAGCTATCACTTTATAATACTGAAGCCTGCACCCTGTGGACAGGAACCCCACAAACAGGGCAAAGGGCATAGGATCCTTGACAGGGGACCAGCTGAGAAGTCCTTTTATCCCACAATGCCTCTGCGGCTCTGCGTGGCTCTCTGAGAGAGGGTGATTTCACTCTTCCCAGGCACAGATGCTGGTTTTGTAATAGCCGGATCCTCTTCCCACACCTGAGGCCACTCCACAGGTCTCCCCATGGGGCCCCTGAAAATGAAGAATGTTTGTATTTGACCCACTGCCCAATTGCACTGTCCTCGTGACCCTGACACCCAGAGAAGCAGGATCCAGCGGCCCTGATTTTTGTGTCCTCTGACTAAACCCTGCTAACTCCCAAGCCTTACACTTAATAATCCCGCTGTTGGCGAGAGATCACGGGCCCAGGTCTGTAGTTTTTCCTTGGGATCCTTCAAAGAGACAAGAGGAAAGCCAGACTGGGACTCACCAGAGGCGTCAGACAGCATTCTGGTTACCCACCAGCCATTAATTTATTCATTTATATATATGAGGCTTAAAAGTCCATGAATAAGCTGTGCTCGAACACTCCGAGGCTTAACTGATTACAAATGTTTTTAACATGGAATGTTGCTCCCTTGCTAAAAAATGTAAACCACGAGTGACTTCCATCACAGTGGCGAAAGTGGGCTTCTACCGGTGCTGTGCTGGTGGGGCTCAGGGCCTGTTTCCTGAGGTTCTGGGTGGGCAGAGCTCACTGTTGTCCTACTGAACCTGGATACAGCGTGTGAGAAGGAGCTTGGGGTGAGAGGAAGCTGGGACCTGAGCAAGTGGCTTCTGTTTCCGGTCTTTAGGGAGTCTGAGATAAGCTAACATCTAAGAAATGGTGTTAGTCATGGCTATCTACTGAAGCACAGTTTTTATTCCTCCACAGTCTCCTCATTTCATCTACCGCAATGTTCTCTCAACACCTCCCACAAACAACACCCAGCTCGTCTTCACGTAACTCAGTTGAGTTCTGACACAGTTACTACCTGCCTGGGTGCGGATTCTCGGCTTACTCCTAGAGACAGCCCTGCTTCAGATCAGTCCTGCGCCTCAGGTGACTTCTGACTGGCTATGACCTGGGGGCTCTGACAAACCACCTCTCAGCATCCACGATTATCTAGAATGACTGGAGGAGCCCAGGAAAGCGATTTATAGGTTTGTTGTAATGGAAGATCTATGAACACGTAACAGACACATAGAGAAAGAGGCACCCACTGTGACCCCACAGTTACTTGGGTGGGATACCTTCCCGCACCTCCGTGATTGACTCCAGGTAACTCTCTGGATTTCACCTTCACGAGTTTGCCTGGAGTTCATCCTCTACCGCCCCGTCTTTTGCTATAGTCAGTACACGGCTGATGATATCTCAAGGTTCTTGGTTTTCCAGGTGACCAGCCCTACCCTGCCAGCTGCTGCCTGGCTTCCTCAGCCTGAGTCAACAACTCAGGCGTGACAGGAAGGGATTAGTTATGAGTAACAAAAGACTCAGGGTGTTCGGGAAATCGCAAAAGGTTTAGGATGCCGATGCCAGGGGCGGGGGACTAAGGCCAGCTGTCTTCCTCATGGCTCCACAGGCCTGTCGGCTGGTCCCATGTCCGCTTCTGCACCCTGCCCTGCCTCTGTGGGGATGAGACAGATGAATCAGAGGCCTGACCATGTCTGTCAACCCAGGAGGCTAAACCGTAAAGACCTCAGACAATCTTGTCTTCTAAGTTCCCCCACGGGAGCTTCGAGGATGCCAAAGAAACTCTGCAAAGAGTGGAAGGTTGTGAAGCCAAGCGAGCCCCAGAGAAAGGCTGATGGGGGCTGCAGGCTGGAGCTTAGGCGGCAGAGCAGACAGGAAGACAGCGGACGCAGCTGCGAGGTTCTTTTAATATCTTGGAATTAATTATTTCCCTGGTGGTTTGGGCAGCCAGCTCACTAGATTTTTTTCCTTTTGAAGCTCTTCTCCTGGATTTTTCTTTCATTTCCACATCCCGAAACCCACACAGAGACGGACAGTCTAGAAATGACAGTGGCTGACAGAACACGGGGGTAAGGAACGCTTCTGTACTTCCCAGGAAATATTAAAAGGTGCGAACGTTGCTGCCTGGCTCTGGAGAGTTCTCCTACCAACTGACACAGGCAAACAGGCTTCAGTGGGCTCTGTAATGAGGGGGCAATGTCTGCTCTGTCTTCAGATCAGCTGCTGGGATGCTTGGGGAAAGCCCAGGGCCTGCTGTGTCTGGAGGGCAGTGGTGTCTCTCCTTGTAAAGGAGACTAAGAAGGACTAAGAAGGAGTGCTTGCTTTGTGAAGACTTGGGCTCTTAAGGAAGTTGGGAGTGCGGAACAGAAACCAAGAGCAGAGCAGAGGAAGACTTAAGCCATGGCTCCGGACTTCTCAAGGAAACTCCTACAGGTGAGAAGAGATGGAGAGCAGGTAGAAAGAACCCCAGCAGGTATGTGAGGGGTGGGGCTGTGTGGTCTCCGTTTGCTGCAAACGGACACCGTTACACCTGGAACAGCAGCCCAGAAGGGTGGCCAGTGGTTTGTGGTCATTTTCTGATTTGTACACGGACAGACAAGACTGCAGCCTCTGTTTCAGAGCTGGGCTCTCGGCAATGGACATTAGGCAGAAGAAATGGCCAAGTACCCAAAGGCCTCCTGTGGAAACCAGAGAGTCAAGAAATGTATGTGACTCCTAACTCATGCCCAACCACAGTATAGCCAGCTAAAGACCTCAGAGCAGCACATGAAACACTAACAGTCCCAGGGCTCTGACACAGTGGGGTGAAGGCAAAGGGAGCCTTTGAATAAGACCGTGGGGTCTAAACCACAGGATGAAGGCACTTTGTGCTCATGAGCCCATAGGTGACAGCCAGATGGGGCCTTGTTATCTGTCAGAATCAGCATGCAGAATAGCCAGAAATTTTTGCAAGACTACAAGGAAAACCATGTTGAAAATTCCAAGGAGGGCTATGTGTGTACATGTGTGTATGTGTGCATGTGTGCGTGTATGTGTGCGTGCATGCATGCTTATGACTCAGTTGATAAGGTGCTTGCCTTGCAAGCATGAAGACTTGAATTTGATCCTCATCACCTATGGGCTTCATGACACGTTCTTGTAATCCCAGAGTTTGGATTATAGAGACAGTGGCAGGTGGATCCACGGGGCTTGTTGGCCATCCAGCCTAACCTACTTGGTGAATTCCAACTGAGAGTCCCTGCCTCAAAGGAAGTGAATGGTGATCCTGATGGTGACGGCTGATGGGCCTCCGCATGCATGTGCACTCATATGCACAGGTACCCACATACACATGAGCATATACACACACAGATACATACACACACACAGACACACAGAAAATCACACAGACAGACACACACACTCACTGCAAAGAATGAGCACGAACAATTGAAGCCTGGGTGTCTTCCGTGATGTTGGAGAGTGTACAGGATGAAGATGCCGGGAGAGTCTGCTAGCAGGGTCCTCGGACCACCTGAGCAGAGGAAATCAGAGGTGGCTGCGTTCTTGCCTATTCCACACTTCCCCAAGCGTGAGAGGCACTCAGGTCTCCTGGAATCCCGCAGGGATCTGTCACAAGTCCTGAGATGCACTTTTTATACAGGCCCTCCAGCTCTGGTCCCTCCTCTCCAGCTGAATTTGAATATATTATTTGCAGGGTGCTGGCCACTACAAGCTCCCTTTTAAGCTCTACATTAAAATAAACACTCAAACGAACACAACCAGGTAAAGAAGACCCTGACAACCTGTAGCGCAGGACAGAGGCTATCTGGGCTGGCACAAGGTGAGGATCTGTCACGTGATCTCGGTAAGGGAGCCTGGAGGGGACCTCACAACAGAAAGTTCAAATCTTTCAGTGACTGGTGTCAGGTGCGACCAACAGCAGCAGGATTTGTGTTCATTTGCCCTTGCCTTGAAGGTGACAAAGAGACAGGGTGGGGTCTGATGCTGCTACAGTGTCACAGGATCCCTAGAGCCAGACTGGGGAACTGGCTACTGCTCAGCTGCAGATGGAGGGACCGGGCCCTGGGCTTTGTGTGTGCAGCTGCCCTTGCGCGCCCAGATACATAGGGCCACTCAGCCTGGCTTCAGCACGGACGCCTTGCTGTGGGTGCGAGACAGCGGATGGTGCAGCCGCCTCCGAGGGTCTGACTGCCAGGCTTTGCTCTGCACACAGAGCGTGGACATCTGCTCTGCGACCCAGGAGATCATGTTCTGCCCTGCAGTTGGCTGATCTTGTGATGCTTCCATTGGCGAAAGCCTCTGGAGACCTCTGCAATTGAGATGCCTGCCCACTGTGAACCAGGGCAGAACAGGGTGCAGAGATCCCTAGGTACAGAGAGGGAATGAGGCCACTGTCACAGACTGTGCCCATGTCTGTGTCTAATGTCCCCACAGGATAAAACACAGCTGAATGGACAAAGGACCAAGAGCAGCAGGTTCCAGTCCAGGCTGGAAGCTCTCTCCAGGGTCCTGACAACCACTCTCCGGCTGTAAGGCTGTGGCTGGCAGGCACTGCCTGGCACCATGGCAGCTCCATGTAGCCAAGAAAAAGGCCAGGATGATGCTAGAGAAGACAATTTGTGAGTGGTTAGCTACGAACAGGCCTTCTCCTTTGTTCTCATGATGACAGCTATATCTTCATTCGGTGATAGTGGGTGGGCACACTGATACTGCTTCCTAGTTCACCTGGGGGGTTTGAACACAAGCCTGCCCTCACCAGGGACAGGCAGGCAGCATTGAACAGAGGCTGGCAGGGCTGGCACAGGGGGATGGCTCATCATAAAACCTCATGAAAAGCACCAGGCAAAAGAGAAAAGCGGAGGCACTCTACAACAGAAAGATCAGCTCCTGTCAGTGATCTGGTGCACGGGCCCATCAGATGGAGTGTCAAGGCACATGCATCCGGGCCACTGGATGCTTCTCAGGCCCTGTCTGGTCTATGCAGCAGCATCGGACATGGGGCGCAGGAATAGTGAAGGGGAGAGACAGGCCTTGCTTTGACTGGAGGAACAAGAGACCAGGAAGAAGGGATGTGGGGACAGCAGAGGTGATAAGGGGAAGGCAGCTATGAGTGTGTGTCTAAGTGCCAGGGATGCAGTGCCCTGCAGGCAGCAGACCCTAGCCATGCAGAACCAGGCAGGCTTGGTTCTCTAAACTGTCCATGAGCAAAAGTCTCAGAGATGCCATTCCTCTGTCTGTTCCATTGTCCTCATTTCCTGTTCTTAAAGGAGACCTTCCCAGCTGACCTTTGAACTGACTGCATGGAAACTCAGCCAGGAGCCAGGGTAGGCTTTGAGAGCAGGCTGGCCCAGGCAGAGATCCCTGGTCCAAGGGAGCCTGTGTCGTAGCTCAGGTTCCACAGCGCTGGTTCTGTTTTATCTCAAGTCCCCACTGCTTCTAGGAGTCCACGTATTGGCAAAACTCCCTAAATGTCAGTCATTCCTTACCTGTCCAACCACATTGCCACCTCCTTCCTGGATGGCTACCTTCCCTTTCGCAATGACAAGCCAGGTTTCACATCTGACTGTTTTTCAAGTCATGAATTAGTCTGGGAAGTTGGCTCAGCCGTTAAGAGCATTTGCTGCATAATCATGAGGACCCGGGTTCAGACCCCAGCTCCTACATAAAAACAAGGTGTGGCCTTTTGTTGTGAGGAGGCCGCTTGTTTGGTTCCCAGCTGCTCAGCCCCATAATAACCACACAGAAACTATATTATTTAAAACACTGCTTGGCCCATTAGCTCTAACTTCTTATTGGCTAACTCTTACATCTTAATTTAATCCATCTCTATTAATCTGTGTATCGCCATGTGGCTGTGGTTTACCAGGTAAAGTTCTGGTGTCTGTCTCTGGCGGCTCCATGGCTTCTCCCCAACTCCGCCCTCCTTTCTTCCAGCATTCAGTTTAGTTTTCCCTGCCTACCTAAGTTCTGCCCTATCAATAGGCCGAGGTAGTTTTTGTATTCACCAGTGGTATTCACAGCATACAGAGGGGAATCCCACATCAGCCTTGTGTGCCTTTAACCTCAACACTAGAGAGAGAAGACAGCCTGATCATGAGAGCTTTGCTGGCCAGCCAGTCTCACCTCAACAGTGAGTTCCAGGTTCAGTGAGAGACTGTCTTAAATGGGTACGGTGGAGAGTGATGGGGCAGAACCCCATGTCCTCCTCAGGCCCTCCTCAGGAATGCGGCACATACCACATTCTGTCTCCGCCTCTCTTCTGCAGTGGTATGAAAATGCTTGTGGGTGTTGTAATGAAGTGCTCTGCATTCCACAAGGCCATGGCATTCTGATTCCATGAAATGAAAACCCAGCAAACACTGGAAGCAAACCCTCTTGGCTGACATTTCCTGGCAGGAGACAGTTCTGCCTGGAGCTCAAGGGTCCAGTCTCCCTGTGACAGTGTGGTTTGTTTTTCCACATGGTTTGTGTATTTGGTCTGGCATCTGGATTTCAGGGACATGTGGTGAAAGCAGATTCAAAGTGATGGTGTTCAAACAAGGCCATAAAGATTGGCAGACTAGGAAGTGTGCAGCGTCTCCCACTCGTGACGGGCAGGTGGCTCTGCCCGCCCCCAATTCCAGCTGGTCTTAGACCCTGACCCTGATTCCTACAGGATAGGCAGAAAAATAATTTCTGAACACTATGACTTTTTCAGGATACCACAGCAGGTACCCGGGAGACAATTCAGAGGTGACAGGATCCAAGGGCTAGGTTGGCTGAGGAGGCTTTTTGGGCATGGACCTGTCTGCCAGGCCCTTGTCATCCAGGATGTCACCCTTGTGGTCCACCACACTCCAGATCACTGTCTGTCAGGTCCTCCTCTTCCTCCCCACACCAGTCACCCCTTTTAAACTTTCCCCTGTTGGAACCCGGGTCCAGATTTGAGATCGAGCAGAGGGAACATCATATACAAATTTCATTTTGTGAGCGGCACTGTCGGAAGGCATGTCACTGGGGGTCCAGGGCAGGTGAGTAACAGAGAAAGCGGAGTCTGAGAGAGATGGGGAGGAGCTTGTGTATGAGTGATAGAGTCAGAGAGGGGTGACATAGAAGACGAGAGGGAGAGACACAGAGAAGGTGGGGCGGAGAGTCAGAGAGAACAGGAGAGCCGGGAAGAAGCAGGGAGGTAGAGAGGAAGAAAGACAAAATTCAGAGAGATAGAGACAGACAAGGTCTGGGGAGCATGGCCATCAGTGGCCACTGCCCCTGGGCAGCAGAATGCTGCACTTTCTTCTCAGGGGCCCGCATGCCCTGAGACCCTCCAAGGCTTCATCAAACACAGGGTTTCTCCCTCTGCAGACCTGTACCCTTCTCCAAGGCTTCATCAAACACAGGTTTTCTCCCTCTACACACCTGTACCCTTCTCCAAGGCTTCATCAAACACAGGTTTTCTCCCTCTACACACCTGTACCCTTCTCCAAGGCTTCATCAAACGCAGGGTTTCTTCCTCTACACACCTGTACCCTTCTCCAAGGCTTCATCAAACACAGGGTTTCTCCCTCTACACACCTGTACCCTTCTCCAAGGCTTCATCAAACACAGGGTTTCTCCCTCTACAGACCTGTACCCTTCTCTGCCCCCATGGAGCTGCATTTCATGGAAGAGTCATGACAGGAACCTGGAGAGTCCCAGCGTCTGATACCACTCGTGACAAACTTTTAAGAATCCCATTCGCACACAAACTGGACCTCAGCCTGCTTAGATAAGGTGCAGATTGTGAGAGATGGGCCAGGCCTCTCTCTTGTCCCAGCCCTTTATCCCACATCAGCCTGGTTGCTGGCTCCTTTCCAGTATCCTGGAGGTGACACCCACTACAACACACACACACATACACACAGAGCTTCATAATTTGATTGCTAATGCAAGCGGCTGAAGGACAATTTGTTCGACAACAATTCTCACCTGAGAGAATAATAAACAGGTGTGTGTGTGTGTGTGTGTGTGTTGGCATGGGGGTGGGGCGCTTCATGTGCGTGTGTGTGCTCAGACACAGGAAGAAGGGAATTGCATCGCTGAGATCTGGCACTGAGCAAGGGGAGTCTATTCAGGGCACCTGTCACTGCCTGTACGTTCCTCTGATATACTGAGTGGGAACCTGCTAATCTCCATCTCAGGGCGTGGAAATCACCCCAAAACAAATCTCATCAGTGCCTGGACTATGCTGAAGGGCAAGGCCAGAGACTCATTCCTCCAACTGTCAAACACGTTCCCATTTCAGGTCCAACGCTCCTCATGCAATTATTCAAACTGGAAATCAGTATCAATAACTCATCGGAGATCAGCCTCAATGTCCAGAAAGGCTCATTAGGAGCAAAGGAAGGCGCATCAGCTGCCGCCAGGGTGAGCGCTTATATGATTAGGTTTGCCTCGCGCCTGCTACAAAGGCTCCTGGCCACGTACTCTCCAGAGAGCTACTGTCTCAGCAGCCTTCCTCCAGGGCATAAAAATATTGTCTTCTTGGCTTCGGACACAAAAGTTAATAGGGAAGAAAGCATGACATCAGTGGGTTGGGCCGGGAGCTGATTCCGTTTAACTGTGTGGTCTCTGCTGGAACACAAGGAGCGTGACTCTTAGGGACTGTGGGGCTCCTGCTGGGCTTGAAAAGAGAATGCCCATTCTATCCGTGTATGCCCACACACAGGTGGAGGTGAAAGTGTGGTGTGTGTGTGTGTGTGTGTGTGTGTGTATACATGCTGCATACCGACAAGAACACAGGAGTGTTTTCTGACCTGGGCTGTGCCACCCTGAACTCTGCCCCCATCCCGCACCATTGCATAGACAGGGTTGAGTCTGCAGATGCCCACAGAGGGCAAATTTAGGCTGCCCCCGACAGAACAGACGGCAGAGACTGAGCTGCATGCACCAAGATGGTCCCAGAGAGAGGCCACGGAGTCTCTGCTCTTCCCTTTGTCTCCAGAGTGCTAAGGTATGCTACAGTCATTTGGGGAGAGACGGGTGCTCACAGAAGGCAGACGGAGACAGTTATAGCCAGCAGGAGCAGGCTTGAACAGGCGGTGGGAAGGGCAATACTCAAGGTTACTTGGCAGTGTGTCCAAAGAGCTGATTCAGGAGACCAAAGCAGCCCAGATACCTCTGGAGCAGGGCCACCAGAGCCTGGTCCAGGATGTTGGGGAAGATGCCTCAAGAGGATCAATCTCACAAGGTGCTGAAGCCTGAGCAGGAGCTCACCATGAAGTGAGCAGAGTAAGAACCAAGTCCAGAGGCTAGCAATGGTGACAGAGCCTGTGCTGGCTGAGCTGTGGCTTCATGGGTGCCTCAGGGAATGTCACAGCATCCTATTACAGAGACAACACTGAGGTCTCCATCGAAGAGAGGAGGACCAAGGCACAGAGGCATAGAGGAATTCACCCAATCTCCACCCTGCTGCAGGCACTGCTTTGCTCAGCACCAAGGTGAGCCTTCAGAGTTCACGATGCTAGAAACGGGCTGCGGGGATGACCCGGGTCGTCCTTGCTGCCAAGAGTGCCACTCAACCCTTCTTAGTGTTTTATTTTTAGTGCCGAGGATCGAACCGAAGACCTTACACATGCTAGGAAGGGATCTTCTGGAGATCACGTTCCCAGATCATCCCCTCGGCATTCCCCAAATGAGCAGCTTCCCAGACACGCCCATCTGGCAGGGCGGCCCCTACCCCGGGACCCAGCATGCCTCCTTCCATCATCACGCCAAACTCATTCTTACTGGGATGCCAGAGAGTTCTGAGAAACGTCTTGAGTAGTCAGACAGTCTGTTCAGGTAGAAAATCTCTTTAAGTATAACAACCCTTCCTGCTCTCCCGGTTCTCACACCAGTGTGCATGTCACTTCGGTTCAGGATCTGGCTCCCTCTGGGGACCTGTCAGACCCGCCCCTGCTCCAGCTCTGCAAGGGAAGCTATGCCAGTTTTGCCCAGGGGTAGCTTCATTAGAAACGAAAAAGAGGTTGGTGATGTAGCTATGCAGCCAATTGCCCAGGACTCGGGGAGGGGGTTGACTATGGAATTAGTTTAAAAGCTTCTATACTTGAGCATCTTCTGCTAAAAAGAAGCTTGGGGACTATTGCATCAAGGGAGAACCAGTATCTACTTGTGAAATGTGCTGGCCTTGACTGTGGGGTGGCCTGGCCCCTGTGTCTGTCTCTTAGGTTGAAAGGGTGGGGCTCGGGTCTTATAATCCTCTCCATACAGGATAGCTGCTCTCCAACTTCTCAAGGAGAATCAGGAAGGAAGGTTTAGCAGACACTTGCTGGCTGGAGAGCAGGGTGTCAATAAAGGCCACAATCACTTTCCCTGCACTGGAGAGAAAGCTCAGAGGTTCTGGTCCACCCGCTCCTGGATCCTCATCTGAGGCACTTGCCACTGGCATTCCCGTGGGCATTGTGCACGAGGTCACTGTGCCCTGGCAGAGAAGGCTTGGCTTTTCACTCAACACCTCCTGGCGGGTGGGCTGACGTGCATGATGGAATCCCAGCCTCCTCAGGCTAGCTGTCCTACTGTGGGGCACTGGCTCTCTCATGTGCTGTTTTTCCCTATGTTGGCGATTACATAATCTGGCCACACTTCTCCCTGACCCTGAGGGACATGCTTGTCCTGGGCGAGAAGTCCTGAAGGACACTACCACATGCCAAAGCTCACGCACGCTAAAGCATCTCCTCCCAGGAGATGACGGAGATGGCATTTTCATGGGAAGATGTGACAGTGGGAGGAGCTTGCAGGATATCAGCCTGAGAAGGCTCTCATTCACCCTCTTCACAGGCTCCTCATGTGACAGACATGTCCCCACAGTTCTGTCTCCCCCATGAACTTGTCACGAAAACACAGTCCACCAAATCATATGACATCATGCATGGTGTGGACAGATACCTTGGTGGAATATACTGAGGCAATTTTTCATGTCATATGGGAAGGGTAGGAATTTCATCTAATATTCTCATACCAACAAAGAATTGATCAAAATCTACTCCAACCCTGAAAATTGGGAAAACCATAAAATATCCACTCCTCTGTATTTCTTAACTGGTGACCATGTGGGACGCAAAAGAAAGGTTGCCATGGATGTTCCATCCCAGAGAAGGGCCCTAATGAGTGTGGCTTCCTCCCACAGGCTTCTCAGACCACAGACACTGGGTTAGGATCCTGGCAGGACAGGGAGGGCTCCAACCCTTGGGAAAACAGCTTGGATAGACACTCAGCCTTGGGAGTCCACTAAGGGGACCCCGTGGCCTTGTGTGACCCAGCACCCTTCTGCTGTCAGAACAGATCAAGGGAGTTTGGGGTGCAGCCCACACCCGCACACTGCCACACTGGAGCACAGTTCTGGAGGACAGGCTTCTGAACGGGGCCAGCCTGTCTGCATTCCTTTCCAGACTTCCTATCCATTTTCAGATTCTGGGGGCTACTGAGGTCCTTGTCTTGTGGTCCTACATCACTCTGACTTCAGCTTGAGTTCTCTCAGAATCACTTTCTCCAACCCCTTCTTGCTTATCCGACCCTGTGACCTCATTATATCTGCTCAGAAGCCTCCCCCGCCCCAGCTCAAGGCATTGACTCAGTCACACCGCAAGGCCCCCATTGCCAGGGAAGTAGCACGGGTGCTAGTTCCAGGGATTCTTAAATGGCCTACGATATGGAGCTAATAATGCAATTCTGCTATACAAAGGAACAAAGTCCAGCCACAGAGGCTTGGAAACACTGGGATGCAAGCTATGGCTTCCCCATCCGTAGGGACTTCTCAGGTGCGTGCGAAGCTGCTGCTCAAGGAGACAACCACCTAACTCAGGAGCTCAGGGTTCCAAGGGCGAGTCCATCACGTTCAGGTTAGAGGCTGTTCTGGGAGGAGAGAGGCCAGTGCTTTCCTCTGCTGAGCTCCTGGCACGGCTTCCACTGCCACATCTCAGCCGACTTTTAAGAAGCCAAGCCTCACCAGGACTGCAGAGGTGGTTAGGTGGATACAGTGCTTGCTACCCAAGCATAAGGGGTGGATCCTCAGAATTCCTGCAAAATCCAGGAAGTCTATGGCCTCCTGCAATCTCAGCCATCATGTCTCCCCAGATATAGGGGCTCCCTGAAAGAAACTGACTAGGGAGACTAGCCAGAGTCTGTGAACTCTGTGCCCACCAGGAGACTCTGCTTCAATAAAGTATATGATAAATAAATGAAGAAAGAAAGAAAGAAAGAAAGAAAGAAAGAAAGAAAGAGAGAGAGAGAGAACAATTGAGGGAGACACACAGTATCAACTTCAGGCCTCCACAAAAGTGTCTGCACATCTACATGCACACCGCACACACACACCTGTGAGCATGTGCATACTCACGCATGCATACCAGATGTACATATACACACAAAATGTTAAAGATGTAAGGAGCTTCTTCTTGTCAGCATCTGACATCAGGAGAATACCTACAATCCCCATGGAGGGGAGATGTGACCCTCCTTCCCCAGTCTGCACAGCAGAGTTGGCGGAACCTTTTCCCACATTCCCACCAGACGACAGGCCCAGGGCAAGCAGAGGGGTGGGTCCTGCACTCTCTGCACAGCTTGGCATTAGAGAGGTCAGAAAGTATGTCTGCATCAGCCCTTCTCTCTCAGCCGGCTTTGTTGGGGGACAGAGAGTTAGCCTGAGAAATTGCTCCGTTTATGTTGGCACGTGGTGGGCATCTTACGCTATCTTAGGACAGACACTGCTTTCCAAACGCTTCAGTTCTGACATCTGGCTGAACATCCACCGACCAAGTTTTATATACAAACACTCATCACGGTTCAGTAAATTGTTAAAGAAGTATGGTACACAGCAGGTCCTAGGTCAGGCAAGGACATCGCAGGTTGGGGGTAGCTAGGGAATGGCAGAGTGAGAGAACGCGGGCTGGAAGAGGGCTGCTGTCTCCGTGTGTCTGTTGCTTAGGGGTGGGGACACTCCCGGCCACACACTCCTACTGCCTCCTTGCAGCCAGTATAGCCTTCAGCTTGATACTTCTGTTTGTGTGATAGATAGTCCAGGGCTCTCTGCTCCCTGGTGACCAGGAAGGTCCCTGGCATGTGTGTAGGCATGCATTACATGTGTGTGAGTGCATGCACGCATCTGTGTACATGTGTGTGAAGGCCAGAGGTTGATGCTGAGTCTTCCCTGTTGCTTTCTATGGTAAGCTTTGAGATAGGGTCTCTCACTGAGCCTGGAGCTCACTGACTTGGCGAGACTGGCCTTCAGGCTCCCAGGACCTTCTGTTTCTTGTACCTGAGCACTGGCGTGGGGGGCAGGAGTGCACCGCAGAGAACTGGGGATCGAGACGCAGGTCTCCACGCCTGACTCTCAGGCCCCTGGACACTGTGTTTATGCCAGCCCTAAAATCTCAGCATCGTCATGTTTCTTGGCACGGAGCATCTGTGTGACATGGTTTCGAGGACAGAATGACAGAGTTTGAACTGCTTTTGGTGGGTGTTCCCTCTGGCTGTCACCTCTTAAATTATGTGAGTCACAGTATATTGCGTTCACTAAAAATTTCTTTCCTGAGGAAAATATTGGGACGTCGACAACATTCTAAACAAAGTGGGGTGAAGTGTTCAAGATGAGGTTGGCTCAACCGTGGTTCCTCGGCTTAGCAACCTGAGACTCAGGTTAGGGGACGCTGCTGGTGTGTATGTGTGTGCGTGCATGTGTGCAGGCTCACAGGTGCACACACGTGTTTGTTTATGCATGTGTGCATGGCATGTGTGTTGTACCATGTGCTTATGGGGGTGTGTTTGGCATATGCATGCGTGTTCATGTCTGTGTTTGTGTGTGTGGTATGCACATATGTAATGTGTTTTGAAATATTTTGTTTTAAAATAAGATATAGGCAGAAGGAAGACTTGGGCTTTGTCCTAAGAGAAATGCTTAGTCTTTAAATTGCCATACGTGAGAGATGAGTCAGGCATGGTGGTTCACACATGTTACACCAGCCAGGAGGTGTGGTGGCTCACATGTCACACCAGCCAGGAGGCATGGTGGTTCACACCAGCACAGGAGGCGTGGTGGTTCACACATGTCACACCAGCCAGGAGGCATGGTGGTTCACACATGTTACACCAGCACAGGAGGCGTGGTGGTTCACACATGTTTCACCAGCACAGGAGGCGTGGTGGTTCACACATGTTACACCAGCACAGGAGGCGTGGTGGTTCACACATGTTACACCAGCACAGGAGGCGTGGTGGTTCACACATGTTACACCAGCACAGGAGGCATGGTGGCTCACACATGTTACACCAGCACAGGAGGCATGGTGGCTCACACATGTTACACCAGCACAGGAGGCGTGGTGGTTCACACATGTTACACCAGCCAGGAGGCATGGTGGTTCACACATGTTACACCAGCACAGGAGGCAGGGTGGCTCACACATGTTACACCAGCACAGGAGGTAGGGTGGTTCACACATGTTACACCAGCACAGGAGGCGTGGTGGTTCACACATGTTACACCAGCCAGGAGGCATGGTGGTTCACACATGTTACACCAGCACAGGAGGCAGGGTGGCTCACACATGTTACACCAGCACAGGAGGTAGGGTGGTTCACACATGTTACACCAGCACAGGAGGCATGGTGGTTCACACATCTTACACCAGCACAGGAGGCGTGGTGGTTCACACATCTTACACCAGCACAGGAGGCGTGGTGGCTCACACATGTTACACAAGCACAGGAGGCGTGGTGGTTCACACATGTTTCACCAGCACAGGAGGCGTGGTGGTTCACACATCTTACACCAGCACAGGAGGCGTGGTGGTTCACACATGTTACACCAGCGCAGGAGGTGGAAGCTGAAGGACAGCCATGAATTTGAGGCCAGTCTGGGTTGCATAGTGAGCTTTAGGAAGCCTGAATACAGGGTGAAACCCTATTTCAAAAAACCCAAACCCCAACCAACCAACCAACCAACCAACACCAAGTAGAATGGCCATCGTTAAGAAAACAAATAATAGCAAATGCTAGAGAAGATGCGGAGAAAGGAGCCCTCTGTACGTCGCTGGTGCGAGTGTAAACTCATCTAGTCCCTTCGGAAATCAGTATGGAGGTTTCTCAAAATATGGCCCACTATCCATGCCTGCCATCTACTCAGCAGACACAAAGTCAACGTGGATCAGAGGTGCTGATATTGCCGCTCACGACTGCACTGCCCACAGCATGGACATCCCGCTCCAGAGCAGCGGATAAAGAAAATGGGCTGTGTACACAAGATGAATTTTATTCAGCCGTAAAAAACAAACAAAACTATGTAGTTTTCAGAAAAAGAGAGGGTCTGGAGACTATCAAGGAAGTGAAACAAGCTGGACCTGGGAAGGAAACACCGTACGTTTTCTTTTTTATGTGGATCTCAGATTTTATGTAGATACATAAAATCAAGTATGTTTGTATGGCGTGACAAGCAAAGGTGTCTGGAGGAGGAAGGAGGCTGGGGGAGTCAGAGGGAAGGCAGGGCTATAGGGGTCGGGGAAGATGCTCAGGGTACCTCATATGCTTGGATGACAATATTCCTCTGCAACTCAGCGCTATGTACAATGCGTCTGTCTGTCTGTCTGTCATCTCCCTCTTCCCCCGCTCCCTCCCTCCAAACACAAACCACCACCATCATCCCCAACAAAAAGTTCCTGTGGAACAGAGCCGACCCCAGGAAGTCTGCTTGGCAAACCCTAACGAGGAAATCAGAGATTAAGTTTTCCCCTTACGCCACGCACGGTTTCAAAGCCATGAAGAAAATTCTAAGCAAATAAATCATGTTCTACAAATCGCTAACGCCCAAGGAGCAGATTAAGGCACGCGGGGAAGCGGCATGCAGGGCTCTGATGTGGCATAGCACACACATCTCTGATCCATTGTTAGGCGCCTGTAAGTAAAACAATTAGAGATGTTTGCATGTATTTATCTTCTCGTGGTTTTTTACAGGCCCCGTGCCAAGAGTGAGCTTGGAGCTGCTCAGAGATGAAAAGGGATGAGGTCTCAGCCCTCGGGCTCACAATCAAAGCGAGGCTGATAAAACGATCCAGACGCAGAGAACATCAGCCGAAAGGCGGTTAAAATTTATGAGGTGCAAGGGCTGCTTTGCTCTTCCAGGGAAAGACAGACACATCAGGGAGGCCAAACAACTGCCAACCACCGTGGACGGTGCGCTCTTGGGGGAGAGTTGAGGAAAAGGTACAAAGAAGGCTGGAGAGAAGGCTCGGTGGATGAAGTGCTGTCTGTGCAAGCCTGAGGACCAGGGTTCGGATCCCCAGAACCCACATAAAAACCCAGCAGGGCAATGGCCTGCAGTCCCAGCCTTTAGGAGGCAGAGACAGAAAATTACTGGAGTGAGCTGGATAGCTGGAGCAGCCAAATTATCCGGCTCTGAGACCAAAGAGAGACCTGTCTGAGTGAAAACGGGAAGAGTGGTTGAACAAGACACCTGACATGAACCCCTGTCTTCCCCATGTGCACATGTGCATGGACAACTGCATACACGTGTGCACACACTCATGCGAACACGCATAAACATATGCACACACACCACACACCTTATGCACAGATCCCTAGTTTTATGTCAACTTGGCACAAAAATATAGTTATCTGATAGGAGGAAATTTCAATTAAAAAAATGCCTCCATAAGATTGGACTAGGGGCAAGCCTGTAGAACATTTTCTTAATCAGTTACTGATGGCGGGAGGGCCCAACCCATTGTGGGTGTACCACCCCTGGGTTGGTGGTCCTGAGTTCTATGAGAAAGCAAGCTGAGCAAGCCATGGGGAGCAAGCCAGTAAGCAGCACCCCTCCCGCAATGAGCCTCTGCATCAGCTCCTGCCTGCTGGTTCCTTTCCTGCCTTGCTTGAGTTCCTGTCCTGACTTCATTTGGTAATGGACTATGATGTGGGAGTGTAAACCAAGCAAACCCTTTCCTCCCCAGCTTGCTTTTGGTCATAGTGTTTCATCGCGGCAATAAACACCCCAACTAGCATGGGCTGTCTGGGATTCTGCCACCTCTGAAGCCACCAGGAGAGGACACACCTGACTTCTCCCAATTCTAGCACTTGGGAGCTGTGCCAGGTTCCCCGAGTATCAGGTATATGTGCTTGCCTGTAGTTTTTATTTATTTTTTTGAGGGGGCTGATGTGCTGGGAACTTGTGCTGAGGGCATGTTGATCCCGTGGGTGGCCTCACCTCCCCCACACCCTCTGGTTCAGCAGTCACTGTGTTACCATGTGGCTCTAGGCTGCTCATCCCCACTGCCTGGGAGTCAGGTCCCAGACCTGCTCACTCAGAAACACGGAAACACAGTTGGGGTACAGTGTCTATTTCTTTCGGTATCTGCTTGGTGCCTCCCAGTTACTTAACCAGCTCCCATTGGATCACCCCTCATGAGTGGTGCTCCGAAAGCAAAGCTTCCAGGAGCTTCCAGAGACTTCTGCTGCAAGGGTCTCAGCTCCCGTAAGAAGTTCCGTGTGGCTAGTTTGTCTCTGGAAGAACCGTCTCAGAAGTTCAGAGATCTGTGTCTGGATGGGCACTGCTGCCACAATGGTCTAAGGCTTCTTCCTGAAACACCCAAGGTCTGAGTTATACAGGCATCATCCAGGTACTTAGAAAATAAAAATAAAAACACATGTGATAAAAGTAAAATAGTTGGCCATGACTTTATAGGTTTTTATTTTTTGTACCAATCTGATAGGCTCTTTTTTTTTTTTGTATCAGCCAAGCCTTTGCTATGACTTGAGTCCTTCTTTTTAAAGACTGATTTATTTATCTATGTTTGTGTGTGTGTATGTGTATGTACTTGCTTGTACGTATGTGCACCACGTACATACAGTGCCCCTGGACCCCAGAAGAGGTCATCGGATCTTGGAACGATTGTTACAGGCTGTTGGGAGCCACCAAGTGGATGCTGGGAACCAAGCCCACATCCTTTGCAAGAGCCATGAGTGCTCTTAACTGCTGAGCCATCTCCAGTTCCAGCATTGAGCTTCAAGGTAGCTATGAAAGACACAGCTGGCCTGGGCAACACCGGAAGGCTCTCAAGTGCACAGCTGTTTTACAGCTTTTTTTTTTTTAAATACCAGAAAGGGTACTCAATTTAATTCACCATTTTGTTTTACAAAATAAGAAGTGTTGTTTTGGCTGGCGGAGCCTTTAGAGCAACATGGAGACACAGGGTGCTTGTCATTCAAAGGCTACACTCGCCCAGCTCTCTAACTCAACCAGGCTCCAACCCAAAGCAGGTGTCTGCATCCCTGCAGTCCACAGGCGCCATGAGCCTTATCAGGTGGTGTCTCCTCCTTTCTCTACAACAGACGCAGGGGATACAGTAGACCAAGAGGAAGAGGTCTTGTTGCATGCACACACCCAAAGAGGAAAAGCCAACCTGAAGCCTACCCTGGGGCCTGTGTCCCCAGGAGCCTTGGGTGCACACGTTCTAGATTCCTCTGAACCTTCTTCCATCCCTTCCTTTCTTTGTCCTCTCTCCCATTCACAACTCGAATCTTAGAAGGAGCATCACATCTCAGAGCCAGCCCCCTCAGATACACATCTCCAAGGACATCTGTGCCCCTTGGCCTGGATCTGGTTCCTTCATTGTATGTCAAAGGCTGGTGTGGGCACCACGTCAGGGAGGGTCCAGGCAGAGGGTATCTTAGTATAGAGGCTCTTGCAGTTACTCCACTCAGCTGTTGTAAGAAAACATCAGAACACTGATGTGGCTGTGCTCCAATAAAGTTTTATTTATAAACACAGGCAGAGGGCCAGATGCACAGCCCTGAGGCCACAGCTCTCTGAGCCACACTCTTCCCATCCAGGCTTCTTTCTTTTGGTTCCTTTTCTTCCTTATGGGGTTTAACAAGCTACTTACTAACATTTAAATGCATGGAGTCCAGAAGGTTCTATGTCCTTCGGCTCCCACAGGAGCCCATTCAACCAATCTATGGAATGAGGCACTGACGGAGCCCAAGTCCATATACTGAGGTTTGCGCCAACGCTAGGGGAAACCTTTGCTCCCTTGTTACTTTACTTAATCTTGGAGACATCTAGAGTGTCCATTACCAGCAGACTTCAATGAGAGGTGGGTCTGACTAGGAAGTTCAACTGGAAGCAGCAGAGATGGAGAAAAGCCAGGGTCTGATAGCTGCTTGTGGTCAAACCCTACCTAAAGTTGTGCCTGCATCTCTCTCTTGCCTTTCTACCTCGGCCACTCAGCCATCCTCCACAGAGGTGGCCGCAGTGATGGAGATGGATTGATACGATGTCAAGGTTTTGACTCTACGGTCTCTTTCCAAGAAGCTCATCTTGTAACGCAGCATGAGCCAATGAGCTCTCTGAGGGCCGTCTCTGCTCTTTCCCCAGAGACCGTTTACCAACAAAGCTGCCATCTGCTTTTGATCCACTGGATGGAGCCAGTGGATGCACCTAAGTCACCACTGCTTGGACACCTGCTGTTGGCCCCACCGTGAGTCCTGGATCCCTTTGGATCCCACCTTCCTGAGGTGGAGCAGCACCCGATAGTAGCACCACACCCTGAAGCAGATACACTTGCAGCCTCCCTCCTGGGGCAGAATTGAGGAGTGTAGGCCCAGGAAGCCTTGGAGGCTCTTGTTTTGGCCCTCTGCTATAGAAGTCTTTTTCTCTATAATTAAACAAAACCCGCATGGTTCCAACAAATGGGAAGGAGGCAGGATGGGGTCCGAGAATCTAAGCCGTGTGTACAACTGACCTGGCAGCCACGGGAGGGCCGGGCATGTGGCCCATGGCTCCCTATTACACGAACACACGTGTATGCCTTTCCACCGTCCCTAGCCATGCAGGGCTCGGGGCTGCTCTTGGCACACACTCCCTGGCTGTGTGCACTGAGGGACTCTTCTGAATCCAATGTGTGAGCTAGGTGATCTGGGGGAGAGGAGGCTGTCTTCTGCCGTGCCTGGGCTCAGTGAGTGACTAGTGGGAGGAGCGGCAGCAGGGGCAGCTAGGTGGCTGGGAAAGATGGGTCCTGGAGAAGTTGGGTAGAGGGGAAGGTTTGGGAAGCCTGTCCACAGACCCCTGCTGCTCACGACAGACCCACCCTCACTTCTGAGACCTCCGGCTTCTTCTCATATCAACTCTGCTGTTCAGAGGCCATAGCTTCAGAAGGATGTGCACTGGCTTCTCGGTAAAGGTACCAGGTCTGGGGAAGGCACAACTGTCTCTGTCTCAGTTTTCAACATGGGCAGACCCACCATGCCCACTTGCAAGGCACAGGTGACAACTCCAGTGGTGTGGTTTACGGTCTTCTGCCATGCAGGATTGTGGGGTGACTTTGGAAAGTTCTGGAAGACCGGGGAAGAGAATGGAAAGGAAGAAAGAGAAGGAGAACAGGCAGGGAGCACGGCTGGAGGAGAAAAACACTTCCTTTAACAACCTAGTGAGTGGTTTAGTTATTTTCAGATCCAAAAGAATATTCCTTGATATAAATGGGCTTACGAAGCACCCTGGTTTCTTCAGAGAGGCCCATACAGGTTCTTCACAACACCTGTAGATGTAAGTCAAGGATGCCTTATGTATGTTTCTGGGCTTGTGCAAGAACTAAGGAAACCGCTCTGGTCATAGAGTCAGGAAGGAGTAAGATGCCTACCTGGACCTGCTCCTGATCATCCCTTCCCAGGTGGCGGTGATGCTGACAGCCCTCCCTCCTGAATGGCCCCAGCGGACACACTCGCGGGGCTGCATTTCAGCACTGTTCTTTCTTTAGCTCTTGGCTATGCTTTCTGAGGTGATGGTGACCACACACCTACAGTGTCAATGGACATAACTATCCTCGTGGACATTTGTGTTCTGTGGAGGACAGAGCGGTGTGGATGCAGTGAGAGGAAGACCTTGATCCAGATTGCGGTTCAGACACACTGGCAGAAAAGGACGGAGCACAACCCTTGCTTCCCAGATTCTGACACAAGCTATGCTGGCTGCTGCTGGCAGGCCAGGCAGGGATGAGAAAGGATCTGCAGAATCTGCGTGTGATGACGTAGCACCTCAGCCAAGCGCAGCTCAGACCGCTCAGCTCTGGCATGCTCCCAGGTCAGCTGGGCACACACATTATTTTTACGTTGTTTCTTGATGGCTTAGCTGGGAACAAACTTGTCTGCTGACCCACACAGCAGGATCCTTCCCTGGCATGCCTAGGGCATGCTGAAAGACAGTTGGATTTAGGATGAAGCATTGGTTCCTTCATTGAGGGGCACAGAGTTCAGGACAGGGCTCTTTTTTATCTTACAGAGCTCATTTATACAATTCCCTTCACCCCTTCCTTCCCCCAAGGCAGGTGAACTGGTTACCTCATCAGTAACAGCAGGCATCGGGAGGACAGTGAGATGTAGTTTGAGCTATAGTCCTAGTCCCTGTTCCCAGTTTACCCGGGAAGCACAGAATCACAGAGTGGTCAAGTCTACAGAGCTGTCCAACGTGGAGCTGTACAGGGGCCCAGTGATGCCTTCCTGGGGCAGAATTAACTGTACTGTCTCCTCCTCTGGTTCCCACTCCCTAGGGCCTCCCAGGCAATGGTGAGTGAATGAGGAAGTGATTTAGGGAAAGTCATGTGACTATGCTCTACTGTTGGAGTTTCACGGAGCCCTGTGGGTGCCAAGATCCTCAGGGTTTCAGGGTCCTCTCTCTCAGAGCAGACAATATGGCAGAAATACGGACACAGAGGTATACAGGCTATGCCGGCAGGCAGCTGGTAGAATACTCACTTTTACAAAGTGGGTGGATATTTACCGTGTGTGTGTGTGTGTGTGTGTGCTACATATGTGTGCACAGGTGTGTGGGGACAAGAGGACAACCTTGGGTGTCATTGCTCAGGTGTCATCCAACCTCATTAATTAATTATTATTATTTCAAATATTCCCACTAATTTGTTTGTTTAGTGTGTGAGTCCTTGCACATGTATGAGTGTGCCACAGCAGGCATGTGGGGTCAGAAGACACCCGCAGGGGTTGGGTTCTGCTCTTCCACTGTGGGACTGAGATCAGGTTGCCAGGGTCACCTATTCAGCTTGCTGTGTAGGCTCACTCTCAGCCCCTTAGTTCTGTGTGCTGCGCCTGGCCTTCTACATGGCTGCTGGGGATCAGACCTGGAGCCTCCCGTACACACGGCACGCACACAGGAGCCCCGTGTGTTTTACCAAGTGAGCCCTCTTCCTAGCCCTGACATCAGTGTTTACTTCAGCTCCTCCTCACTGTGACTGAGCCTAGGAACAGAGCCTCAGAAATTCAATTTCAATTTTTCAAGATCTTTGGGAGGACCAAATATAACAGAAAGGAGAAAACACTGAATTCTGCTAGTTCTCCCTAAAAGGAGGCTGGTGGTCAGTGTGGTGGCAGCACTAGGGACTGTAATGGCATCGGGCCTGTGTTCCTCAACAAGGGCACTTGAACCTGGACACCGAGAACAGGAGGACGTGAGCTGGTGATGATAAAGGCTATTAGGAGCCTATAAAGCCGAGACCTTTCCCTCGAGTCTCCAGAGGAAGGCTTGGGTTACCTAGTGCTTATTCATAGTTCAGTGGGTCGCCCCAAGACGGGCCATGCAGTCCAGGGACAGATTAGGGGCTCAGTGGCTGTGGGAGGATACTCAAAGGGGCTTGATTATCACCAAGACTGGGTGAATTGAGGGTCTCCTGAATAGGTAGGAGACAGCAGGGGCCGAGCAGTGGAGGGCTTGAAAGATGGCAGGAGGGCAACCCAGAGACCCTCATCTGCTCAGGCTGAGTGTCCCACAGGCAGGGAGGGTGTGGATACCAGATTTCCCTGCTGGATAGTCACCTGCCATTCCTTTGCCTGATGGAGCATTGGTCTGTCTGTGCAACCCTCTCTCTCCCTGTGCGGGCCCTGCAGTGTCTACCCACAACCCCCCTCCCTGCAGTGTCTACCCGCAGCCCCCCTCCCTGCAGTGTCCATCTGCAGCTCTCCCTCTCTGCGCACACCCTGCAGTGTCTACCCGCAGCCCCCCTCCCTGCAGTGTCCACCTCCTGCAGCTGACCTCACTGCAGAGTCTACTGCTGTAGCTGACCTCACTGCTGCTTACTGACCCGGGCCCCAGTGCTAGTGCTCCCAGCCATCCTGTGCACACGTGTGGCCACTGAAGGACACAAAACCATGCGCTCAGTTCAATGGGCAGGTTGAGCAGAAGAGATGAGCGTGAGGACAGAGCTGCAGCTGTGCAGGGGTGAGGCCATTCCTGTGTCTGTGTCGGTCAGCGATGCCATGCCAGCACTGCGGGGACAGCTAGGAGCGGCAAAGAACTGCAGCTCCATGGGCCTGCCTCCTTTCCCAGGGGCTTTTTCCCTGAGCTGGTAGCTGAAGTCCCCAGAGCCCGACCACAGCACAGGCACCAGGATGTTAGGATACAGGGAGCAGGACACCTCGCTCTCTCTCCTCGGGTGACAGCACACCTGTTCATGTACAATAATTTGCAGGCTTTGATTTACATACAAAGACAGCTTATTTAACTTTTGAAATTAAAGCTCAAAAGCATTTAATTAAAATAATAAATCAGAGCCATTCCTGCAGGCCACAGGAGCAACAGATTCCACATTACAGCTTCCCTGCTGCGGAAGGTTGAGGGGTGTCACAAGGCACCTCCGACCTGCCCCTCCAGTTCCCACACCACCTGGCACAACCAGAAGTGAGAACCCAGCTTCTCCCCGTGTGGATGAAATGGGTAAAGATCTCAGGAGGGAGCTGCTGCCTCCCTAGTTACTGCCATCGTCTAGAGAAACGGCACATCTGGCTTCCATGGCTGGGGACAGATGACTTCGCAGTACGGAAGGAAAGTTCCGTGCTTAGGGATGACTGTGGCTTCATGTCTGTGTGTTAAAGCAGGGGTTAACAGAGGTTTTCTGTAAAGAGCCAGATGGTAAATATTTCCAGCTTTGTGGATGAACTGGTGTTTGTTGTAACTGTCCAGTACTGTGATTTTAGTACAGGCAGTCAGACAGCCCAGAGCCAAGTGGACACGGGTGTGTGCCAATAAAACTATTTGTAAACATACGCAAGGAGCCGGATTTGGCTCTTGGTGCAAAGAGTCGAGAGGTTGACCTCCGACCCATCCTTTCCATGTGGGCTGGGCAGCCCCTAGAGGAGGGTGGCTGTCATGCAGGGATCAGCAAACTATCTAAAGGGCCCAAGCCCCAGCAGCCTATCACATCTCAAAGCAATGGCAGAGTCAGTGGCTCTGCCCTTACAGCATGGATGTGGTTTGTGTGTGTGCGTAGCATTTAAAGGATGCAAACAGAATTGACAAATGATTCTCTGTGTTTATTGTGATGCAGAAAGGAGCACATCACTTTCTGAACACTTCTAGGATGCTGGGGGTCAGGTGGGGGTAGTCATGGGGAGCAAAGTCAGGATTCATAAATAAAACCTCAGGGACACTCCTGACTCATCCTCAAGTGGGGACATGGGGCAAAGGGGCATGGGAAGTTGGATCATTACCATCCTCAGAGCCATGTGCCCGGTCTGCTCATCTGACTGGGTAGAAATAGCTAGTCTGGAAGGTAACCTTTGCCTCATTCCTCCCACAGGGGCAGGGTGGCTCTCGAGGCCAAAGAGTTTCTGTATTGCAGGGTCCACCATGATGTCTGAAGGGCCTGAGCCCCAGCAGCCTGCCCTGTCTCGGGGTGTGCTAATGAAAGGGTTAGTACCCCTCCAGAAGAGCCATGTTCCAGGCTCCTTCTGCCTTGTGTTCTCAAGGATGACACAGTGGCCGGGACCCTGGATGGTGTGTGTTGCAGGTATGCTGAAGCCTGCAAGGGATACCCTAGAACTCTTTGGGGGTAACCTGAACGGGACACACTGAATGGAATAACTTCTGGGGCACTCCAGTGAGCGTATAGGGACCTTCAAGGGTCTGGTTAGATTTACTCCATAGATTCCCCTCTCTTAAAGTCACCTGCTTCCCCAGCTGTCTTCTTGACGGAAGCAGGGAGTTTTCCTACTTACAGTTCTTTATACTGTTTCTCTAAATAGTCCAAGACATGAGAATAGGCAAGGGATTTCCGAAAGTGACCCCAACAATGTAGGAAGTCACCCCATAAACTTACAATTGGGATTCTGTGGAATCAGAAGTCTCCCATATAGCAATGGAAACAATTATCAGAGAAGAGTGAGTCCAGGGAGTGACGGGGAAAGCCTTTGCCAAGTTTATGTGGGACAAGGAATGAACAACTAGAATCTATAAAGAACCACAAAAATGAGACATCAAAACAAGATGTTCAGTCGGTAAATGGGCCAATGAATTGAGCATGAAGGGCCGATAAGTATTCAACATTTTTATTCATCAGGGGGATGCAAATTCAAACTGCTGTGATATCATCTTACCCCAATCAGAGCGGCTATCATCAAGAAATCAATGAGGAGGTGGGGAAAGGGGATCCTTAGACACTGCTGCTGGGAGTGAAAACCGGTGAAACCACTGTCCAACAATACAGAGATTCTTTAATCTAGGAAAACGGAATCGCCATAGGATCTAGCTGTGCCCCCTGGGCTTCTAACTAAAGGATTCTAAGCTCGCACACTCCAGAGAGACTTGTCCATCCATGCTTACGGCAACACCATTCACAACAGGCTAGATGCAGAACCTGCCTAGATGCCCATGGATGAACGGATAAAGGAGATACAGAATGTAAAAATGACATCATGACATTTGCAAGAAAACGGATGGAACTGGAGATTGACATGCTAAGCTAAATTAGACAGACTGAGACAAATGTCATGTGCTTTCTCTCACATATGGAATTTAGGCTTATACCATGTGCACGCGCGCGCGCACACACACACACACACACACACACACACACACACACACACGGAGGGCATGGGAGTGGAGGGAGAGGTGAAGAGAAAAGGAGGAGGAGGGACAAGAGAGGGCAAGGAAGTCTGTGCCACAGGAGGGCAGGAGTGGGAACTGGCAGTGTGGAAGGAGACCGCAAGAGTGGAGTGGGGGTATGGATGGCATCAGAAGGGTTAAATAAGAACAAAGGAAGGCCATGCAGGTGAATTGAAATGCCACAACGAAAACCCAAACTTTATATTCTAACTAAAAATTATTAATTTAAAAAATGATAATGAGGCCGGGCGGTGGTGGCGCATGCCTTTAATTCCAGCACTCGGGAGGCAGAGGCAGGCGGATCTCTGTGAGTTCGAGACCAGCCTGGTCTACAAGAGCTAGTTCCAGGACAGGCTCCAAAACCACAGAGAAACCCTGTCTCGAAAAGCCAAACAAACAAAAAAAAAAAGATAATGAGGTGTCTTTGTAGGACAGTGTGGGTGGATGGAGATTTCTGTCCATGGTGCTGACAGGAATTTGGTTGCCTGATTTTCAAGCAAATGAATTCTTCCTTTGTCTACAGCCACTGTAGAAACAAAGCAAGCGCGTGCACTTGGGTTGCAGGCTGGGAATTTGAACTCCTCCATGCAAACATTGCTGGGAGCTCAGTCTGATGGTGTAACAAGGACATCGCTGAATATGAGGGGCCATAGCTCAGATGTGGGGTGCCCCGAGCTTTGCAGGGGAAGCAACTGAGGCTCCTCACCTCTCCCTGTGGGCGCTGATGCCTGATCAGAGAGGACCTGACAGACTGATGTCATCACTTGCTAGTCCATGGAGGAGGGATGATGAGACCTAGCCAGAGCACGGCCTTCCCTAGCTGCCTGACCAGAGACTGTACATCTCTCTCCTTTGCTCTCACACTGGTATCCTGGCTCCTGGTGGTGACCCAGAAGAGTCCCCTCTTTCTTAGAGCGCACAGCAGGGGAGTCTGCCTTCCCGCTGAGTTTCTCACAGGTCTTCCCTGCAAGAAGGAAAAATTTAGCCTTTAAAGCCACTTAACACAGCTGGGGACTCATCAGCGAGAGGATCCAGAGGAGGGGCTGGCTGGCAGCCACAAACACAGAGAGGGGCCCCTGCGGAGCTCTCCCTGGGTCGGTGGCTCTCTAGCAATTCTGGAGGTGAGGGGAGGCTTCTGTGTGCCTGTGTGGAGGGCAGCTAAGCTGGTTGCTGCTCTTGTCGGTGTTGGTGTTTAGTGAGGACAGTGAGTGAAGGCGGGGAACACACTGGACACCACAGGTGACCATTTTCAGGA
Organism: Microtus oregoni; assembly: GCF_018167655.1. Classification (NCBI taxonomy): domain Eukaryota; kingdom Metazoa; phylum Chordata; class Mammalia; order Rodentia; family Cricetidae; genus Microtus; species Microtus oregoni. The sequence continues at coordinate 2,215,542 of NW_024543978.1, forward strand.
GCCATTTTCTTCACGAATGCAAGACGGCACTCTGGGGTTCCCAAAACATGGTTACGGAAACAGACTTTGCGACTCCCCACAGGTTTGCTACACCATGCAGCAAGAAACAGAAACAGAGCTCAAGTGTAGAGACGAGGACCCCCTATTGACCAGGGAGAGTAGCAGCTCCCTTCTGCCTATGAGTACACACAAGGAGAGGAAGGACTTCAAGGGTTCCCAAGCTGCGTCTCCGAAGCATTTTCCCTGGACGCGAACAACAAACAATAGTAAAGACAGAGCAGCTGGGTGCAACATCATGAAAATCAAAAGGAAAAAAGGGATTTCATTATTTTTATTTGTGTTTGTGTCTCTGTGTGTGTGTGCGCATGTGAGTGCCACTGCTCATGAGGCTAATGGTGTCAAGTCTCTAGAGTTGGAGTGTGGTCCTAAGTGGCCTGATGTGGCTGCTGGGATTAGAGCTCCATTTCACTTAGAAGGGAAGAGCATGCTCTCAACCACTGAGTCATTTGTCCAGCCCCAAGCATACAGGTTTTCAAGAGAGAGAGAGCTGGGGCCTGGGAGACAGCTCAGCTGGTGGAGTTCTTGCTCTGAAAGTCTGAGGATCAGAGTTCAAACCTCAGGACTCAGGTAAAGAAAGCTGGGCACGGTGAAGCATGCTTGTAACCCCAACTGGGAGGTGGAAGGGGGTGGATCCCAGGGCTTACTGACCAGCCATGCCAGCCAAGTTGGTGGCTCCAGACCAGTGAATGACTGTCTTACAAGACAATAGGCACAGCATGGCCCCTAAGACATGACTCCTGAGGTAGACCTCTGGTCTCCACAGCCACATGCACCTACACACGTGTGCACCTTCACACACACACATACATACACACGTACACACATAAACACACACATACACAGACATAAACATACACATACATACAGACACCACACACACACACACACACACACACACACAATGCGGAGAGGACACTTATGGACTAGGGGAGCTAGCTTTTCCTTCCTAGGGCAGAGTCACCAGTGTGAAGCACTGAGTTCTCTCTCCTCTTAGATACAGAGGACAGTAATCTTACATCAAGAGCCACCACCAGCTAAGTGGGGTGAAAGGGACACCGTCAGACTATTAACCCGTAGTCATAGTTGGCCCAAGGCTGCTATTATTCACACTGGTAAAAATTTTGTTAGAATTTAATGAAAATGAGTAGGTAAAATTAATAAACCAGAATTCCAACTTGAGGCATAGCGGTTCTCATTCCAATGGGCAATTTCAGCAGCAACCCCAGCCTACGATCAGAACCATTTCATTGTCACAGCTTGAAATTTGTTTTGAATTACTTCGATAATAATACAGCCATTCATTTAGTGAAGGCACGCCACACAGCTGATGGGTCTCAGAGGCCTAATTTCTAAAACCCAGAGCTACACAGTTACCGTATAACTAGAATTAGTGACGCTCCGCCAGCCCGGGATGGCGAGAGTTTGTCTTTGATGATTAAACCCAGGTAGCTGCGCGTTAATGCCCTTAACAAGACTTTCGGGCTCCAGCTGAGCCAACCATCCATGAGTGCAAACCTTCAGGGGGTGCGCAAAGGCTCGCTCCACCCCACAAGTCCAACAGCCTCCAGAAAGTGTGCAGTTCTGTTAAAACCAAGATGCAATTTGACAGGATCGTAAAAGAGTTGAGGTTTTACTCCTGGATTTTATCTCTTCTCGTCCCTCGGAGCTGTCTGAGCAGCAGCTATCAGGCTAGGAAATCCAATTAATATATGCAGGAGAACAGCGGTCCACAGCGAGCAGAGCAAGGTCCTGCGGTACCGAGAATGGATGCCTCGCGTGGAGGGAAACCGCAAACTGAATTTGCCTTCACAAGATCTGCTGTTGTCTTGGACCAAGTTTCACCGAGCTATGGGTCCCTGTGGCCCGCTGCCCATCTGCAAACTGAGGCCCTGGAGCTGAGATGGTGAGCGATTTTGTAAAGTTTTATTCAAGTACTTTCTTAGTGTATGTTTAGCATCTGGACCAAGACAGGAAGCATAGCTGTCTGGATCCAGAGTCTGCTGTCCTGCAAAGGTGGAGCCAGGGATCTGGAGCCACCATCAGCTCCAGGCGCCTCTCCTTTCTGGGGCCAATTTTGACCTTTTTAGTTATTAGCTTATGGATTCCCGGGATGGCCACTCACCCGGGACCGTAGCACTCGAAACGCCCACTGGGAAGGTTAAAACTTAATAAAAACCCCACCAGCTCATCAAAGGGTGACCTTCCATTTGGAAAGACCCAGAAATAAATTTCCCTTTTGATTAAATTGAAAATCAATTTCCAGTGACATTTCTATTCCATCGGGCCCCAAATTGAAGCAAGACCAGATTTCCAAAGGAGGATGGGTGGCTATAGGGTAGAGACCAGCCAGCTGGCTGTACTTAGGGCAAGTCCACCATTCAGGCATCTCAGAGGGCTCCTATGTGGTCATCAGGGCCAGGGGGCTTCAACAAGAGGATCTGGGACCAGTTTATAGTGTTGCAAAAGAGGCTCCATGAACAGTGGTATTTGGATGCATACACTTTTCACTACATATTTCTTGAAGGCAAGGGAATCACTGCCCTTGACAGTGCCTGTGTCGGGAGAAGAGGGCTCCCAAGTCCCACAGTTCCCAGCTGTGGCTCAGGGAGGGCTTGCGTATGGGCTCTGGTCAGTTTGTGTTTAGGGGTGTTTCTCCTGTCTGATGACTGCACACAAAGCATCCTGGGATGGAATGGTGATCGTCACACAGTCTTCTGTGTGAGGTCATCATCTCTACTCCCAGCAGCCACCGTCTCCATGGTTCCTTTCTTCTCTGCTGTAAGATGAACTACTTCCCCCATGTTCTGCGTTCTAGCACACACGAGGAACCTATGAGATCAGTGCTCACCCTCTACCTCGACCTTCCCAAATGGGGTAGAGATTATTTCCTAAGAGAAATCCGAACCTTGGAAGCACTGCGAACCTCAAATACCCATTCCTGTGGCCAAGACAGAAGCCATCCTTGGCAGACTCCAGTAGTCAGAGGGAGGAAGCAGTGTGTGTTCCACATGGCAGGGATGCTGAAGGAATCCCACAAGGATGCCTCTGAACAGGGATAGATGTCTGTTCTCAGAGCCCACAGAGAGGAATGCACATAGCTCCGAGGCTTCCTGTAATGCTGCTTAATGTGCAGTCAAAAACTATGTGCTATGCCCACAGGGCAGGTACAGTGCAACCCAATCGTCACACAAGCACTAACTGTGTGAATCTTGTTAGAAACAGGATTGCATCACTGTTCCTGGGGCAGCACCCTTAGCATCTTAAGCCGAGTGCAAACTGTTTCTAAAAGCAAACACTCTGTGTGATTTAAATAAAGTTAATATGGGAGAGGAGGGTGCTCCACTGTGCTAACGAGCCCATAACTCAAACGGAACTTCTGTTTATGCAGCGCGCTTGAATAGCTCTGATTCCTCACGTCCCACGCCCCTCGGTCTCTGCACGTATGGTTCCAGAGATGATCAGAGGCTGGAAAAGGGCTCCCCGTCTTCCGGGTATGAGGCAGTGCAGACAACAACCCCAGAGGATCTGGTGGCAGACAGTAAGGACCTAGAGAGAGAGCCCAGCCCAGGAGCCTCTTGCCTAGGCCACTGTTGGTGGCTCTTTCTGAAGAAGTCACCCGGAGCAGCTGCTCTAGTTGAAGGGCCACGAGGCTGTTGTCTCAGGGGTCCTGCCGTTTTCCCATCTATTAAAATTAAGAGGAACTTGGGGTCTTAGCCCCTCACCCTATGTTCTTGCAGCAATCAGAGAGTGCATCGGTTTCATCTGGAAAATAACTTCCACGTACTTTTATGGAGCCACTCACCAGGCCATGTATGTGAAGAAGCTAACACCATGTACCATAAGCGTGGTATGTTCTCTGTGTGCTTTGTGCTTGCGTGTATACATGCACACAGCCCATCCTGGGAGAGCATCAACACTCACCATGTGTGGCTGTGTGTGCACCGGCTGCTCACACACAGGTGAGAGGCCCTTGGCATGTGTTTGGGCACAGGTCCTCCCTCGTGGTGCCTAAACACGAAGATGGATGACAATAAACTCAAGACAGGCATGTCTTTCCAGGACACACGCCCAGTGCCACACTCCCTCAGCCAGGCCCCACCTCCCGACTTCCTCTACTTTCCAACACTGCCATTAAGTTACAAAGCCTATAGGATGTGAATGCATTGATGGGGTCAGGGTGTTTAGGATCCAGCCACTTCTCAAGTATTGGGTCTATTTTCTCAAGCACAGGGGCCTTTTCCACAGGCATTTCATATCCAAACCATAATAATCCCACATACCAAGACATACACATGTGTACTCAATCTCATGTGCACTCACGCATGCAGATGTGCACACGGTTGCACACATACACACAGGTCCATGCACATACATGTCCATGTCATATGACCCTGCATCGTGGCTGGTCTGCAGCATCGTTGTTGCCCTGGTGGGTTGCCTATCTGGTGCAGCTTCCAGGCCTGTATCTGAAGTCCCCAAAGCACCTGGTCAACCCTGATTCATCTGGCTGGGCTAGGGAGGCAAAGCCGGATCTGTGACTGCATTTGTCTTGTGAAGAATGAAGTTCAAAAGAAAATGTGAACTTGGCTCTGGGACCCCAGATGGCACCCACAGATCAATACCAGGAATGCACCCAGGAGTCTCCAAGTTGCAGCCCACCAGCATCCGTGCCTCCTGGCTTCATATGTCACTGGGAATGACTCAGAGCCTATTGATACTCTGAGTGCCCGAGGGTGGAAATCAGAGAAACAGGTGTGCCAAGGGCTGTGGCTTTAAAGAAATCACCCAGAGAAACAGAAAGGAATGGATAGAATGGTTATCAAGAGCCTGTCATGCAATGAAATACTGGACCAGGGGATCCTGAAGGAGGATGCAAATCAGACTGTTTTTGCTCATGGGAAGGTGGAAGCTGCCCCTGTCTGGGGAGATCAGCCCTGTCCTAGCGGCCTCCTCAGAGTAGGGGCAAACCACTAGGCAGGACCTAGATCTGTATACTGTGGCCCTACAAGGCTGTAGAACTGCACCCTACACAGGGCCACCACAATGCTTGGATCTAAATGTGCACACAGGATCACCATGATGCTATGGGCCATGAGTGGTGTTCAGTCTTAGTTTGAGCCCTTGTCTCTGCTATTACGTAGCTTCAAAGGACCGGTTTCCAGAACCTCAGCTGCACCCACTGGATACACATACCAGAGAGCAGAACTGACAACCACAGTGCAGCTTTGAGAGCCACGGAAAATGGGGGGAGGGCATTGGGTAAGATGGGAAAAGCAGGCACTATGTATCTGGAAGCTGTGGGACAGGGGTTGCCCATATGTGTTGGTAGCAGTGGGACAGGGATGCCCATATGTGTTGGTAGCTGTGGGACAGGAATGCCCATATGTGTTGGTAGCTGTGGGACAGGGATGCCCATATGTGTTGGTAGCAGTGGGACAGGGATGCCCATATGTATTGGTAGCTGTGGGACAGGGATGCCCATATGTGTTGGTAGCGGTGGGACAGGGATGCCCATATGTGTTGGTAGCTGTGGGACAGGGATGCCCATATGTGTTGGTAGTGGAGGGACAGGGATGCCCATATGTGTTGGTAGCTGTGGGACAGGAATGCCCATATGTGTTGGTAGCTGTGGGACAGGAATGCCCATATGTGTTGGTAGCTGTGGGACAGGATTGCCCATATGTGTTGGTAGCTGTGGGACAGGGATGCCCATATGTGTTGGTAGCGGTGGGACAGGGATGCCCATATGTGTTGGTAGCTGTGGGACAGGAATGCCCATATGTGTTGGTACATGTGAACCAGCCTCACATCCTGCAGACTCTTTAGGTGACATGCACAAAGCAGGATGCATGTGTCCCCATGATAAATGGTGGTACGTATGAAAGTGATACACAAGTGGCCATCAGATGCCGTGTGGATGACGTTCACAGGTTACCTGCCACGACAACCCTGACTTTAAACTGAAAAACTGTCCTACCACTATTTTGAAGTTATAATGCAGCTCGCAGCAATAAATCCACCGTGCGGTTTCACAGCCCCACACTTCACGTTTTGTGCCACGTTTTGCTTATTGGACTTTCATCAGCATCTCAGACAGGACATCTCCATCATCCCATCTCTCTCCATTTCTTCCACCCTCTGGTACCCAACAGTGTGCTTTCTGTTTATGTGGCTTTGTCTGTTTTGAACATCTGGACAAATGGAATCCTGTAACGTGGCTTTCCACATCACAATGTCCTCAAGCTTCACACATGGTGGGGTATGCGCGAGCACTCCACTGCTTTGCTACTACATGGATGTACACATGCTTCAGCACTGTATTGCTTTGCTTTTCCCCTATGGTGTCTGCACGATTCCCCACTCTTACCAGTGATGCATGAAGGCCCCAGTGTCTTCCCCAACATCCGAGATTCCCGATCACAGCTATCCTGTGGCTGTGTGGTACCAGGAGCATCTCATTGTTGTGGTTATTTCCCCCTCAGAGGTCTACTTGCTTATTGGACTTTCATATATGTTTTTCTGTGTATGTGTGTGATGTTGTGTGTAAATGCAGGCAGGTACCTTCAATGTTGCATGTGTGGAGGAGGAAGGACAATGTCAGGTCTCAGTTCTGGTTTTCCACTTTGCGTGAAATTGAGTCTCTTAGGCTGTAGAAATGGCTCCGTGGTTAAGAACAACAGGGGCTCTTGCAGAGGACCCAGATTTGGTTTTCAGCATTCACATGGTGGCCCACAGCTGTCCATAACTCCAGTTTCAGGGGCTCGAATGCCTTCTCACACTTACACTCATTATATGAAAGTAAAATTTAAAATCTTCCAAAAATGAATAGGATCTCGCTTGGGGCCAGTTGGCTCACGAGCTCCCAGAGACTCTCCTCTCTGTGCAGAGTGCTGAGATTACGTATTTGTGACATGTGTCCAGGTCACGTGGGTTCTGGGGGCTCTGAACTCCTCAGGTTTGCACAGCAAGTGTTTGCTCACTGGTTCCTCTCCCTAACTCTTTCATGTATTTTGTTTGCAGAAATATCTTTTTGTTTTGTTTGTTTTTGTTTTCTGAGACAGAGTTTCTCTGTGTTACAGTCATGGGACTTACTTTGTAGACCAGGCTGGCCTTGAACTCACAGAGATCTGCCCTGCCTCTGCCTCCCAAGTGCTGGGATTAAAGGTGTTGACACCACCACCTGGATGTTGTTGTTGTTTGCTTGTTTTTCTTCTTTTTTGGTTTTTCGAGACAGGGTTTCTCTGTGTAGCTTTGGAGCCTGTTCTGGAACTCGCTCTGTAGACCAGGCTGACCTCGAACTCACAGAGATCCACTTGCCTCTGCCTCTCGAGTGCCTGGAGTGTGCCACCACCTGGCTTACAGAAATATCTATTCAAACTAGTTATCATTTTCAGTGAAGGATTTGTTCTTTCTGTAATTAAGTCCTCAAGGCTCCTTATACATTTAGACTCCAGACTCTCATCATAGGTATGTTTATAAATGATTTCTTTCTCTAGTGTGTTCATTTACCTTTTGATTTCTTGATGGCATTTTTTGAAGCACAGATATTTTTAATTTTGGAGAATGGTTATTTTGGTTTTTTGTGCTTTGGGTCGTATTTAAGAAGTCATTGCCCATTGTTATAGAAGGTTGCTTGTTTGCTTCCCTGCCACTCAGACTCCTGAAATAATTACACAGAAACTATATTATTTAAATCACTGCTTGGTCCATTAACTCTAGTTTCTTATTGGCTAATTCTTACATATTAATTTAACCCATATCCATTAATCTGTGCATCACGACGAGATCATGGCCTACCAGCAAAGTTTCAGTGCATCTATTTCTGTGGAGGCTCCATGGCTTCTCCCTGACTCTGCCTCCTTTCTCCCAGCGTTCAGTTTAGTTTTCCCTCGCCTAGCTCTATTCTACTATATCATGGGCTCAAGACAGTTTCTTTATTAACCAATGGTATTCACAGCATACAGAGGGGAATCCCACATCAGTCCATTGCCTAATTCTAACACTTTCATACTTCTCTCTCTATTTCTCTCTGTGTGTCTCTCTGTCTCTGTCTCTCTCTGTGTATGTGTATGTATGTGTGTTTGAGACAGGGTTTTGTTATATAACAGCCTTGGATATCCTGGAATTCGCTCTGTAGACCAGAATGGTCTCAAACTCACAGAGATCCACCTACCTCTGCCTCCTGAGTGCTGGGATTAAAGGCGTGTGCAACCACCATCCAGCAATATTCACTTTCATACTCTTAATTCCTACATTCTGGCCCTTGGTCCACCTGGAGGTAACTTTTGTATACAGTGTGAGGTTGGGGCTCAGCTTCACTCTTTCCCACAGGGCTTTCATTTGTCCCGGCACCATTAGCTAAAGAGGCTGTCCTTTTGCCAGTGTGGTCTTGGCCCCTTGCCCACAGCCAGCTGGCCATAGATGTGCAGGTTTACTTCTGTATCCTGGGTTGAGGTCTAGGGATCTGTGTATTTGTCTTCATGTGCTGACTTGTGTTTTCAACTTTGATACAAAGTCTCACTGTTAGCTCAACCAGGCTGGCCTTAAACTTGCCCCTTTCCTGACTCAGCCTCCCGAGTGCTGGAATTACAGGTCCAGCCACAGCTATGACTATGGTTTTTTTTTTTTTTTTTGCATATGCTTTATTCCACAATGGGCCATAATTTCCAGACAAGGCCACTTTCCCAACGTGAAGTGGGTAAGGAAGTGCTTCTGACCGTGGCCCCTGAGGCTCTGTTCACACATGCACAGATAGCAAGAGCAATCCAGGCTGTGGGCAGTCTGCAGTTTACACACGTAAACTCAGTTCATGAACACATATTGGTGTGGACTGGTAAGTAACGGACTTTTTTATATTATTTTACACTCCAATACAATTTATCAGATAAAAGGAAAAACAAAGACTGTCTCGTCAAAACAGCGAGGGACAAACCATCCCATCCTTGCAGTGTGCGTTCATTGAGCTCAACACACTCTGCCCAGAAACACATGTAGTAATCCCACATCTGCCACCTAAGAGCTGCTGACTGGTTATGAGCCGCACCCGAGCCTGAAGCTTCTCATCTCCCCTTCCATTAACTGTTCCTAAGAGCCCAGGAGTGCCTACTGCTTGCTTTCTGTATTTGAGGAACTCCATGTGTGGATTGAGTGATTTGTTCCCAATCCCTGTAGGTGGCAGTACCCGGGTTCTGTCTGCCATTGCTTGTAAGACTCACTCTCTGTCACGCCCACCTCCTCCTTGGCTGCAGGTAGCTTCAGACCATGTGATCAACAGGTCTGGTCACATGATTCCTTTCTATCTGGGGACTACACTCTGTGGCTATGGGGTGGCAGAGGCAGGTCTGTCTAGAGGGAGTGCAGGAAGCAGGTGTGCTGCCGAGGGCGTGTGAGCTGCAAGGCGCATGCAGCCTCTGGGGCTCTGAGGAGAAAAGCACCCAGGTGAAGAGTCTGTGTGGGTACAAAGGCCACAAGGTGGACAGAGGTCACCGCACGTGGTGACAGTGGGCACTGGGTGGAGACAGGATGGGACCGGGCCACGGGGAACTCTGGAAGCAGGCAGAGGCTGATTCCTCATGGTCCCAGGCAGAGAGAGTCAGAAAGATCAATCCGAGGCAAAGGGGTGTCTGGGAGAATAACAGGCTGCTATAAGTTCAAGGAGGGGCCTCGCAGGAAACAGTTCAGAAGAAGGGATGGTCAGGCTCTACAGCTAGCTGGCACTTGACTTGAGGGAGCAGAGAGCTAAGTAGAGCTGACTAGCTGGCCCAGAAAGAGTTCATCCAGACACCAGATTTGTGGGGTTGGTCCTCCCGCTCATCATCTGGCTAATGCTGGGGCCCACATGCTCTAAGATCCATGACGGCAGGAGCAGCGGCTCGAATTCCAGAGTGTTGGGTGCAGCCAGGGATGTGGATAAACACAATGATCAAACAGCTGCTGGGCCACACACAGACACGGCCACAAAGCATACACAAAAATGCTAAATTTGTCCACAAAGAATGCAAATTATAGCCAAGCATGTTTCTCAGCAGCTCACCCAAATCCTGAACGTCGTTACATTTGAAGAAAAGCAGTGTTTAGGCTGGGGTGGTAGCCCGGCAAGTGAAGCGGGTTGCCTCGGAAGCGAGAGGACCCAAGTTCAAAGCCCAGAACCCATATGAAAAAGTCAGGGATGCTGGAGATCTTATAATCCTGGGGCTGAGGAGGTGCACATGGGCAGGTTCTGAGGGCCTGCCGGCCAGCCTAGCCTACTCAGTGAGGGACACTTTCTCAAAAGCATACAAGTGTGTTGATGTACACACACACACACACACACACACACACACACACACACACACAACGCAAACATGCACACACATATACCCCAGCACTCAGTGTGGCACTGTTGGACCCGTCTTGTTTGTGGACCAAGTCTGGGAGGGTGAGGCCAACTTTAAGTGCCATCTTACACTTCGTGCTCCACCAAGGAACGGCCCACAGTCCTCCCAACTCCTAGTCTCTGTGATGGAATGGCGGGTGAGGCTGCAGGGCCCTGCTCCCCCTTTATCATCTGTTATCCAGCCCAAGGAACGCCAATGCCCGGACCAACCGCCGGGTGGCATATTCCACATCCACGGCTGCCAGCTCTTCCTGGTATCAGAGTGCTTGTGCGGAGATTTCCACCAAAACCTGAGGAAGCGGGCGTGGTACGGCTGCCAGCTCATTTGCGCCAGGGAGACTTGCCCCGCCAGCCTTGCTGCTTCCCTGCACCCAGCCCCGTCACTTCCACCCTGTGGTGGCTTCTACCCGCTCCAGACCCAAAGCCAGTGTGTCGCCTGGCTCCTGCCCACTCCAACCCTGGTCCTCCTCCTCCTTCCCTCTGGACATGCCTCTGTCCTACTGGTCCAGAGGTACGGTTCTAGTCACCTGGTCACCTGCCAACTCTTGCCATGTCCTGACTTTTCTTGTCTTCATTTTTGTCCCCAAGACTCTGCTTGGAGGACCCGCTAATAATCCTAAAACCTTCCGAGGCAGGGCTGTAGATCAGGCTGCTCATTTTGACCGCTCAAAATTCAATTTGAATTGCTAAGAGATGTGTGCTTTTAGAGGCAATTTATTTGAGACACTCTGAGAATTTATGTTTCTGTAACACATTTTAATTTTTTAATACACATTTTATGTCATGAGTACACAACCCATCTGAATAAAATGTTGCCCCAAGAATTTCACTCAATATTGAGTTCAAATATTAGATTTTAAAATGTTGCAGAGCTGGGTGGGAGGGATTAATCCTGCCATCTTGACAGGCACCCGCTGCTCTCCTTCCTGCCCTCTTTGTCCACACTTCCTTCCTGTCACAGGTGTCCCTTGTGCTTCAAGTGCAAGCAGGGTGCCTGCCAGGTAGGCGCTTCCTCCCTCCCTCCTCCCTTCTCTCTCCTTCCCCTTACCCCCCCCCCCCCGTGGGAACTCAGCCACCACAGAGGGATTCTTTTTTGGTACCAAACAAATTATAAGTTTGATCAAGAGTCTGATTGTACACATGACTCACATTCTCGCTCACATACATGAACAAACAAACACATACACACAAGCACACACACACATACCTCATACCACATATATGCACACACATACTACCCACATAGGCACAGCCCATGCTGAAGCCCACATACATGTACTTACACACTACATGCAGACATTATGTACACATCTCATACTGCAGCCTGCATATATGCATACACATAATAAATTTACACATCACACATAGGTGCACACCTGTTTGCACACATGCACATTCTTTCCTGCACATGCATATACACCCCTCTCTCACCCCTCAACCTCCACATAAGCACACACTCATTCTAGATCACACACACACACGCACTATCACACACATGCTCTCTCTATCACACACTTTCTCACACACTCTCTTCCTGTATCACACACACATACACACACACAATCACACACACACATACACACACAATCACACACACACATACACATACACACACAATCACACACACACATACACACACACAATCACACACACACATACATATACACACACACAATCACACACATGCTCTATCACATACTTTCTCACACACTCTCTTTCTGTACCACACACACACATACACACACACAATCACACACACACATACACATACACACACACAATCACACACATGCTCTATCACACACTTTCTCTCTCACACACTCTCTTCCTGTATCACACACACACACATACACACACAATCACACACACACACATACACATACACACACACAATCACACACATGCTCTCTCTATCACACACTTTCTCTCACACACACTCTCTTCCTGTATCACACACACACACACATACACACACACAATCACACACACACACATACACATACACACACACAACCACACACATGCTCTATCACACACTTTCTCTCTCACACACTCTCTTCTGTACCACACACACACACACACACACACACACACACACACAGTCACTGAGTCCCTGGCGGTAGGACACAGCTCCCCTACCCGCTATGCCTGGTGACTGGCAGCACCCCAGGAATGCCCTGATTTCTTCTGCCAAGCTCTGGCAGCTGCACACTGAAGGGTGACAGGAGAGGAGAATTTCTACACTGGCCATGAAAAGGGAGCTCATACCACCAGCTGGCCTTACAAGAACAAGACCTGATGGAGTGGGAGGGGCAGAGTGCGCAGACATGACCTAATGCAGAGGCCGGTGCCCAGTGACACACAGAGCCAGCCCTGCGGAGGAAGTTCCAGGGTGGTGGGCACTACAAACCCATGGCGTGACCCCGGGGAAACGTCTACTTCTGGTGACAGGCCATCAGAGTTTCAGTGTGCAGCGGCTTGTGGTGCTTGAAATGTTAATTGGCCATTCGCTGAATTTACTGCCACTTCCCAAATGCACACTTATTGGACATGGCCATAATTTTAGCATTTTAAAGGTAATTTCTTAACACTGCAGACCACTTGGTCTTTTTAAAAAGCACGGTTACGCTCATGTGGGAGCCGTAAATGGCCACAGTGCTCCCGAAGCTGCTTGGCAAAGCTCGAGGCTCACGTGGAGCATTCCATTTGATGGACTGCCCTGGGCTCTGAAAATGGTCCGGAGACACCACCATGTGGACCCTGCAGCACCCAGAGGCTCCTGCTGTCTGAGGCAGGCTCTGGATGGCAGATGCCACAGTTCCTTAGCACGGGCACGTTTAAGTCCTCAGCCTGCAAATATGGCTCTGCCCACACTTTACCTGTCAAGTTCCAAGACTCATCGGTAGGTCCCTTCTCTATGTTTATACCTGTGTGACTCTGATCTCTTGGGAACAATAGCCAGATCCTCTTTCCTGCGACCAGATAGGGTGGCAGGGGTCCTGCATAGGGACAGAGTCAGATTCATATTGCTTGTTCTCCACAATTATCCCAAACTGCCCCTCTGGTCCCCAATGTCTTCTAGAAAGTGGGGGGCATCATGGGGCTGAGGGAAGCAGTGCAGAGTGGGGGTGGTTTTCTCTGTGGCCCTTGGTGTTCTAATCCAGGTGCAGTCAGAGGCATCATCACAGCTACTGTTTCTTACGACCCTTTGGCTGCTCTCACTGCAGAGGTCAGTGGGCTCCACAAGCCACAGTACCGAGGCACACTCACCATCCGAACAGGGGTTCTCAGCCTCAGGGGCACTAGTGGCAATTGGAGTTGGGCAACTCTGCCTATGACATCCAGAGTGTGTTGGAGCACCCCACCTGGACTGAATGCCTAGAGCCTCAATTCACACCACAGTGACAAACACACCCATCTCCAAGAACCGCCAATGCCCTCACAGATCTGAAGAGAATGAAGGATGAGGGAATTGAAGAGGATCTGAAAAGGATGGAATGATCCATTCCAGCAGAGACCAGCTGCAGAGCCTGGGGGCATGGTGGAGAGTTTGGGGACAAACTCCTTAGGGACCAGGAAGAAGTTGTGTGTGGAGGCAGAATCCTTGCTGGTGCCAGCACTGGGCCCTTCTCCTCAGCTTCAGTGTGTGTGTGTGTGTGGGGGGGGGGGGGGTTGTGTTCCCTGTGAGTCTGATGCACTTCTTTAAGAGACTACCCCTCACAGCTCGGCGTTTCTGCTGCACAGTTGCTCGGCTCCAACCCCTTGTCCTGTCAGACACAGACCAGAGGGGCCATCAGTGTTGTTGCTTTGTGCCGTTCTTTTTTTTTTTTCTTTTTAAGTTTTACAAGTAAGTTAGAAAGAAAACTGCTTGGTTTGGCAATGTCGTAAGTGACAAATGAATCCTATTAAGGTTGTGAAATTAGCAGAGCTAAATGACATTAGTGAATGTAACATTTTTATCACTCAACTAAACGCTGCCATCCCCACTCCTACCGACAAAAGAAACTGTCACTTTCGAAGTCACAGGAACTTTAAACATCGTTAGAGAGTCTGTGGAACATGTGCACAGGGCCAGCGCTGCACTGCAGCCCTCGCTCCCTACGGCGAGCGGCCGCTGCAGCTGCATCTACTCGCAGGCGTGGAGAACCCTGTCTAGGCTTCCCGCTAATAAATATACTCCACATGTTTATAAAAGATGACACTGCCCGTGCGGGATGTTTTTAATCTTTTTATACTAATATAAAGTGACCCCTAGCATTGTGAAAGTATGACATTTGTCCATTGAAAGGGCTGCTATAGAAAACTTGGCTGTGTGAGTGGATGCATAGCTAACAGAAGCCAGGCAGAAACTCGGGCCTCTGACTGGCAGGAATGAAGAACCCAAATTCCTGTGTACAGGGAGCACGTGGAACACAGGTCCTGCTGCTGCCCTGCTGGGGACAGGACCCACACAGTTGTTTCTGACCTAGTGAGTTCAGGTGGCCACTTCAGAGAGACCCAGGTAGGGCCAGCCTTGCCACACTGACAAGAGACCAGAACTGCTCCGCTGCTCAGGAGAGGGTGGCCCTGCTGTCTTCACCAGTCCCCATGTCTTCCCAGCTTAGGCAACTCCCGCAGCCCTCTAGACCCAATGCCCGCCTGGGTGAGGACTGGCGTTGCCTAAGGACTTTGCTCTGACTGATTTTCTCCTAGAACTTCACAGTACAGGGTTTTAGCTGGCCTTTGAGGACAGGCACCGTTTCCACTCACATTTTGCTGTGAATGTAAGTTTTATGGTTAGCCCTACTGTCCAGGGGCAGTACAGGGGGATCCTTCCAGGTGCCCTGGAGGAGGAAAGCAGAGGTAGGCATCCCCGTAGGAAGTGGCAGCAGCAAAGGAACATGTCATGGCAGGCACGTTCCTTTGATGGACAGCTACTGAGAGCAATGCAGGAGACTCAAAAGTAGCAATCATCTTGAAAAAAAAATCCTTGTGATAGACAAGGAGATAATGCCACTTATTAGTTTCAAATAAGTTTCTGTGGAAACCCGGCATGGTCTCTGTGTACATGCGACAGGGCAGGAGTAGAGACATCACGGGCAGCCAGAAGGAAGGAAACAAGGACTGGAGAGAGGGGTCCGTGGGTAAGGGAGGACTGCTCTAGCAGAGGACTCAAATGTGTTGATGGCTCGAAACAGCCTGCAACTCCAGCTCTGGGGGAACTGATGTCCTGTTCTCCATAGGTGATTCAGGGAATGCCTTTTAACCCGAGGATCTGGAGCTTGTGGGGTGAAATATCAACACCTGTCAATTTTGCATGGGGGACCCCCCGTAGTACTTTGTCCTTGGCTACATGTGACATTCTCTAAATATATACAATGAACCAGTGCACGTGGTGAGAACTCTGACATACTCCACAGGGTAATCACACGTAAAGGGGTGGCAGAGGGTGCTGGCCAGTTACAGTGAGACTCGGGGGCGCCTACGCCCACTCTGGAGAACTCACATGCTCAGCTCGTGTCCCCTTTAGCAGCAGGACAGAGAGGTTGGAGAATTCAACATTTGATTGCTCTCCGAGCAGATGAGCTCAGAGCCTATGAACACCGGGCATTTAATCATTTTCTGGAGAGGCATCAGCAGGTCCCTTCCCACACGTTTCTGTTGCACAGGTAGGACTGCAGGCAGCCAGCTATTTGAGTTCCTCACAGGGAGTCTTCCAATGTTTCTCCCGCCCGAACCGTGATGGCATGACATAACCTAGGAACCCCAGGGGCTCCAGAGGCTGGACAGAGGTGGGCTCAAGTGTAGTGGCCCGTGCTTTGCTACAGCTCAAAACAGAGCCACGAAAGGTCACAGTGACTCCTGCACAGCCACCCAGTTCCCCATTCAAGGCCCATGCCACGGGGCCTGGGGGTGTCAACATTTCTGTCATTTACCTCAAAGAGGTACAAAATAAACCAGCATGCGGCCTTACCACTTAATCTGTCCTTAAGGTTCTGGAAAGTTCTGTGCCAGCATCGGATATGCAGAGTGGAAGTAGGCATAGAAATTGGGAGTTCTTTTGGTCTGCCACCACTTGTTGTAGATTTGGGGATCTTCTTTGGGGCAAGCGACCTCCACCCCAGTTGTCCCTGTGGGAACCCCTGGAACCTAGTTCTATACACCAAACACTCTGGTAGGCGTGTATGACCAGAGGTCCAGAGCTCAGAGATTGGCATTACATGACAGGAAGTTTATTGTGGGTCTCGGCAATGCTAGATGCACGAGTGTCCCAGGAAGTAGACATCAGGATCTGGGGACCATGCTGTCCCCATTTTCTACAGTCTCCGCAGTAAATCTCAGTTCCAAGGGACAATTTTAAATGCTTCTTAACCTGTTTCCACTCCAGAGCACAGCACCAGCTACCCAATGCATGTCTGGATAGCTCATGTGGATCTTATCATGGAGGCTTTTGTTTTCAAACACAGGCAGTGCGCTCACTACGCAGCCGGCCACGGGCAAGGTCGTTCGATCCACAATCTCCCTCCTCTCAGTTGTCCACCCACCCCGCTTCTTGATCAGCCACTCTGCGCCTCGCCCTGCTCTGTGTCCACAGGAACGGTGGGCAACAGAGGTGAAGCCCAAGGCTATACCTACTCAGCACCTGACGTGCCTGCTCTCCCGCTCTCCTGCCAGTCTCACCCACGCCTGCCCACCAGCAGGCTTCCAGATGGCCAGAGCCTGGAGCAAAGCTACCCTGGACCTAGTTTGAGGTCTCTACACACAAAGTCAGCACCCTGGTCAGAAATTGTGGGTCCAGTGGGTCTCGCCATACCACAGGGCAGGTGACAGGCTTCTTAGCATGCCAGAAGCTACCTGCATTTCAGTTACAGCCTGTACCAGTGACTCAGCAAGCGTGGGCTGTGAGATGGCACAGTGGGTAGGCACTGCCCCAGTCCCTATCTGATTCAGCCTGGGCCGGAAGCACCTGTGAGGAATAAGGCAGGGGGCAGCTGTGCACCTTCCTTTCTGTGTATAGAGCTGGGAATGGGGGCGTGGGGCTTGTGGAGAGAGCCGTCTCCGGAGCCATGATGATATGGTCCTAAGGTAAGAGCCAGTTTTCGGGTACAGCTTCATGTTAGGGACCCTAACTCTGAGAGAAGAGGGTCCTGGTGGGTGCGTGCTGGTTCACAAGTAGATGGTGTCTTAACAGACTGGCTTTGAACGGGATAACCATATTGATAAGGAATGAATCGGTTGAATGGTGCATGTTTGATCGCATATCCGACATACACACGATGCAAATGATTTCCGTGGAACAATGATATTTGTGTTGAGAATAAATGAATGTGGTTAAACACTAATACATTATATAATTTATAGTGAAATGAACTTGCTTCGTTTTTCCTGGAGTCTCCTTGGCTGGTCACACCTCCACAAGCTGACTCAGCATACCCTGCCATGGGACTGCTTAGCATCCAGAAAACTGGAACCTGTCAGTGGACCAGGAGCCTCAGCTGGGAAATGCGAACAGTGGAAATCACTCAGCTCTAGTGGGAACAGTCCCCTCTGCCCCTGGGAGGGAAGGCTAAGTCACCTTCACATGACGGCTAAGGCACCTCACATGACGGCCACCTCAGGAGTGTCTAATATCTGACGTCTCAGTGTGGTGTCATCAATTACAAATGCGTTGGACACCATTCACAGCTGTTATGGGATGCATGTTGCTCCCTGGCCACAGGATGGACATGCCTGAAATGGGGCTGGAGCTCTTCTATCTGACTAGCCCTTTAAGTGAGGGGGGCTCATAAACAGACTCAGGACTGACACTGGTCTTTGCTGCTGTCAGGCTATAGCTGCCCAGAATGTGAGGCTCAGGGGTTGACTCCCCAGGCTCAAGTATAGAAAAAGACCTCAAAATAGATGTCCAATGAGAGCGAAAGCCCACAGCAGGGAACACGCGAAACCACAGCATTTATCCTTGAGGTTTGCTGTCCTGAGGACAGCTGGTCTGGAGGTCTTCCAGGCTGCTGCCGGTCAGTGCCTGATCATGGCCGTGAGCCTGTGACTGTCAAATTCGCCAGCCTTAAAGGGTGCATTAAACATGGATGTGTAGAGCAAGCCTTATATAGTCATGGGAACCAAGGAAACAGCTTTTGTTTCTGCCTCTTCCACCCAACCACTCTCCCACGCCTCGCTTTAATTTCAGCCCTAGTTACTACTCAGCATCTACAGAAACATCCGCAGGAGACACTAGGGGAGGAAAAAAAAAAGGGAACAATCTCAATCCTGTTTTAAACCACAAAGTAATATTTCCACAGCAGAGAGCAAATAGAATTTTACATAATGCACAGAATGAATGCCTCCAAAAATCAATATTTCCAGCTGGATGTACAAATTAAATGATGATATTCAAGTGGAGATTAAAACAATGATTTAAGATAGAAATTGAGTTATGCCATCTCACGCCTGCCTACTGCTGAATATGTTAATAGAGCTAATTGGTGAGGGCTCAGTCCATTTATCTCCCTAAACCAGTGGTTCTCAGCCTTCCTGACGCTGCCACCCTTTAACACGGTTTCCTATGTTGTGGCGACCCCAACTATAAAATTATTTCATCACTGCACCATAACTGTAATTTTAATACTGTTATAAATTATAATGTAAATATTTGATATGCGACCCCTATAAAAGGGTCGTTTGATGGCAGAGGGGTCACAGTAGGATTCCTGTCAGAAGACAGGAATGACCAGGAACACCTCCAGAGACAGAATGAGTACAGCCAGGTAAATGTGTAGATCCAGGGCCCTGGATGCTGCTTAGCTCTCCATCTGCATCTTCCAGATGCGCCTCAAAAATATGAGTCAGCAGTCTTAATACTTCTGCCTTGTTCCCTTCTCACAGCCAGGGTTGGGGAGTCAAGGCCTCAGGCAGTGGCCCACAGAGCCTGTTCTGTATTTCTAACATCCTGTTTATTTGCTTTGCAGGGCAGAGGTCCCCATTCGTCCCAAGAGATATCTGCTCGGTGATATCTTAGGAGGTGGTGGCATCAGTGAACCTGGGGGACAGAAGAGAGGTGCCCTGTCCGAATGTCGTGAGGTAGAGGGTGCCCTGCCTGGGCATGGGATATGGGGTAGTGGTCATCCAGGCCCTCCCAGCACCCGTATTTTATCAGTGCTACTCAGGGTTCCACAGTGCTAACCCAGGGCCACAGCTTTGGGACTTCCCACGTGAGCAGTGCGCACGGTGAGAACAAACTTTAAAATCCCAGCTAATCCTCACTTCGCTCCTGAGCAGCACTATCTAAATCCTTCTTTGAAAACTCTGCTTCCTCAGGTAGTGTAGAGGAGAATTTCCAGCAGTGTGCACTTGACAGCATCGCTCCTGGGGTTCTGCACACACCGCAGCCCCTTCTTAGCTGCATCTGCACACGTCCACAGCTGGGTCTTTGCTAGCACTTGCAGCGTGCCCCCGTCCTCTGCTACTCGACCACGCGGGGTGTGGCATGGCTAGTCTGGCCTTCTTCTCTCCATCTCACCCAATGACAGTCTATGAGTCTCGAGAGATGGAGACAGCTGTCGGCAAGCTGTGCTGCAAACCTGAAGATCTGGGTTTGAATCCCGAACCCACATCAATAGCTCCGTGGGACAGATCCTCTAGAATTCCAGCAGACAGTCCAGCTTTCTTATGAGCTCCAGCTCTTGAGAGAGTTCTAAAAGCAGGATGGATGGTGCCCAACTTTGACCTCTGCCCCCCAACCTCTCTCTTTCCCTCTCCCTCTTGTTCTTTTTCCCTCCATATGCACATACATCAAAACATTAACAGTCACTCACACCTCAGTGTAACAGACACTTTAGAACTTTCTTATGAATCCATGCAAACTTTTTGATACCATCAAGGGAGGTCCTGGGCCAGCCTCACTTACAGATGGAAACGCTTAAGCAGACGCTGGAAGCTGCTTGAGTTCTGCGTTCTAACTGATGCATCTAGTCACATTCTCCTCCTACAGCAGCCATGGAGTCCAGACGGACAATACTGTTTTCTCTCACATACGGGGGCCTAGACATGAACCATCAGTGGGACACCGATTATGGGGACAGGAGCTCAACTTGCAAACACGGACTCATTACACTGTTGGGGTGAGCATCAGAAGGAACAGTTGGAAGCCAAGGTCACCAGATGTTTACAGCTCCTGCCTCATGCCAGATGAGGCTGGGGACAGTGGGTCCTGCAGGACCTGCCCCCTGGCTCTGGTCCTTAGGTAGAACAGAAACATCCACTCCTAAGGCCACCATGAAGCACCTTCAGAACTAAGGCATCTAAGTCCCTGCTGTTTTTACCCCTTCACTATCCCGTGGAGCACCCTGTCTGGCTCTGGGTCTTATCTAGTTCTAGTGGATTTGGGGGAAGTGTCAGAGCAAAGGCTGCACAAGACACAGTGTGAGAGTTCTAGCCCTTTGGTTGCTGCTTCCCTGTGCCACAGTGTGACATGCTTACGTGTGACTTTAATCCCGCTCAAAGCTCCCCGGGCTGCACAAGAATAAGATTCTAAGAAAGGACCCTTCTGGAGTGATGTTCATACCACCAAAATAAAAAAGAATGCTTGCAGCAAAGACCTCGCACCATCAAAGAACACTGACTTGAAAACAGGCTTCCAGTCCTCAAGGAATCGAAGTCTGTATCTCCTGCGGATCCCGCGTTACAAATGTGCATGGAATTATGAAGACAATATCCACCCAGGGATCGGCAGTAAACAGAATTTATTAAAATGCTCGCAAAGTACCTCCTGAGAAGGATTCTGCTTAGATTCAGATTTAATACGGGTTATATGATCATAATGGTCTGTAATAAGAGCCACACCTGAGTGATCCAGTTTACGGCCAGCTGTGTTATGAGTTCCTCTTTATTATAAGTCCTTGGATAGTTAAAGCAGATATAAACGACGCACTAGGAACTGGAGGAAAGACAAGAACGACAGAATAGGCATGACTTTCCTGCACCTATCGCCTCCAGATCTCTCAAGTTCATGTGACCACAGTGAGTTAGGCTCCCAGGTCTCCAGAGTGACACCGGAACAGCTCACCATGGAAACCACTGCCGTGTGGTAAGGCTGGTTCCCCGTCCCGCCCACTGATTCAAAATTCAGTCCCTGGGGATGATTTTCTTATTGAGACTAGGCTAGGATAGCGGGAAACTGAGCTGTGTTTTAGACTAAGAAATGTTTTAGCCCGTGTTGGGAGCCATCCCAAACCATCAGACTCCTACCTAAGTGGGTTGACCAGGTTCAGAGCATGGGCACCAGGGCCGGGACCAAGTGAGCATCCACACTCTAGCAGGAACTGTGGTCCAGGCAGAGCAGAGATGACAGTACACCATCCATCCAGGCCCTGACCATTGTCCTTCCTTTGCTCGTAGAGCTTTCTGAATGCTCAGAGTGGCCTAGCTCTACCATGGCTTCTATAACATCAAACTCCTCTTCGTTTATTGTACCATCTACCCCACACTTCCCCCAAAACAGTAATTAGGGTTTTATTTTCCCCTTTCGGACATGGTCTCACAGGACTCAAACTTGCTATATAGCTGAAGATGGCCTTGAAATTCTGATCTTCCTGCTTCCACCTCCCACATGCTAGGATAAAAGCATGGGCCGCCACACCTGGGGTATGCAATGCTGGAGACTGCATCCCAGGGTTTCCTGCATGCTAGGTGGGCATGCTAAGTGGGCATGCTAGGTGTGTTTCTCCAGACACACAGTAGAATCTCTACCAGGAGGAATGGCGAGTGCCAGAAGGGTGCCCACTCTACAGGCTGTCTAGCACACCTCACCACTTCTCGCTCAAAACCAAACCTCAGTGCTGTAAGTGCAGACCCACAGCGATCTGTGGAAAGGGGAGGACTCTGAGACTGGGCAGTGGGCTGGCTTTCTCCGCGGCTAGAGTGAAATGTCATGTCACAGAGACGCAGCGTACGGTGGAAGACAAGAACAAAAACCCCTGTGAGGACAGATCAGGGACTGGAAGATTCTCCACAGGCTTGTACTTGGTGACAAGCTGGCAGGGTCCCTTCATCCTGTCATGGGCCATGAAGACTTTGCTCAGGCTGAACAGGGGCTTTAGGACAGTAAAAGAGCCCTACTGGCTGCTGTGGGAGGAGGGCGCCATATGTGCTAATAAAAGTCTTATTTAGGAAAGCAGAGACAGGCCACGTCTGCAGAGTGATGTCTGCATGGTAGGGTTCTGGATGTATGGCTACTGGAAACATGTCTTCTGTTCTCTGAGAGCTGGGTCTCCATGTCAGCATGGCAGGGGTCCGGGTGTATGGCTACTGGTAACGTGGCTTCTGTTCTCTGGGAGCTGGGTCTCCGGAGATGGAGACTTGGGAACACAGCTTGCTTCTGTGCCTGTTCTGGTAACATGTCTTCTGTTCCCTGGATGCTAGGTCTCTGGAGATGGAGACTTGGGAACACAGCTTCCTTCTGTAGCTGTGCTGGTAACATGTCTTCTGTTCTCTGGGAGCTGGTTCTCTGGAGATGGAGACTTAGGAACACAGCTTGCTTCTGTGCCTGTGCTGACACCCATGCAAACGACCAACGTCCTAGAAGGGCTGTGAATGCAGAAGGCCACATCAGACGCCCAGGGAGGTTCTGGGTGAGTCTCCTATGCGTTGCCACGCAGTCTTAGTGGCAGAGAGCCCGACAAATCAGACCTGAGTCAATTTTTAGGGAGTTTTCCGAAGGAACATAATTAGATTAGAATGCTGCGTTTGTTAATTTTTCAGTTGCTCATTAAAATTGACATGTCGCTCGATTTTGACAGAAACCTTTTTATCTTGATGTAAGGCTATATTTAGGAAGTTCTGAAATACGACAAGTATAATAACGAAAGTGAAACCACTCACCCCACCATTCACGTCTGAGAGTCACAGCCCCCCAAAGAAAACCAACCTGGATACAGTCCTTATTAAATTTCATAAAGGGTCCACCATCGGCGCGAAAGGCGACGCCGGCGATGCCTCTGGAGGAAGGAAAGCTGACAATGGGGAGCCTGTTTACAAAAGCACCATGATGCCCCATGGGCAAAGCTGGCTTCTCTAGGTCCCCTCTAGTGCAGAGCTGGTACCACAGGGAGGTCAGGAATGTCCAGCTGACCCACAGGAAGGGGACAGCTGAGACACAGGGAGACTTTGGTGCAACATGGCTGGAGTCCATGTTACATGTTCCCAGGCAAGGATGCGCATTGCTTCTCTGGGCAATAGAGGGAGTGTTACCTCCCTGAACCTATGCTGAGTGCTTCCCCTCAAGTGGATTGCTGTGGACTGTTGGGAAACGCAGGTCCTGCATGCAGGGGGGCAGGAGACATGTGTTCTCTGTCACCTGGGTCTTCCCCACCTCAGCAGTTGGATAAGAGAACCTGAGGATGGGGAGAGACAGAGGTGTCTGTGGCACAGGAAAATTGCAGGGGCTGTGGACCAGCAGTCCTTTGTGGAAGCAGCTGATAGGAAGATGGGGTAACCGAAGATCATACTGAGGTTCCAGAAGGACACTCAGCAGGGGTCACACAGTGGCCACTCAGCTGGCCTTCGCCCCCCTCCTCTCTGTCCATGTCAGGAAGCCCTAGCCTCTGAGGGACAAGCACTTTGGTGGAAGAGGCTCTGCGATGCAATGCCCCCAGGGACCACAGCCGTATCTGAGCACCGTGTACCAGAGAGCAGAAGTGACAGGGTTGTGCGCTGTAGAGTGCAGGCCCGAGCAGACCACACCAGACCCCCAACCCTGCAGCACCTCAATATGTCCAGCAGAACTCCCTGAAGACGCTTTAGCCCTGTGGCCTCTCTCTGTTGCCCTGACACTTCCCCTGCCAAAAGCCCCCATCAGTTAAGTCATCTGGGAAGAACTGGGCCCACAGGCATCAGGAGGAGAGAGGGACCCCTGCTCCGCCAGGGCTGGCCATCCTAGCCCAGGCACAGCGGAGCTCCCACGACGACCATGTGCCTGAGTTGAGTGGGCCCAGGAGCCAGACGTGGCTCTGAAATGTGTGTGGGCTTCCACATAGTGCTGACCTGCATGGTAAGAAGTAAGAAGAGGGTCTTTGTGGAAGATTCTGGAGACGGGGAGGGAGAGGAGCCACTGTTCTGTGTGAGGTTCTAGTTTTATCACTTTTAGATTTTCTGTTAAAAGACAGACTGGGGAACCTGAAGGTTGTTCAAATCAATAAATTTGTCCCTGGAGATATAGGGACATGTGGTACAGGAGTGTGCGACCTGTATTCATGAATGTGGACTGATACAAGAGCATAAACTTACTTAAAGCATTATGAGGTTTTTGCATTTTTATTTATTTAGTATTTATTTATTTTTTGTAACTTAATTGTATGGTTCTCAAGTACGAACTTGGTAGATAACTGTTGTGTGTTGCAATCTAAAAGCTGAGGCAGGCCTGGTAAGAAAAGGGAATGAAATTTTACAGATTTCTATCTGAAACACCAAGTTTGAACTGTTTTAAGGCTCCTGGAGGTGGCACCATCCATTTGGGAGCTCCCGCGTGTCTCTCACCGAGCCTCCTCCAGGGACAACGCAGGAGCTAACAAGGGCACGTCACAAACGCAGGACACCAACATGGGCAGACGTTGGTGAAACTCTCTTCTTACAGCCACACCTAACCGACTCCCTTCTGGAGATGCCTCTGGCAGGGAAGCGTTTTTCTTTACAAGACTCTTCTAACTGCCTAATTGCAGTGGCTTCAACAAGACGGAGCACCCACTGCCCCCACGGCAGCCCCAGACAGTGGAGTGGGCTTGACTGTGCCTTAGTTTTAAGGAGCAGCATTACAGAGAATCATAGAGAACAGTCAAGGAGCAGGACTATGCTTTGGAGAAATCCTGGAGGCCAGTTTGTAAGTAGGAAGCACACAGTCCTCTCCTCCCTGCTGTCACATGGGGACAGCCCTAGACACTCTTCTGGTAAGCTCCGCTGTCTCCTGCACAGGTATGGATGTTTCTGAGACTCGAGGAGGTAAAGACAGCAGCCCTGGGGGGGGGGGGGGAGCCCAGACAGGCTGGTTCTGGCCCCGCTCCCCTTTCCACAGAGTTGTCCTTTTAAGGTAAAACCCGACTTCCCAAAACTTTGTCTACTGGGTTTAATAACTGCATACTTTTCACGTGTTTCAAGGGTGGGGTCCTGTACCCCAGCTGTTCCTAAGCCCACTCTTTCAGCCGCCACCCTCCCCTCTTCAGGGCTCAGCTTGGTTGGCTGAGGCTTCCTCAGCAGGCTGTGCTTCAGCTGAAGGGGTTGCCATTTTCCTGCCCTGCAGCTCCACGCCTCAACACTTCACCCATGAGATGAATCCTCACACAGAGGGATTTGCCAAAGAAATATCAAGGAATGAGAAATCTGTGTCTGAATACACGCAGCTGTGCATGCCGTATGTTTATCTGCATGGGTGCAAGCGAACATGTATATGCTGTATGCATGTATGTATGTCTATAACCTTCCCATGCATGTTAATATTAATCCTCCAAAGACCTGTATCACAGACTGATTTTGACCCCCCCCCACTTGGTGCTTTTAGCATCTATCTGAGGGGAGGTGCTAAGCATCAGCCTGTGGTGAGACGCCCCCATCAGCCCTGTCTGCCCCAATGCTGGAACTCAGGGATGAAAGTTGCCTTGGCTTGACAAGCATCACCTGAGCGCTCCTCCTCCCTCTTTGGTACCCAATGAAAGAAGAAGAAAGAACCTTTGACCTTGGCCAACCTGGGATGAGTCTCTGGCTGGTGTGCCTCAGTCAAGTGATGCAATGAAAGTTGTCTCTGCCCCATTCACACACACAAGGGAGAGGCCCAGTAGGGCCCAGTGAGTGTAGAGATCACACTCCTCCCACCAACAGAGGCGAGGCGGGTACCAGTCAAGCACAGGAGGTATGCTTCCTGTCCTCCAACTCTGAGGTACTGTTTCCTCGGACTTTGTACTTTCTGAAATAGCGTCTTGTGAGGGTAGAGCGGGGTACCCACAGAGTAGGGGCAGAGAACTGACACAGGAATGTTGCTTATTTGAGCAGAGGCAGACTCTGGTTGGCGCTGTGTGGGAACACCTGAGCAAACAGGCAGAACAATCTGCACCGGCCCATTTGGAAGAACTGTGCACACATGGCCCAGCCCCGCCCTTCCACGGAGCCACACATGGAAGGCCCATGGAACGGTGCACACACGGCCCAGCCCCTCCCCTCCACAGAGCCATGTGTGGAAGGCCCATGGAACCATGCACACATGGCCCAGCCCTGCCCTTCTTACTCAGTGGCGGGCTAATCTCCATGTTAACTCTTCTCAACAGGAGGCCCATCTGGCTAGACCTGGGCTAGGTAAAGACAGTGCCATCCTGCGGGCGGGTGGGGAGGCCTGCTACTGAGAGGAGATGGGAGAAACCCTGCCACTCGCAAACCAAGACTTGACACCACCAGCACGTGTTCTCTGAAGCCACCGCAAAGGATTTGGAAAAAGAGGGCCAGAGAAAGAGAAGGAAAGCAGGAAATTTCAGAAAACAAGCAGCCTCAGGAATTTCATATTAAAGAACTAATCGCATTTTCTCCTTGCTCCTTCCTTTTTCATGTAAATCGTCAGAAGCAGGAGGGTGGGGCCCCCTTGCTCTTCTGTTCCCCCTCATGGTCACACTGCAATAGGCACTCACCAACAGCTGCCACACAGCTGTGTTGCCTGTCCCTCTGCCCCCGATAAAAGGCAGAGATTTAATTAATTTATCAGTGTTTTTCTTTGTTCCGATTCAAGTTCAATTAGTTGGATTAAACAGAATAATGGAGATGAAAAAGCTTTGGAAAGGGTTTAAAGCAAGTGGCATTATGGAAAGCACGGAGAACCATTTGTCCAATTAACATTCCGTGGTATTCACACGCATAAGCAAGGCTGGGGCCACCCTGCTACAGCTTCAGTACTTACATGTAGCAGACGTGTGTGTCGTGTGTGTGTGTGTGTGTGTGTGTGTGTGTGTGTGTGTGTGTGACGGATGGAGGAGAAGGTGAGGTGTAGAGCATGGAGCAGACACGGGTCTTACAGACAGCTTGTCTCGAAGTTCAAGCTGAAGTCCCATCCTCGTCTCTAAATTGATAATGGGGTTGTATTTGCCGGAGTTCTTGCTCTGGAAAGGAGACGATGCTGGGGATCAGGTCGGGGGAGGATGGAGGGAGAGGGAGACACAACTGGAATTGGGGGGGCGCATCTTCGGGATGAGCTATAAACCTAGTGTAACGGGAACTCCCAGGAATCTATGTTTGACCCTAGATAATCCTTTTAGCAATGAGGGATACAGAGCTTGAAGTGGCCATCTCCCATAACCAGGCAAGACTTCCAGTGGAGGGACTGAGACACCAAGCCAGCGACACAACCTTCGACCCACAATTACTCTGCCTACTGGATGTGCTGGGGTAAGGGTGGTACAGAAATTGTGGGAGAAGCCAACCAATGACTGATCCAGCCTGAGACTCACACTGTGAGAGGAAGCCCACCCCTGAGACCGCCTGAGGACCAGGACCCAGAGGTTGGATGACTCAGGGGCCAAGGATAGAACTAAACACAATAAGTAACAAATAAATTACATGGATAGATGAATGGGTGGATAGATAGATAGATAGATAGATAGATAGATAGATAGATAGATGAAAATAAAAGTCAGTGAAGTGATTCCCAATTCCTAATGGCATCCTGCTGTACTTATAGATTGCTGCCTACCCCAACTGCCATCAGAGAGGCTTCACCCAGCACCCGATGTAAACAGATGCAGAGGACCACAGCCAAACATCAGGTAGAACTCGGGGAATCCTGCAGAAGAGGGGGAGGAAGGATTGTTGGAGCCATTGGGGTCAAGGATACTACAAGAAAACCCACAGAATCAACTAACCTGGGCTCACAGGGGCTCACAGAGACTGAACCGACAACCAGGGAGCCTGCATGGGACTGACCTAGGCCCTCTGCATATATGTTACAGCTGTGTAGCTTGGTCTTCTTATGGGTCTCTTAATGGTGGAGGAAGGGGGCTGTCTCTGACTCAGTTGCCTGCTTCTGGGTCTCGTCCCTCCTTATCCAGTCTTAGTACGAGAGGAAACGCCTAGTCTTACTGCAGCTTGATATACCATGGCTGGCTGATATTCACTGGAGGCCCACCCTTATCTGAAGAGAAACGGAGGAGGAGTGGATGGGGTAGGAATGGGAGGGAAAGGGGAGCTAGTGAGGAGGAACTGGGAGGAGAGAAGAGAGAGTTAAATTACAGTCAATATATAAAAACAAACAAAAACTAAAAGAAAGGGAGGGGCAACACCAGCGAAGTGCCTGGCTTCGCCCTGGCACGTGCCCATCAGTAGCTATGTGTTTAGCTCCAGTCCAAATTGTCCCTCACAACTTCATATGTCTGAGAACTCAGTCCCCAGAGGGCGGTACTGCTTGGAGAGGTTGTGGAACCTTTGAGACTCCCGGTGCAGCTGGCAGAAGTGCAAGAAGCCCTTGAAGCTGCTTCCTCCTCTGAGAGCTTCCTAGCCCCCTGAGACTGAAGGGCTGCCTTAGGCTCCACTGGTACAAATGAAGCTTCCCAGGACACCGTGTCTCCCACAGACAAGAAGGATCAAATCCCCTGAACCAAAATGAACTTCTGTCCCTTCAGCCACTTCTATCAGATATATTTTAAAAATATTCTAGTCATTATCATTATTGTGGCTGTTATTATCATTTGTATGGGTGTTTTGTCTGTGCACTGTGTGTAAGCAACACCCATGCAGGCCAGAAAATGGGGTCAGGTCCTCCAGGACTGGAGTCTAAATGTTTGTGATCAGAGATGTGGGTACTGGCAACCTAACTGTGGTCCTCTGCAAGAGCAGCCAGTGCTCTTAGCCGCTGAGCCATCTCTCCAGCCAGAGATGTTTGTCACGGGAACAAAGGGACCAGAGCAGATAGTGTCATTAAATATGTTTCCAATTATAGGCATTTTAGGGCTGGGGAAATAGCTCAGTCAGTGCTTGCCAGGCAAACGTGAGGCCATTCATGGCACCCATGTAAAAAGCCACATATGCCCTGTTACCTCAGTGCTGTGGAGACCGAGCTGGGATATGCCAGGAGTTTAACGGACAGTCAGCCTAGGCAACCAGTAAACTCCAGGTTCAGTGGGAGACCCCCATATCAAAACACACATGACTACGCACGTACCTCACACAGCTACACAGATGTAACCATTCCACATAAAACGATGGGGTCCTTCTGTTATGGAGAAGAACTCAGCATTTACGAGATTACAAACACTCTCCTCGTGCCCGCCACACCAGCCCTTCGTCACAAAAGGAACCGGAACAAGGAGATGTGAGGCCCATATTTTTCATTGGAAGCCTGCTTGCCTAGATACTCATCAAATGAAGTTTGGCAGGAGTTCCTGGTCTACCTACAGGCTACTGGAAAGAGAAACGGTTCCTGTATGGTCCATGCATAAGGTTTGAGGAGAGGACAAAGGGGGGGTGATGGCATCTTCTTTGTAATTCAGGGGGATGGAGGGCAGGGCCTCTCTGAGAGCCCCCTGCTCTGTGGGGCGGGAGCTTACAAACCCAAGATGTTTACAAACCCAAGCCTTGCTCAGAGTGTGTGGTGGGTTCTGGGTTCAGGGAGGCGTCCTCAGCATTTGCCAGAGCCTTCTGTGCAGAGGGTTGGGGCTCGAGACAGAGCAAGACCAAGATGCATGACCAAGGGGGGAACTGAGGCACAGCCCCATATTTGTGGTTTGGGAGAGGGCCAAAAGACAGATGAGGGAGTAGAGCGCGCCAGGCAGCTGATAGCTGAGGGGAGCATTTCAGGTCTGGCTGTGGGAGCTGCCTGCAGGCTGTGTGGGGCCTGACACCCGTGTTCTGCTCCAAAGCCATTGGTTTTGTGTGCAATCCCCACAGCTTAAATTGGAGTGTGAAGGGGCCCTGCTTACCTCAGATGAAGTCTGATTAATCAATTGGCCAAGGACCCCTGAAACTAGAGGAGGCAATATAAGAGGCTGCCTGAGCCTGGCAGTCTCATCATCATTGATGCCAGGGTGGGCAGCCACCTGCAGTGGGGGAGGGGCGGGCAGCTCCCTGTGTGCAGCCTGAGGCTCGTGGCTAGCCGAGCTGAGGGAGGAACATGAATCAATTAATAAAAACAAATTACCTTTTACCCAGTTAAATAAAAGCTAATATAAATGAAGTTGCTGTGTGGGGCAGATTTATGCTAACTATAACCACTCCATTCCAAGATGGAATTGACTTAATGTGATATTAAAAAAAGATCAAATTAAACTTTAATGAATGTGACACTCAGTGTCAGAAAAGGTGCTGCGGCCCTTCCTATGTTTTTATTCAGTTCGTAGATAAGAATCTACCTGCCTCTAATCTGCAGCAGAAGGGGCAGGATGCAGCCTACAGTAGAAACCTGGGCTTAGGTCCCAGAGTCCCTTCACACTACAGGAACCCTTCCTCCAGGCTCTTGCTAGTCTACGGCTTTGAGGGCACAGCTATGGGCCTAGGTGGCAGAACAGCATAGCCGTCCCACTCCCGAGGACCACAGAAGATGGTGCACAGGAAGCCAAGCTGCCGTGAACATGGACCACGATTCCCAGGCTTATTCTCATCCACCGCAGCCTGGAGGCAGTCAGGCAGAGGCTGTCTGTGCTTTCCAATGAGGGGGAGCGAGCAGTCTGATCTTAATCATGTCCAGAGACTGGAGCTCACCTCTCTGGACACACTGTGAGGCTATGGGTCTTGGAGGCCCTGGGAATGGAGGCTCTGTTTGCCAGCAGTAGAATGGGGTCTGCCTATAGCCTGCTCCAGAAGAGGAAGATTCTGAGCCAGGCCACGAATCAGGCAATGCTACAGCTCTGCTTGCTGAGTTTAACATTTCATGCTCAGTTTTTCTCCCTTTTCATCACCAATATCTGTTCAGCATTCACCTGTGCAGCTGTACCCCACGACCATGTGTCCTGAGATGTAAGCTCAGGGTCACTAAAAGGCATATCCAAGGCTCTCACTGTAGCCCAAGAACTGCACCTGTCAGCTCCCTAAGCTCCAGGGCTGGCAAACAGCTCAGCAGTGTTTTCCGAGGGAAACACTGAGAAAACGGTGAGAAGCTACGGTCTCACATGATGCTGCCCGTGCGCCTCGCAAACAGGGTAATGGAGAAGCCAGGTAAGAAAGAACCAGTTCACCTGAATTCTAACCCTAGAAGGATAGAGCTCTGAAATTTGGTTCTCCATGGGGAGGGGTTGGGGACCACAGAGGCTTGAAGCAGCTTTCTTCAGGGTAAGTCTTATGCCGGCCACACTAGGGTCTTCGCTGTCTGCAAGCCCAGCAGCTGTGGTTGATCAGGCGTGCACACCATTAAACAATACAAAACAAGTAGAAAATTCTAAATGGGCCTGCTCCTGGAGGAATCGAAAGTGGAAGTGGAAGCTGCAGCTCTGTGCTCTGGTCAAGACGAGGTGTTCTGAGCAACACGCTCTGGATAATGGGGTCTACAGTACTGGGGTAAACAGGAGGTGGACCGAGCTAAAAGGAGCCCACGTTGTGGCCGGGAGATTGTCCATGAGTCACGCTGTGCTCTGACCAGGAAATGGTGCCCGAAAGCCTAGAGGAGTCCATGTTCTGGTTAGGGAAACATGCCTATGAGCTGTTGGGAGCCTGTGCTCTGTTGGGGTGGGAGTGGGGAAGGGGGAGTCCCCTCCCCAACTAGGCCACATTTGACATTTTATCCCAAGCCAAAGCAGCAGCTCTATGATTGCAGAGAGCCTGGGCTCTCCCAGGGTCTGCTGTTTGATTTTTAATAGCTCAGTTGTTGGGCTTTCTCCCAAATGACCTTGTGAATTATTTCCCATGTTGCCGTGATGCAGGGACACTGGCTCCAGGGAGCCTTCTCAAGGGTGGTAAGAATGCAAATTCCTCCATTAGAGTGCCTGAGACCTGGGCCCAGGGACCTGAGCTTCAGTTTCCTGGTCTGTAAGGTGGAAGCCCCCCTTGTGTCTTGTTTTGAGTCAAAGAGATGAACACTAGCCTCATGCAAACAGACGTGCAGAGTGTTGGCTCGGGCTCTGGTTCCTGGCCATGGAGGAAGTAGAGGAACACAGAGGACCCTCCTGTTAGGATAATGGTAAGTCTGCAGGCCTCCCTGTCATGCTGTGTCTGAGAGCAGAGGTGAGAGGCCAGCGGCCCCTCTACAGTACAGCACTGTGTTTGGGCAAATGCCCCTGCAGGTTGGTAAAGCAGGAGGGGCTGGAATCTGGCCAATCAGGATGGAGGGACTCTGCAGGGAACCATGTTAACCTGGGATAGTGGGAGGCAAATCAAGCCGGCCTACTGTGGGCTTCAGGACACACGCTCAGGAGAAGGTAAGGTTCCTGTTATTGGTCCTTGTTTGTGACAGGTTGTCTTCCTGGTTAAGGAACAGCCAGGCAGTCCCCCCGCCGCAGGGTGACCCATTGCAGAGTTTCTCAGACCTTTCCTACACCTGAGAAATTCTCACACAGCCTTGGGCATGTAAGTATATGAAGCAGCCGCACAAATCGAACATTTACTGACAGTAAATCAAAGACATTTATTTGCAAACAATTCTTTGGTATACATAGAATTTTACCATCTATTAAAGATGAATGTAAATTTGCATACTAATGAGATGTATGTGCTTGTTTATTTTTACACAAAGAATTGAATCGTGGCTGAATATTTGATATGGCAAGACACACAGAGCATCTTCCACGCTTTTCAGAGTTGATCGATATTTTGATTGTATAATTGTCAATGCTGAAAAACTCTGCAAACTATGCAGAGGGCCATCTCAGAAATTATTAGCAATTCTATTCTTATCCCAAGCCAAATTCATTTAATGTTTTACAAAGAAACTCAAGTGAACCACTTAAATGTCATTTTTTTTAAAAAAAAAATCAAACATTTGAACACAGAACAATCCAAAGATAGACTAACTTAATACTTCTATGCTGAAGAATGATGGGGAAATACTAAAGGTGTTTGTTTTCTGTAATTAAACCATTCTGTGTCTATGAAGCAGAAAACTGTTCTGCACAGACACTGCAGTTCTCAACACAGTGGTGTGAGCCGGAGTGCTGCAGGCAGCATTTACCCGTGATGCGCGGTGCAATGGCGTGCACAATGCGATATGCTCAAGTTGTGTGTCCAGACCAAAGCAGCAGTGCAGTAATGCAACCTGCATGAGCAGTACGGGATACACCTTGGGAAATCTTCAAGGCTCACATGGAAATGGAGGAAACGCCTACTCCCCTGCTGTGGGGGTGGAACTGTCGTCTGTCTGTCTGTCCATTACAACTCACAAAGGAATTAATTCTGGGCAGCCATCACCTCCTCTGTATTCCTGAATCATATGTGAGTCTACATAGCTGTGTGTATTTAGGATCTGACTGACAACCACCACGGGTCACCGCTGGGCCAACCACAAGTGACTCCCCAGAGCAGTCACTAAAATGGTATAGAGAGCAGCAGCAACTGTGGGCAGTGGAGGCGTGGGCAGGGGCCAGAGAGCAGTGGGAGGTGGACGGTGGACGAGCAATGGGAGTCACACAACTGTGGTAGACCAGACACTAGGCAGTGGGCAGTGGGCTTAGGTTGATGGACAGAAGTTGGTAGGCAGTGGACCATGGATGGTGATGGTGGGTGGAGAGTGACGATGGACAGTGGGTGGTGATGGGGGACAGTGGGGGTGATGGGGGACAGTGGGGGTGATGGGGGACAGTGGGGGTGATGGGGGACAGTGGGGGTGATGGGGGACAGTGGGGGTGATGGGGGACAGTGACGATGGACAGTGGGGGTGATGGGGGACAGTGGGGGTGATGGGGGACAGAGACAATGGACAGTGGGGGTGATGGGGGACAGTGGGGGTGATGGGGGACAGTGGGAGTGATGGGGGACAGTGGGAGTGATGGTGGACAGTGGGAGTGATGGAGGACAGAGACGATGGACAGTGGGGGTGATGGGGGACAGTGGGAGTGATGGGGGACAGTGGGAGTGATGGGGGACAGTGGGAGTGATGGGGGACAGAGACGATGGACAGTGGGGGTGATGGGGGACAGTGGGGGTGATGGGGGACAGTGGGGGTGATGGTGGACAGAGATGATGGACAGTGGGGGTGATGGGGGACAGTGGGGGTGATGGGGGACAGTGACGATGGACAGTGGGGGTGATGGGGGACAGTGGGGGTGATGGGGGACAGAGACGATGGACAGTGGGGGTGATGGGGGACAGTGGGGGTGATGGGGGACAGTGACGATGGACAGTGGGGGTGATGGGGGACAGTGGGGGTGATGGGGGACAGTGGGAGTGATGGGGGACAGTGGGAGTGATGGAGGACAGAGACGATGGACAGTGGGGGTGATGGGGGACAGTGGGAGTGATGGGGGACAGTGGGAGTGATGGAGGACAGAGACGATGGACAGTGGGGGTGATGGGGGACAGAGACGATGGACAGTGGGGGTGATGGGGGACAGTGGAGGTGATGGGGGACAGTGACGATGGACAGTGGGGGTGATGGGTCAGTGGGAGTGTTGGTGGACAGTGACAATGGACAGTGGGGGTGATGGTGGACAGTGATGATGGACAGTGGGTGGTAATGGGGGACAGTGAGAGTCTGTAGTGGACTGCGAATGACAGACAACAGGAGACCGGCAGTGGGGAGATGCTCACTAGGTGGTGCAGAGTGGGCAGTGGTGGGGCAGTGGATGGAGGATCGATAGTCTTTGAGTGGGACTATCGATAATGGACACTGGTTGGTGGCAGTACATGGTGGGCAATGGGCAAGGCATGGTGGATAGTGTGTGGTCAACTCTGGACACTAGGCAGTGAGCACTGAGCGATGGGCAAAAGTCAGTGGGTGGGGGACGTAGGTGGAGGTGACGGACAGGGGTGGTAGACAGTGAGTGACAGACAGTGGGTTGTAGGGACCAGATGGCAGACATGCTGCGCAGGACTTTGAGCTGGGAGCGGTGGGCAGCTGGCAGTAGGAAAGAACAGTTGGGTTTGCAAAGTGCCACACGGATGGGTTTAAAGCTTTCCGCCACTGGTTCCGAGTCTAAGTGAACCTACTTCACGTGAATCAGACACTCCAGTTTCTCCTAGTGGCTCAAAACACTCACAAGCTCTATGTAGGGTGCTTTAGGGAAGCCTGGGAGAGAAGTGTCTAGCTTTCAGGGGAAGAGCCTAGCCACACCCCTCTCCCTGGGGTGTGATGGGAAGAGGGGATTCGTCCTGAGCATCTAGCAATATCCTCGGCCTCCATCCACTCGGTAGCTGCTGGCCATGCGCTCTTGTCACAGAAGAGTCCTCTCTGAGACCATTCACACCCCTGACCACAGTCTAGGGCTTCTCCCAAGAATGCACACAGCACAATTCCGCCCCTGTTTCCTGGGGGCAGAATTAATCTCCGGCTCCCAATCCCACTCTACAGTGGAGGGCTACGTCTATATATTACCTGCCAACCTTAGAGCCAGGCAACACTGGACTTTAGAGAAGATTTGGTCATTCAATCAATGCCCATGGCCCTTCACGGCCCAGTGACAAGACCAAGGTCGGCTGTTAGCCTGGCCAATCACAAGGATTACAGCCACATGAGGGCATAAACTTCAGTAGCCAACATTTTCAAAATTGTTTTTAAGAGGGAAGAAAAATCTGGTAATTTTAGAGATGAGATTTGCTTAAAGGTACATCAGACGCAGACAAACACAATCTACAGTTTACACATGAAAAGCCTCAGTGGGACCCACAGGATACAGGGTCGACCCTAGCTCCACCCTAGGTAGCTGAGGCCCCTGCCCACCTTATAGCTCTTGTGTTTCAGATTCTCCCTGTAAAATGGGCAGACATTGAACACACGACCTGCAGGGAAATAGGGAGGCCCAGTATTACGGCGAATATTGATTGCCAAGTTAATGAGATCTAGAATCTTCATGGAATTCTCCCTCTCTTATTTTCTCCCACACACACCCTGGTGGAGAGAGCCCTGGAAACTATTGTACACTGCCATCTAAATGAAACAGAAAGAACACACCTGAATCTTCTGGAGTCGTTTTTAAGGTTGAAGGAAACCTTAAAACCTGTTTAAACCCCAGCAGGGAGGCTCCTTTTACTGGCCAATGAATCATATAGTTCACAAGAGAGGCTAGCAAAGAATCGTCATTGTTTCAGTCATCATGGAAACAAATCTCTGGGTGTTCCTGTGAGGGTGACCCTGGATTTGGCCAGCACCAGTCTCTGGGCTGGGGTTCTGGACTATCTAAAAAGGAGAAGGTGAGCCTCATACCAGAGTTCATCTCTGCTATGCTTCCTGACTGTGGGTGTCATGTGACCAGCTGCTTCCTGAGTGTGGATGTCATGTGACCAGCTGCTTCCTGACTGTGGGTGCCATGTGACCAGTTACATCAGGCTCCTGCGGCCTTGCTTTCACTGTTGTGAGGGGGTGAACTTTAAAGCAGTGAGCCAAGGTAATTCTTCCTCATGAAGATGCTTCTGTTGAGTATTTAGTTGCAGTAATGAGAAGAGTAATTAACACACACAGACAGCTCGGAGGCAGCACCAT
The DNA here is from genome assembly GCF_018167655.1 of Microtus oregoni. Taxonomy (NCBI): domain Eukaryota; kingdom Metazoa; phylum Chordata; class Mammalia; order Rodentia; family Cricetidae; genus Microtus; species Microtus oregoni. Next base: position 2,252,528 of record NW_024543978.1, read on the forward strand.
GCCCTCTACCGATGCTGCATACGCCTGCAGGTGGGGAGCTCTGACCTGGGAAGGAAGTCAGCACCACATATTTTACCCTTGACTCTCTAGCCTGGCCACCCTCATGCCCTGCACATCTTAGGGGCCCATGTCCTGAACCTTCTCTCAGGCAATCATATTGCAAGCCCTGGAGGGGGCGGGAGGTAAGACTCAGAGCTAGAATTCCAGTCTCAGGAGAGCCATGCCAGTCTGGGCAGAATGCTGGCCATGGCTGTATGGTTGACTCTTGGGAGATGACAGCACCACAAGAGTGACATCATCAGGTGGGTGACATCATCAGGTGGGTGATGGTAAGACCGCAGTGGGTGACATCACAGGTGGGCAGGGGTAAGACAGCAGTGGGTGACATCATCAGGTGGGCGGGGGTAAGACAGCAGTGGGTGACATCATCAGGTGGGTGATGATATAAGACAGCAGTGGGTGACATCATCAGGTGGGCAGGGGTAAGACAGCAGTGGGTGACATCATCAGGTGGGCAGGGGTAAGACAGCAGTGGGTGACATCATCAGGTGGGTGATGATATAAGACAGCAGTGGGTGACATCATCAGGTGGGTGATGATATAAGACAGCAGTGGGTGACATCATCAGGTGGGCAGGGGTAAGACAGCAGTGGGTGACATCATCAGGTGGGTGATGGTAAGACAGCAGTGGGTGACATCATCAGGTGGGCAGGGGTAAGACAGCAGTGGGTGACATCATCAGGTGGGTGATGATATAAGACAGCAATGGGTGACATCATCAGGTGGGTGGTGGTAAGACGGCAGTGGGTGACATCACAGGTGGGCGGAGGTAAGACAGCAGTGGGTGACATCATCAGGTGGGCGGGGGTAAGACAGCAGTGGGTGACATCACAGGTGGGTGGTGGTAAGACAGCAGTGGGTGACATCACAGGTGGGTGATGGTAAGACAGCAGTGGGTGACATCACAGGTGGGTGGGGGTAAGACAGCAGTGGATGACATCACAGGTGGGCGGGGGTAAGACAGCAGTGGGTGACATCATCAGGTGGGTGGGGGTAAGACAGCAGTGGGTGACATCATCAGGTGGGCGGGGGTAAGACAGCAGTGGGTGACATCATCAGGTGGGCGGGGGTAAGACAGCAGTGGGTGACATCATCAGGTGGGCGGGGGTAAGACAGCAGTGGGTGACATCATCAGGTGGGTGATGGTAAGACAGCAGTGGGTGACATCATCAGGTGGGCGGGGGTAAGACAGCAGTGGGTGACATCATCAGGTGGGCGGGGGTAAGACAGCAGTGGGTGACATCACAGGTGGGTGGGGGTAAGACAGCAGTGGGAGACAGACAGTGGATGATAAACAATGGGCACCAGGCAGCCAACAGTAGGAATTGGCCAATGGGCATAGGATGAGATGGTAGATAACGGGGTGGACAGTGGGTGGTAACTGTGGGTGGTGGGCAGTGGGTGGTGGGCAGTAGGTGGTGGACACAGGTGATGGATAGTGGGCAAGAAGCCCTGAAATTCCTGTGCTAGCTGCCAGCGTATCTTATGTCGAAGCCTTTCTAACTGGCAGGTTAGTCCTAAAAAAACGGAAAAGGAAAACAGTGTTCTGACCCACAATGAGACCCACAGACGCTATTGATGGGAACTTCAGTTTACCAAAACAAAACTACCTCCATCCATCCACATCCCCTGTCCCCAGACATGTGGAGACATCTCCTTGCAGAAATTGACATTCCATATATCCACTGCTGTGAGGTTCAGGCTGCTGTGTGGGCTGCCAGCTCTTGTCACCTGCCGCAGGATCACCCCCACAGGTCACAGGTTAGTGCTAAGTAGCGACAGCTGAGCTGCGCCTCTGAATCGCCTGCTCTCGTCTGCTTAGATAATGGTCGGAAGCTGCCACTAAAACATTTCTAAGTGATTGCTTGTGGATCGCCCCCGCCCCCCAACCCTGTTCATCTCTCTGGTGACCCACTTTTGGTCTTTTGTGCAATGGCAGTTGGAGAATTGGGTCGTGATGTGCACAGGGCTTTGGCAAAAAATGTTTTAATAGATTCACCGTTTAGCATCCCATCCTTCCTGGCCTCAGACAAAATGAAGCTTATTTCAGGTTGGAAACGGGGAGCTTAGAGAAGGGCAGAGTCAGTATAGATGGCCACGTCTCAGTGTCCCCAGATGTCCTCTCTGTAAGTACTCTTGGGGTCTCATCTCCAGGCTCATGGGCGTATGCAACCACGTGCACACACATGTGTACCCCAAACACTGCTGTATGATTTGGGCGGCCTGTTGTATCATCAAGCATACAGGGGTTGGAATCCCTCAGCAGGCAGCTGGTGACCCTCTTTCTGGTAGCAGGAAAGGGGTCTGATCCTTAGGACTCTGGCCATCGCTCAGAGCCCACTACCATGCCTGTGTCCCTGGATGCACAGTGGCTCACCCAGAACTTCTGTAAAGGAGAGAATAAGATGAAGGTGGAAGACGGGAGGTGTGGCTCCCCCACTACAAGTCAGTTCAGAGTCACAGATCACTGTCTGCGGAGAGCAGGAAGGACCCTCATGTGGCTCACCCTGAACCTGCAACCAGAGAGACGGAGTTGCCTAGGGTCTCAGAGAACCAGCTTTACTACTCTTGGGTCTATACTTAAAGGACTCTGAATGCTCACACAGAGACAACCACACACTCACGTTACTCTTGCACTAGTCAGGACATCCTGGAAATGAAAACCACTTAGATGCCCATCAACAGATGAACGAGGAAGAAAAAAGAGTGGTACGTACGGAATAGTATCCAGCCATAAGGAGGGATGAAATCAAGACAACTGTAGAATAATGGTTGGATCTGAAAGTCATTGTTAAGTGAAGAATTCCAGACTAAGAAAGATGAATAAGGAGGACTTTCATATGAGGAGCATATATATATATATACATATATACATATATATGCATATAAATATAAATAAATTATACTATACCTATACTATACTACGTATTCTTGGAGATGGTGTTCCCTCAGATGCCAATGGCTGGATACAGATGTCTGGCTGGACCAGGCATGGTTTGTTGTCACCAGGAGGTTGTCTAAGCCCCTCAATGACAGAAGAGATGGCATGTGCTCCCGTGGAGCCCATGTGGCTTCTGTGGGCACACAGATGCAGCTATGTGGACTGCTGAGATAATGTACCGCAGCTCTCCCCAGTCGTCGAATGCAGAGCTCTTAAATGATTGTGTTCAGACTTTTAAAGACGGGCTTCTATTTTAGAAGTATTTCAGATCTGTGGAGAAGCTATGGAGATGGCAGAGACGCTATGGAAGAACAGTGGATTGTAAGGACTGCCAAGTTGTCTGCTGCCCACACATCCCCTTAGTTCCATGGCCCATGGTGGTCACGACAAACAACCAGATATCACTGTGCTGTGGCTCTCAGCAGTCCACACGCAGCACCGTGTGCTTAGCCTTCCTCTGAGGTCCCTCATCTGCCTGGGACCACATCTGGAGCCCTCAGACATCCTTGGGCGCCTCTTACCTGTCAAGGTTTCTCAGATTCTCCTTGTTTTTGGTGACCTTTGGGATTTGCCGAAAGTGTGAGGCGTTTTGTGGAACATACCACTGATTTTGAAGTGTGCCACCATTGGGTCTGGAACACAAAAGCAGGTCTCTAAGTCAAGAGAGGTTGCCTGTGCATTTGGCATTCCCTAAACCTCCTCAGGCTGCAGGAAGCCAGCACCAGGGCAGACCCAGACTTCCCTGGCCCTCTTCTCCATGCCTTCCGAATCTCATGTGGTTCCCTGAAAGAACTTAAAATATCTGTATCCAATGGCAAGATAGATACTGAAGACATGAAGTGAACCCCGAGCTCTCCAAGACACCATCCTGATCAGGCTGGCTCTGCCTGCCTCTTAATTACTGGTGCTACCTACAGCTGTCAGGCTTTGGAAACATCACAGTTGGATAAAATGTATCTATCTGTAAGCATCTCTCTGTGTATTTATTTTTAGTTGTTGCACTTAATTCAAGAAATACACCCCCTCCAAACAGGCACAATATGTTGCACAATATGTAACTTAGGAAAGAGTACCCTGAATTCTCACTGTGGCCCTATTTCCCTAGTACTGCATGGAGTCCCAGAGAAAGCACCCAGGAGCCCTTGTGTGGGGCCTCCTGCCTGGGCAGCTGGGCCTCGCTTGCTTGAGTTTTCTAAAGTCCCCGAGAGCCGCGCATCACTATTCTGCTCGAAGCAGCTTCAACCTTGCCCAACCCCACCAGAGGCAGTTGGGATTGACAACGAGCCCTCCCACGGGGACCCAGGGCTCCTTCCAGGTGGACCTTACACCAGCTGCTGACCCTCTGTGTGTCACTTTCCCCACCCCTGTACGGTGACGTCTACATCACTGAGAGCAAAGCTGTCGGGGCCTAGTGTGTGCCGCGCACGCAGACACTGACTGAGTTAGTCAAATGAAGGCTTCACCTCTTTGTAAGGGTGGAAGAAAAATAACAATAAAGATTCAGCATCGCATGATCAAAGGTTTCTTCTCTCAGATTCCTCTACTGGACAAACCCTGAAAGCCAGCTGTAACTGGAACCAGATCACCAGTGGGGAGATGGAGGACCACGTGAGACTGTTCTGTTGAAATATTCATCTTGCATTCACAGTGTCCCGCATTTGAGGCTAAACTATCACTGTAATTGGATTTTAATAAGGCCAGAGAATTGTCCAGAGCTCTCTGCTGGCTGCCTGCACCAACATGAGGACGAGCGGCCTGCACTGTTCCACCCTCTCCAGTGTGTAAGTTTCCTGGCTTCTGTGGCCAGGCACCGTCTCTGCTCCCCACACCACCGTGTTCTGGTCATGAACGGGGACCATAAAGCCGCTTGCTATTTGCCGCTATTCATGTTCGTAATTCATACAGGGCACAGGCGATTCTAAAGTCTGTACAGTGGGAGATTGCTTTATGGTACTTTAATTGCAGCTTGTGATTTGAACTCCACGTTTGGAGGCTGTCTCTGGACTTCTAATCAGCCCGGCAGACTTCTGTGCCTCTGAGAATCCTCCTCGACCTCTCCAAAGAATTCCCCAGCTTAACAAGGAAGAGAGAGCAAAGGATGGAAGCACCACGTGGCTCTTGGCGTGCTGTTGTGCAGTGGCTAGACCCATTACCCCAAAGCCAGGCGTGCCATTGTGCAGTGGCTAGACCCATTTCCCCAAAGCCAGGCGTGCCATTGTGCGGTGGCTAGACCCATTTCCCCAAAGCCAGGCGTGCCATTGTGCGGTGGCTAGACCCATTTCCTCATGTCATTCTGCGGTCGCTAGACCCATTTCCCCAAAGCCAGGCGTGCTGTTGTGCGGTCGCTAGACCCATTTCCTCATGCCATTGTGCGGTGGCTAGACCCATCTTCCCCAAAGCCAGGCATGAGGACTGGGTTTCCCTGAAACACAGACCTTGAGTTAGGAGTCTCTAGTTCTTTCTTCCCGTCTCTTTTTCTCACCTTATGTCTGCCCAGCACCAAGAGTGGACCAGAAGTAGCCCACCTGTGGCCTGGTACAGGAAATATATTCTTTGGTCCACATGGACGACACCAAAGTCATTTGTACCACAAAACGCCCAGGCCCACACCTTGTGCTCTGTGTGTTTAGGAGCACGGGAAGCGAGGACTTGGGGGGATTGCCTCCGAGTTACTTGCTCCCTTGACTGTACCCCAGGGCTTCCACTGGCCTGGCCTGCCCTCATCCCAGAAGACAACCAGCAGAGGCTGCTTCTGTTTTCTTCATCTATGACTCATTCCCAACCTGATATTATACTTTTTGAGACAGGATCTTATGTAGCCTCAAAATCCATTTGTAGCTGTGGAGGATCTTTAACTTCTGATTCTCCTGCCTTCACCTCCTAAATGCTGCGATTATAGGCAAGCACTGTTGGTGTCCAGCAGTGCCGCAATGGAACTCAGAGTTCCTGGAGGCCGGACAAGCATTCTACCCTCTGGGTTCCGGCCCCACCAACCATCATGGCTTCCCACAGCGCCCTCTCGACTCTCCTTTGAACACAGCTGTCTGTGGCCCCAGTGTCCTGGGACACTCATGCCATCATCCTTACATCACAGACCTGCCTTCCAGCATATGAACGAAGAGCAGCCACAAATTGAAAAGTAGTTTCCACAAAAAAAAAAAAACAGCCCCAAGCCTATGTCCTAAGAAAAATGTTAGGCAGTAAGACAGTGTGCGAGGGAAGACCACTGGCCCCCACCCGGGCCTCACTGGGGCTTCCCTGTCCCCCACCCGGGCCTCTCTGGGCTTCCCTGTCCCCCACCCAGGCCTCACTGGGGCTTCCCTGTCCCCCACCCGGGCCTCTCTGGGCTTCCCTGTCCCCCACCCGGGCCTTACTGGGGCTTCCCTGTCCCCCACCCGGGCCTCTCTGGGCTTCCCTGTCCCCCACCCGGGCCTCACCAAGGCTTCCTTGTCCCCCACCCAGGCCTCTCTGGGCTTCCCTGTCCCCCACCCGGGCCTCACTGGGGCTTCCCTGTCCCCCACCCGGGCCTCTCTGGGCTTCCCTGTCCCCCACCCGGGCCTCACCAAGGCTTCCTTGTCCCCCACCCAGGCCTCTCTGGGCTTCCCTGTCCCCCATCCGGGCCTCACTGGGGCTTCCTTGTCCCCCACCCAGGCCTCACTGGGGCTTCCTTGTCCCCCACCCAGGCCTCGCTAGGGCTTCCCTGTCCCCCACCTGGGCCTCACCAAGGCTTCCTTGATGTTTTGTCTTCTGTCACATTAAGTCAGATGCTTTTGAGCCAAGCCCTTAGGGAGGAGCGGGCAATGTGAACATGGAGAACACTGAGAGCAGTGTTTTGTAACTGCCTCTGTTGGGATCAAGGGGATGTCACCATCAGAGACTCTGGGGAGGACCCGGAGTAATTAATGGTGTCACTGGTTCCAATTAGGACATTAGTTAGATTTATACATGACAAGCAGACACAGCTGCCACATTGGCCCCATGCCCGGTTCACTGACACCAAGGATCTAAGGGGAGGTCAGAGTTCAGGGGGGATCTAAGGAGAGGTCAGAGTTCAGGGGGATGTGGGAGGGGTCAGAGTTCAGGGGGATCTGAGAGGAGGTCAGAGTTCAGGGGGATCTGAGGAGAGGTCAGAGTTAAGGGGGATCTGGGAGGGGTCAGAATTAAGGGGGATCTGGGAGGGGTCAGAGTTCAGGGGGATCTGGGAGGGGTCAGAGTTAAGGGGGATCTGAGGAGGGGTCAGAGTTCAGGGGGATCTGGGAGGGGTCAGAGTTCAGGGGGATCTGAGGCAGGGTCAGAGTCTGGGGTTCTCTAGATACTCTTTCTTGTTTGTACTCAGCAGGAGTGGCCACTTTTGTACCATGTGGGCTCTGACCAGCTTTATTTTGGTTTGGGTAAAACTCAGCAAAGGGCTGCAGCACTGGTTGCAGGGTTAGGATGGGATTTGGGGTGCCGCCGAGCTCTCTGGGCCTCCACTGACCCATGTGAAACAGTGAGATCCACATGAAGCTCACAGGGTGCAGATTGCATGAGGCGGTGAGGAGAGGTTTAGGCCACTGCCCACGACCGTAAGTCAAGGTCTGGATCACAACATGCCTCTATTTGCAGATGTCACTTGGTGCTTCCCAGTCTCTACCCACACTGTTGATGTCTCGATGAGGCTGTTTTAGGGGGCTGTCCTGCTTCCGAAGGGCATCAAACAGCATCCTTCACCAGCAAGGCACCCTAGAATGGTGACCATCAGACCACTTCTAGATACTTCCCAGTGCCCCCCAGCTGATTAACTACTAGTTCCAGATTAAAGCAAGAGGACCCAAATGTCACCACGAATACCCCACCAGTGGCAATCAATGACAGATGGAGTCTATGGACTTTCCTGGCATCAGCTCAGGTGTCAAAGCGTCTCTGGGGAATAATATAACACAAAGCATGGAGGTTGCAAGTTTAGAAGACTCTCAGAGAGAGGATCTGTAATATCTAGCCAACCTGAGGTGACGGAGTCACGGATGTTTTGGACAGAACCTCAGGTGTCAGCGCTCTGAGTATCCCATCCCAGTGATATCCCAGGATAGGCTCTACTCAATGATCTTGCCTTGGCCATGAACCCTGATACCCTGGGATGCATGCCCTCCTGGCCACCCTTATAACAAAACCCCAGATCCCAGGACAGAGGTACCATGATCGGATGCAAGGACACAGGACAGGCTGTCGGGTAGCAGTAGGACATGGAGCCTTCACCCTCAGAACTCAAGCGGACAGCAAGTGAATCCAGGCTGCGCCCCTGGGTGCTCACATTGGCTGTCTCTAGCTAAGGTGAGCCACAGCTAGTGCAAACAGCCAAACACCTGCTGACCATGAGTTCAGGGCCCGCACATGACTGAAATAAAAGACAGCTCTGATCACATGACCAGATGACCTGTCAAGATGGAAAGCAAACAGCCAGGGAGTGTGATGTGGCTCCTGACACTTTAGACTCACCAGAGGCTACAGTCCAAGCTTGAACCCAAGATCAGGAATGGCACATGACACCCGACACATGACCGTGTTCTTTCCTAAGACTCAGGCAAACCTGAGGTGAGGAAGGACCCTCCCCAGCACCCAGAATGTATTTCTCCCAGCTTTTGGAAAGCTAAGCACCACCCTCTGGTTGCTTTACCAGAAGAAACCTAGGGGTTTAGTGGATTGGCTTTTGCGGCCTCCCTTTGTCTGAGCTAGTGGGAACGTCTCTCACATTTGGGGTAAGGTCTACACACTGGAGAGTCTGGGTGCTACACACTAGTGGGTGCCTGCCTGCTGCACCTCCCTCCCCCTGACCCCGAGTGGACACCTCACTCTGTCCCCACCCCATCACACACACACCTGTACCCCTCCTTCCTAATGCCAGCTGTCACCCCAGGACCCTGCAGGCCATTTCAGGCCATGTAACATGATACCAGGCCTTATGTACTAGTCTTGTCAGTGCTTCTGTCTTAGGGTGCTCTAGGGTCTCTCTAGACTCCCCAATTAGGAACCATTAAGGGCCAAGACATCTTTTAGGGAACTTGATGGTCCCAGTAAGCCAAATTATAATACCATGACTGTGTTATGAAATAAATGGACCAATTAATAAATAAAACACAGGACCCTCCCCTGTGTTTTCTCCAGAAATGTTGAGAATATGGTTCGTTAAGGTAGTGTCTTTAGTTTAGAAGACACAATCTGGAATATTCTTATGGAGCAAGTTATTTCTAGTATGACTAAATTCTCTCAGGAACAACAACGGCCCCCAAACGAGGAGAGAAGCAATGGTGCTGTATTTTGGGATGTCTGCAGTTATTTTAACTGCACCTACCTGTGACCATTGGGAAGCTTGCACCATGCAGTGGTCACCTATAGTGCTTGGGAAGGCCCTCTGGCACTCAGGTTGTGGGACATACATCTCTAGAGCAAGGCCCTCATTGACCCTTCCGGCTGCACATGTCTTTCATGGCATAAGGTGGGTCCGGCTGAGCCAGCATCATGGCTGTGGGAGCACCAGAAGGCTTGGCTTTTTCTTTCGGATAACATCATAATATTACTCATAATCCAGGACACACAAGGGCTCTAGCTATGGTTTTCACATACGACCAGCTACAAAGGGGACACTTCTCACCCACACAAGTGGCATCTCACAGACTTCTTTCCAGTAGACAGCGCGACCCCCTAAGTGTTTGTAACAATTCCTTTAACCGTGAACACCACTCAAACCATGGCGGCAAACCAAATGACCCTTAACAGCCAAGGAGCAGTGCCTGGACACCAGCTTGTGGAAGGAGAGACAGACATGGGAGAATGCCTGGGTGCCAACACGCCTGTGTACGCCATCCTCAAGGTCAGAACCCAACCCCATTCCTGGGGCTGCTGAGATATTGAAAAGCGCCTCCAAGGGAGATCAGGTTTTGAAGTTCACATTGAAATTCTGTGTTCTGCCTCATTTGGGCCATCATGACCCCATCAGAGTCCTCTAACCATGTGGTACAAGAGCTTCCAGGAAAATCACAGCAATTGTGTTTGTGGTTCACTTTTTAGCTATTTCATCCTTACCACTTCATTCATTTGTACTTGTTAAACCAAAATATACCAAGAGATGCCGTCATAGACCCACATCCCTCACACACAGACCAAGGATCACTGGCCTGGAGAGGCACTGCAGCGGTTGTCTCTTACTGGACATGGGGTCTTCACTCAGACATCTCTGAAGCCAGGAAACAGACGGTGTGACAGCTGGTATAGACACACGTATGCCCAACTTTAGCAGCGAGTCACTTACCTAGAAATAAGAGGGAAGCTTTGTGAGTCAAGTGTAGGGTTTTTTCCCATTGGATTTCTGTCCCAGTTAGCTCCTGTCGCTGTCATAAAATTCAGGGCCAAAAACAACTTGGGGAGGAGAGAGTTTATTTGGCTTCCAGGTTACAATTGGTCATCAAGAAAAGCCAAACAGAGAGCTTGAAGCAGAGACTAAGGAGATACGCTGCTGACTGGCTTGCTGCCCCTGACTTGTGTTCAGCCTTCCTCCACATCCTCCCCTCCTAGTCTCTCTTCCCCATTCCCCCCTTCCCACCCCCAATCCTGTCCTCTTCCGTTTCCATCCAGGAAAGGTCAGGTCTCCTATGAGTATCGATAAAACATGGCATATCAAGTTGCAATAAGACTAAACACCTCCCCATGTGTTAAGGCTGGGCAAGGAGACCCAGTATGAGAAGTAGGGTTCCAAAAGTCAGTAAAAGATTTAGAGACAGCCCAAACCCCCAATTTTAGGAGTCCCATAAGAGGACCAAGCTACACAACTGTAGCATGTATGCAATCTCATGCAGGTCCACGCTCGTCAGTTCAGTCTCTATGAGCCCTGTGAGCCCAGGTTAGTTGAATGTGTGAGCCTTATACAGCTCATAGGGACACCGTGGGCTCAGCCACTAATGACAGTTTTGCCAGTCTGGGGATGTCAGAGTTATGGGGTCATGGAGGTGTCTACCCAGATTTGAGAGGAGAGTTTTGGGGATCGGGAAACGTGAGGTAGTGTAAAACTTTCTGAAGACTCTGAAGGGGCCATGTTGAAGCTGTGAAAGTGAGATTTTAAGATTCTGTCAGGAGTAAAGCCACAGGCCTAGAGTTTAGGAGAGAGGAAGGGCGTATGAGCTGCAGATAGCAAGGGTGTAGGGCTAGGTCTACTCAAGCCTGTTGGAACTTGCATCATGATCCCATTCATCCTGCTGCTGGATATGGCACTACAAAGTAGCATTTGCTCTGTGGGCGACCGTATTGTTCTGGTTGGAACCCTACCTATTCCCCCATTCCCAACTGTTCTACGTTAGATGCTTGTGTTATGAAGTTCCACGACTAACAGCTTCCTTTGGGTCTCAAAAGAGACTTTCAACTTGGAGTTTTGGACACCAGTGGAACCCTTAAGTCTTCGGCGATTTTGGGAAGATGGGACTTAAGTGCATTTTGTTTTATGAGATGATCATGAGCCTGTTTGGGCCGGGGTGGAATGTTATAATTTGAACGTGAAATGGTCCCCAGGGGTTTATATGTTTAGCCTGGTGGCCAGGTGACAGTGCTGTTTGGGGAGGCTCAGGAAATCTGAAGGCGTGGGGCCTGCCTGGAGGAAGCAAGGCATTAGATCAGGTATTTGAAGATGGACTCTCTCTGCTACCATGGGGTGAGCAGCCTGGGCCACACGATCCTGCCCCTGTGATGTGCTACCCCCTAGGGGTCCAGCAATGTGAGACAAGCAACTGCGCACTGGACAACAAAAGAAGCAAACAAAAGACATCTCGCTCTTACAGTTCTACCAGGTATTTGGTCACAAATCCCTGCACTGACCAGCGTAGACACAGCTCTTTTCCTTTCCAGTCCGTGGTGGGCAGACTGTAGACCCTTCTTCATTTCCTACCTCAGTATACACAGAGAGAGGGAGGAAGGGAGAGTGAGAGGGAGGAGAGAGAGAGAGAAAGAGAGAGAGAGAGAGAGAGAGACAGAGAAAGAGAGAGAGACAGAGAGAGAGATGCCAGTGAGACGGGGCCTCAAGTTTACATTTCTCCCTGGTGCCATGAGGTAGAATTTTAATGAGTGAGTCCTGTGGGCTCTGCTCCCAATCACGTATTTTATAGTTCAGTCTGCAATTCCAGATGCGAACATGAGCACTGACTTTATAATCTGTAATTACCGTGTCCGAGTCTTCCTCGGTGTGTACCCCTTTCTTTATTACTACCATATACCCCATTAAAAATGTAATTTCCATTTCCTAACACTCCCCGTCATATTTCCATTATTTGACAAACACAACAGTAATGTAGACAGATTACTGACGCACGCACCCATGCTGAAGTCGAGGGGTCCCCCAGAGAGCTCAGCTATCATCCCCTCTCTGAGGGCATCCTGCAGTTCCTGACGAGACAGAGAAGTGACTGTTCTCACTCTGAGGGCTGTTGTCTTAGCAACAAGAGCCATCAAACGTTAACAATAATGATTCTAATGGCTCAGTCAAGGACTTGGTGACATGGAAGTTGTGCCCAGCACCCTTCTCACTGACCCTCTGCCATCCTCAGGATGGAAAGCTCCTGCTTCAGATGTGGTTCGAGCACTGAGGTTTGGGGAAGCTTAGCCAAGGTCACTTGGAGGAGTTCATTCTGGGCCTGGATGATGTCAGCGTAGGCCCCAGTCTGGGTTTCCATCACTACACCTAAAGCCTTGCTCACAGCTCCTGGGAGCGGTGGCATGTTCACAGGATGGCTGTCTCAGAGCCCTGACTGCCCTGAACTGCAGGTATTCCTGTGCAGACCCATGTGATGGGCTTGCCATGTGTCTGCAGAGTAAGGTCCCCGGTTGGTCTTGGGGCTAAGGCTTAAAGCATCTGGACCCAGGGGGACAACTGGTCACCTGTGACCAATGCTTTGTGACCCCGCATACCACGTGGCCCCACATACCACGTACCCTCCGAAAAACATGGAGGAAGACAACTTGTCTGAAGAGGAAGACATTAGCCCCATTTCCCTCATGGCCCGAATGAAACCTAACGTGGCCAGAATGCAGAAGCATTCGACTTTTGGGTAGGGAAATGGAGGCCAAGAGTGGGGAGAGGATCTGGCAAAAAGTGAGGCATGAGCTTTCCCAGACCCCTGCCCAACCATGCTCATGAGATCCTTGGTGTGAGCAGCTGTGAGCCCATGCATAGGTGTGTCCATCGTGAATGACAGAATTCGGCTGTGAAGGCATGGTTACTTGAGCTACAGTATTTAACGTGGGCCCTAGGTGCCTGCTACTGGTGTGGGAGGTCCTTTTGTCTGTGTGCTGTTTTTATTGGTTAATAAATAAAGAACTGGTTTGAGCCGATGGCAGGGAAGAAGAGAACTAGGTGGGGGAAAGCTAGGCTGTATGCTGGGAAAAAGAGGGCAGAGTCAGAGAGATGCCATGGAGCTGCAGCTGGAGATAGTCATGCTGAAACTTTGCTGGTTGGCCATGACCTTGTGGTGATATACAGATTAATAGAAATAGGTTAAAATAATATGTAAGTGTTAGCCAATAAGAAGCTAGAGCTAATGGGCCAAGCAGTGATTTGGTTAATACACTTTCTGTGTGATTATTTCGGGGCTGAGCTAGCCAGGCGGCAGGGGACCAACAAGCGACCTCCTTCAACATGCTACTCCTTCTGTGTGGTTGGTATGGGACAGCCCATGCTGTCTCTCCTGTCATGCTAAGCTGAGCAAGCTGAGGTACTTTCTGTCCTGCGAAGTGAGCTCCGTAAGACAAAATTACAGAAATGGCCACTTTACCCTCTCTAACTGCTCAGGACATGTGGTGTGATGCTTATTCACTCCGGGAGGGAGCTCTTTTGGAGAACCCAGGAACTTAACCCCAGGCCGCCACCACCTCCTGTACAGAAAATGAGATGAGTGACAGACACTGTTAAATCCACACCACACTATCATCCAGCTGTAATCCCAGCACAGTGTATGTCTTAATTAATGCGCAGTGTCTTTTGCCAGCCTCTATCCAGAGCATATGAGCTATGGACTTGGTCCCCTTTTCTGCTCACAGCTCTGCTCCTAGGACAGCCACACACCTACTATGTGGCTATGGTTTGAACGGACAGGTGAGTGGATATCTCCTCCCCTTCCTTCGAAGGCAAACGACCTATGTCAGATCTGAGGGGCCACGTGGTTATTTGCTAGACACATGTTCTTGTGTCTGGACTTCCTTCCCATGTGGGCCCCACATTTTCAACTCCGTCCCTGTTGCTTCTGGCACTCACTGAGGCTCTTTCGGGCTTTCTACCAACCTCAGTTTCCCTGGTGTGAACAGATCTCGGTTCCCAGCAGGTGGCAGATGTCCATCAAACAAGAAATGATGGATGGATGTTAGCTTCTCGCTGTGTGTGTGTCCATGCGTGTGTGCGTGCATGCTCGCATGGGCACACCTGATGACATGCATGAAGATGTACATGAGCTCAAACACGGGTGCTCTTCCTCGGGTGTCATCTTTTAGTCATTAACACCAACTTCAGTGGCAAGGGATGGCTCTTCCTGCTGTAGGCAGAGATGTCTCATCAGCCCTGCCCCTGGAGGCTTCTGGCTGCCAGCCCCCTAGACTACTCTGGTGAGCTGGCCTGACCCCCTTAGGGCAAATGAGGAGGCCTCGGCTGAGGAGCTCCACCAGTTAGCTCCCCACCTCCCGGAGCTCCAATGGCTAGACACTGTCCTCCAGACTTCTCTAGTGGCCCTAAATGCTGTATCCAGCTCCTTGAGGTGGAAAAGTAACCAGGCCCCACCTTACAGTAAGTAGTCCCACTAATCCCTGAGCTTGCCCCAAGATCAGGCCACCTCCAATTCCAGGCCACCCTGGAAAGTTACCCTTGCCCCAAGAAATCCTATATAAACCTTCTTCTTCTGCACAGTTCTCCAATGCTTCTCTCCCAAGCAGAGGCAGCCACTCCCCTGGGTTTTCCCCTCCCAATAAATCTCTTGCAAGAGGTTTGCTATGTGGTGTGACTTTGTGGTACTCCCTGGCTCCCAAGCATGCCTCTCAAATCTGGAGGTAACGCCTAGGTTCCATTTCTGGGTCTCCCTGTAACCCTCCTTCCCTCTATACTTCCCCTCCTCAACTTTACTCATCATTTCTGTCCCCCCTCCTCACCCTCCAGTACTTCTGCCTTCTCTTTCCTTTCTATCTGCCCTTTCTCCCCCCTCCTACTCCTTGGCTCCCCAGCAGGCTGGCTTTGGGGGTGACACTAGTGTGACCTCCTCTTGCAGGGTGAGCCTTTTGCAGTGAGCGCTCTCCTTAGGCCCAGCTCTACGTTTTGATCAACCCTGGTTCCCCCTGCAGATACAGTCAGTCCACAGCCTAGCCCCTCCCATCAGCAAGCAGTTGCCCAGTAAGCCAGAAACAGAGGAAACAAAGCAGGGCTGAGGCTTTTCTCACTAAGCCCCTTCCCTGGGCTGTGCTTGGCTAACCCAAATGGATGTCTTTGACTGGATGTCTGTTGGAGAAATTCTTAACTGCTATGTAATAAAATCTATTAGAGATTAATTCAAGTTCTCCCACATATAGATTTTTTTGTAGATACAGAAGGTTTTAGAAGAATTATTCTCTCGCGCATATTTTATTAAAAAGCCTGGTGCTAAACACCACTTTTCTTAAAACAAAATTACTACCTGCAAGGAAATAGCTGTTTTTGAAAGAAAGAAAAGGGGGGGCTCTTCGAGTGAGCCTTCTGTGTTGCACTATGAGTTGTTTGTTAAGTAGTGAAGGGATAATGGGGAGACAGCGCATTTGTTAAATGACAAAACTTCAACTATAAAGATTCATTTATGGCTCCCTTTCACAGCAGTGTATGATTTTCTAAATCTATTCAGGGTTATAGATTTTAGAGATTCGCACACAGCATGTAAGAACAGAGGTGGAGATTTTGTTCTCGTGTTCAGAAAGAAAAGGAGGATGAAGCGACACTTGACACAAAACTTCAGAAAACTCAGAGGATGAATTAAAAGTGTCTCAGGAGTCAGAGCCCAGAAGTGACCTCATACCATGCCAGAGCAGGCTGAGGAGTAGGTCAGGTTCCCAGCCAGCTCAGCTCTCAGGGAACACCCGCAGTGAGCTTCTGGAATCCGGTTCTGCGTCATGACCTGTACTCAGTCATCTTCCTACCCCCAATTTCGTCCAGTCAACTTAGCCAGCTCACTGTTAGCACAGCACAAACCGGGAGCATGTCTCACTAGGCTTCATGTTCAGGCCTCTTTAGGAGGAGCGGTGCAGACACAGAGAGACCTGGTTCTCCCTTAGCCTCCTGAGGACACTCAGTCCTCCCCAGGAGTCTACAGTCAATTCTTCCTCTCTGGAAAGGAGCACTCTCTAGAGTGGGAGGAAGTCTGGATCCTCACTCTAGCGTCACCCCCCAAAAGCAGCCTTCTGGGGAGCCAAGGAGCAGAGGGAAAAGAGAAAGAAAGGGGAAATGGAAAAGGAAGGAGAGGGCAGAGGGAAAGTGCTGGGGGTGAGAAGGGAAGGTAGAGGGGGACGGAGAGTGGCAGGGAGACTGGGGAGTGGAACCCAGGGTATCACCTCCAGATTTAGGGAGCACACTGTTGAAGAGTTTTCTATTCTTGCTCAGTTCTCTGCCTGGGAGGGGACAGGAAAGGAGAGGGTCAGGGAAGGGGTTGTGAGAATCAAGGGCACTCGAGTGCAGAAGTGAGGACAGAGAGGAACTGAGGGGCCTGAATACTGGGTCAGCTTTACCACCATACTGGTCACCCAGCTCCCAGGACAGAAAGGCTTCACCCTCTGGGGCTTCCTATGTCTGTGAAAGCCTATGCCCTTCGGGGGGCACACAGGACCACAACCGTTCCTCACCCTGAGGAGAGGGACCAAATCCGGGCCGAGGTGGCCCTGGAGGTGCTTCCCACACTAGCTTCTTGGTATTCTCTTTGTAGTTTGTTGTCATAAAAGGGGATTTTCATGGACCAATGGGGGTGTTACCCACAGAGAGGGTGGGGGCTTCTCTACTACAAGCCAGATTCAGAGAGTCCCAAGGCTGCTCCCGAGTCTTAGCCGGGAAGGGAAGCAGGTCTATCACACGGGTAGCGTGGCCTCAGGGAAGGCAAAGGCAAGGGCAAGCTGGGCTGCAGAGCTGGGAGCAGAATGCTCAGCTTCTCCCGGAAGAAGGAGAAATGAAATCCATTTCCAGGGTCACTTCTGAGCTGAAATTTGACCCTCGAGATGAATTTTGAGGCTTCAGACTTAGATGGCTAGCTTGGTCACAAGTCTGCTACTGAGCAGAAACTCTCCGGCAGGCTGCTCCATGGAATTCATCCAGCATGCCCTGACCCGCCACCATTTCTGCTCCCGACAGTGGCTCCTTCATTGAACCCACTCAAGGCTTCTCTCTTCTGACTCCTTCCACCCTCCAAACTTACTCAAAGTTTGCTTCATTCACCCTCCGAGGAGGTGACTTCATCATCTCTTTGGCCCCACCCTCACCTTCCCAGAAGGCAACTCTGTCTCTCCCAGGGATTTGTTCCTGGAAACCCAACAGTGACACTTTTATATGCTCTGCTGTAGAAATGTCACCAAAGTCACACCTAAGTGTGGCCAGGTGGTCAGTGCTAAGCGCCATCTTGCCCACAAAGTAATATGAAGTTAAAACCCAACCCAACCCATCCCAAACCAAACCAAACCAAAGGTTCACCCAGTATTCACTGAATCAATTATGGGATGGGGGTGGGTGGGTAGAACAACCCCACAGACCACAATTGATGGCTCCCCAGTACCTTAGAGTAGCTCCCCAACTCTTGGGCAGGAAATCTGACCCTCAAATCCATGGTCAACCCTAGACGCAGTGCCTGCTTTTCACCCAGAGACACATTCCAGCTCTCTAATGTGCACTGTGGCCCCCCAGCTGTGGGTGCCCCCCGAGTCTGCTCTGGGACATGTGCAGGCGGGAAGAAGCCACTTATTTCCAAGATGTAAAATTAAAATAAAAGAGATTCAATGGAGCTCATTAGTATTTGCATGTATTACTTACTGAAGCAATATGGTTTTAGTATATTGAATTAAGTAAAGTGCATTACTGTAAATAATTCTGCCTGCTTCTTCCTACCTCTCTATGTGGTTCCTGGAAGCCACGGTTCTAAGACAACATTTGCTTTCTCTGGGGCAGCGCTTCTTGGTGCAGAGAGGCCTCGGTGCTCTAGGGAACTCTCCTGCTGCGGGCGTTGCCTGTCTGTTCATCTTTAGTCTGTTCAAGCTCTCCATTTGGATTTCGGCTTACCCAGCCGAAACCAGCCAATTTTTAGTATTCAGTTTTGTACTCAGACGTGCTTCTTGTCTCCTGATGTTGCCGATCTGTGCTGACTTGGTCACTATTTACCTGCCCTCCCTCCGCTTCTCCAGGGTAGGCGTCTTTTCTGACATTTTCTCCACAGTATCCCCAACCCCAATTATGACTGACACATAGCAGCTATAGCTATAAAAGTCAAAAATCCATAGAATGCTCCCCTGAAAACTCCACCACCACAAGCACTGGCAACATAAAGACCATCAACATCAATAACATTGACATCACCACCAACATCAATATCAGTAAAAAATGTCAACACCTCAACATGGATATTAACCTCATGAACACCAGCATCAGTAATACCTTGACTACCAAAATGAACACCACTAACATCAGCATCAGTGCTAGTAACATAAATATCATCATAAAAATGCTAATATCAGCATCAAAATGCCAACACCATCAACACTGATATCAACTCCATTAGAAGCAGCATCAGCAATGCAAAAACCACCAGCAAGAACTCCACCAACATCAGCATCAATAGCATTGACACCACTGTCAACAATACTAACACCCACATAAACAAAACATCAATACCACCACCAACAGGCATACTGACATCAATTCCGCGATCAGCACCAAGAACATCAGCATCACTGACAGACAGCAACACCAGCAATATCAATTCACTATAAATGCTACCATCACCATCACCAATAACAGCAGAATCAGTGGCAACATCAACAACATTAAAAACATCACTGACATGAACATCAGCATCAGAACAGCAGCAATATCACCGTTACTATCACCAGCCCATTCACCATCACCATCAAAAACACCACCACCACATCACCACCACTGATATAGCATTAATAACACCATCATCGCCAGCCCACATTAATGCTACCAGACCCAACCACAGAAACACCAACAGTCCCATCAAAGACAGGGCAATATAGCTGGAGTGAGACAGCAGATACAACAGCAACTTGGAGTAAAGTATCACGTTATCCCTTAAGTCTACATCACAGCTAAACATTTAATCTGTATATGTGCACATGCATGTGTGCGTGTGTGTGTGCAGGCACACGTGGTATGGTGGCATGTGGGGAGGCCAGAGAACAACTCTCTGGAATCGGTTTTTCCTGGCCCCTTGTGGGAACCAGTTGTTTGAACTCAGGTCATGAAGTTTGCACTCAAGTGTCTCCAGCCACCGAGGCATTTTTTGCTACCATTTCACAAATTTGGAGCATCTTTAATATTCCCTAGCTTACAGAAACTCCCCATGCCCCAGCTCCACACAACATTCAGTGTGCCCCCCCCCTTTCCACAGCCCCTGCTTTCTGCGGGTTCTCAGCTGAGTTTTCCAGCTTCTCTGCTCACATCCAGCCTGCTCAGAACACCCATCCACAGGAGGTCTGGAGAACAGAGGTCCTGTGATCTGCCTTGGCAAGACATCAGGGCACTGGAACCCAGTTACAGTCCAACAATAACCCATGTGGGCAGAACATGACAGGCCCATGCTTTCTCAGCCTGACTAACCACACAGGACATTTCTGAAGACAAGGACGATGCCCCTGGGCTCTTCCACATGAAGTGCCCACGGGTGACTGGGTATAAAGAAAAGCCAGATTGCTGTAACAAGCGAGGGCTGGCGAAACCACGTGCTTATGCTGAGAATCAGTGACAAAATTCTGTCATACTTTGACAAGGCACTTCTCAAGGACTCAAGTGGCAGGAGGATGGTAAACTGTCACTCAGTACAGGTAAGAAATTCTGATTAGTGAGATTTGCCTGGAGTGCGGCCACTGGAATCTTAAACAAATCGCCTGTCATCAGGCGATTAAAGTACAATCAACCATCCTTGTTAGCCTTTGATTACTCTGAATGCAATCTTATATTTCCTTAATGATTCTGGGTATATTTTAAGCGCCGTGCTATAAATCTGTCTCATGACATTCATGCAGCCATGTGTTGTAGGCAGGGCCTGCTTAGTCTGTGGGTGCCTGAAGGTGTGGTATCAGTATCGCCAGCGTTGATATACAAAAAGCCACACAACAGACCTGGTGACAGTCCCTGACGGTGTGCTGGGAACAGTGGCACCCAGTCCAAACTGCTCTTCTAGATCAGCCACCTTCAGCTGCCGAAATCTCCAGGCTTACCCTCTAAGAAGCGATGACCTTCTTCCCCAAGCTTAGCTCTTAGGTCAGGGATATCTTCTGATGTCACTGACCGCGGTTCTGCTCAAGAGTCACACGTAACCGGTCACATGGTCAGCACCACATTGACTCGGAAGACGTGAGAAGGTAAAGGGCAGCCACGTGCAATCCTGCTCATATAGTCAGTCACCTGTGTCAAGCCTAAGGTCTTGCAGCCCACTTGGCTGTGAGTGTGCCGTGTGAGCCCGGTTCACAAAGACATGGGAAAGGTAAGCACAGCCTGCAACCTGACAGGTCCCATTTAGAGAGTCTTATTAAAACCTCAGCAGTTGCTAGGCATTGAAATTGGCGCTATGGGAAAATGATGGCAAATTTGATGGGGCCATGGCACTCTGATGGCCCCAAATGCATTCAAGTGTTGCCATCAGAAGCCCATGCACTTGAATCTGCATTGGACCCACTGCCCTGCTGTCCTGCCTTTCTCATAACGCAGTTGCAAGCAAGACTCAGATATAAACTTCAAAAAATGCCAAAATATATCTAGGCTCCAAGGGTCTCTCTGGGAGGCCTCACTAGGAGGAAATCATAGGAGATGTCTCTTGTTCCTGGGATTGATGCTGGCTGTCCCTCCTCAGGGCTCTTTGTCTAGTCACTATCTGAGGTCAACTCACTGCACTGACTCAATAGACACCAGCTTGGGTCCCACTGCTGGCAAAGTCAAAACCCTAAGTGGTCTAGAGCCACACTGACATTATCATTTTGCACTTGCTCCTCATACCATAGTGCTGGCTGGTGATGATGCAGGACAAGTCTTTGGTGAGATGTCCCCATCTTCTAATGCTCTGCTGATTGTAAGTAACTGCCCCGAGTCTCAGGGCAGCGCCACGTAAGGAAGGACCATTTCAGCCCACATCTGAGACCCTGGGTGTTTTAGGATGGTCAGGTTACTTTTTATCTCTAATGCACCCATTCATTTGGAAAGCTAATGCATTGCATGTTTTGCTCTGGGACGCTTCCATTGTCATCACTGAGACCTGGCAGGATACCTCACACCTGATTTTGGAGGCTTCTGGGTACTGATTTCCCACCCGAGTCGCAAGCTCTCTGTGTTTTTAGGTTGCTATGATGGAATGTATGACGAAGAACACGGGGGGGTTGGTGGTATTTTGTCTCACCGTCTCGGGGGCTTCAGTCCATCACGGCAAGGAGGTATGGGGAAGCAGGGAAGCAGGCAGTGTGCGTGGGCTGGCAAAGACAGCTTTTCACACTTTGGAGAACCAGGAAGTGGAAAGTGAGACAAGAACCTGGCTGGGCTAGAAGATTCTAAATCTACTCCTAGTGACTTATTTCCACCAGCAAGGGTCAATGTTGAGGCTGGTTCCTAATGCCAAATGCCCATGGACTGAATGTTTTGTCTGAGAGTACATGGCTGCATATGTCTTCTGTGTGTTGGCCAAAGGGCTATGACAAAGGCTCCCTGCTGTAGTCTGGAGCTTATCCTGGATCATCTGAGGATTCTCTCCCCTCCCTGTCATCTTGTACTGAACCTGGAACTTCGCCCATGCCAGGCGAGTGCTCTGCACTGGGCTCCATCCCCAGCCCTCAGATAACTTAAAACAATTTTATGTGTATGAGTGTTTTGCTGTATGTATGTATGTATGTATGTATGTATGTATTATGCCACATGTGTGCAGTGTCTATGGAGGCCTGAAGAGGGCACAATTGTGAGTTTGCCATGTGGCGGCCGGGACCCGAACCTTTAAGAGCAATGAGTGCTCTTAACCACTAGGTTGTCTCTCCAGTCCATATGATGACTTTAAAGTTACCAGTCAGCTTTGCTCCTCCCTGAATGCTCTTGAATAGTCCTCTACAATGAGCCTTTCCAGCACCAACTTCCTTCCTTGCATTTCAAGGTCCCTTCCCGTGCTGTGCTCTGCCACCTCTGCTTCAGCTTGCTACTTCATATATGTGTGGCATTCCAAGGGTTGGAGGAACCCAGTGTGCGGTGCATCTACGGTGTGGTTCATCCAGTGTATGACCCACCCAGTGCGTGGCTCACTCGGATTTTGCTCCACTGTGAATAGTGCTGCTTGAGCAATCTCTTGTCCATTCTTCATTCCTCTGTGTAAAACCCAGAAAAGGAATTCCTGGGCCACTGGTTGGGGGTGGGTTTGATTTTGATCTCTCTCTCTCTCTCTCTCTCTCTCTCTCTCTCTCTCTCTCTGTGTCTCTCTCTCTGTCTGTCACTCCTAACGAAACCAAAATTTTCTTTAGCATGCAGTCCCCCAAGCTCAGCCTATTGTCAAAGTCAGAAGAGACATTCTAAGATGTGGGTCTCTTTATCCCGAGACCCTAACCAGCCCCTGAGCTGTTACTATAGTCAGGCCCCATGACATTTTTTTATAGGCTCACACCTCTTATACTTTGGAACTTATCCTACAATTTAAAATAAATCAGCACAGTGTAGGTTGCACCATACGCATAATTCACACGGAGAGAAGCGATCCCAAAGCAATCACCACAGCTGGAAGTCTTTTGGGCAAAGCCACTTAGAAAGATTGTTCTGCAGGGGCCCCGCGTGGGCTCCCAGCACTTGTTTACGGAGATATGGGGAAAAATAGGTTACTCTGGAATGCCCTTTTAAAAAATTAAAAACCTCTCCAGTCATTAGAAAGGTAGACCCTGGCTACCGCTGCTAGCTGCCTGGACTTCACACTAGTCTGTGCTTTTTGAGCGACAGGCTGTGGGAAGGCGTAATCATGGATCTGCTGCTTGGCCGTACCTAGAGCTTTATGGACCGGCATGGCCACCTGCATAATGAGTGCTTACCACCGCTCAGGCTGTTACCTGCTCACCCACGGAGCCAACTAATTTACTGTTTTATTTGGACCCTGACTGGACAGAGCTAGCACCTTGACTACGGTTCTAGAAGACCCAGGTGTTGCCGGATCCTGCTCTGGGGACTGTCAACGCCAGCTGTGGCCTTCAAGACGGTACGCTGTTACCACTCCAGACTAAGCTGCAGTTTCTTACTCTGGACATGTCCCAGTGACAGAAGATTGGCATTTAGACCCATCCTCTGGGGTGAGTGTGGCAGCTGGGGACGAGATGCTGGGCTCTGTAAACTCTGGAGTAGTGTTCAGCAAGGTCTGGCTGGAAGATTGTGTGGATTGGAGGAGTTAATCTCCAGAAGGCTCCTTCTCAACTTGCCCTACATCCCTTCCCTTGCTTGCTTGTGAGGAACAGCAGGCTGCTTAAATGTAAAGCAGAAATGCTAATCTCCATGTCCCTTTCCCAGGCCACTTCCTCAGCTGCAGCCTAGGAATTCACTTAGGGGGACGGAGGGCTCCAGGTTTAAGACCAAATAAATCAATGCTAAAACTTAAGTTATGCCCACAGAGCTCACGGGAAGACATGTGAACTGCCAATGACTCTATCCTGAACTTTGTTCTTCCAGTCTCGTCTCCCCAGGACACTTCCTCCGTCCATGAGCTGACGAGATGCTCACCCTTCTGGAGGGAATTGCACCACAGCACCACAGTTCAGTGCGCATTTAAGGAGCAAGGCGCTGCAGAGAGGAAAGGGCTGTCTTTCCAACCAGTGGTGATGGAACAACTGGACGAACAGAAGGATAAATAGAGATCCAGCCTGTCCACTTTCATGAAATGCCTCACAGCACAGCAGAGATCTGAGATGACCTTGGAGCTGGCCATACCTTCTCACGTAAAGCACCAAGGTGTGAACTGTGAGAGGAGAAATTAAGAAACTGAATTTCATTAAAATTAGAAATGGCTGCTTTGTGAAGGCATCGTCGGGAGGATGAGGAAACAGGCCCCAGACCAGCTGAAGATATTTGGGAAAGCCACACCTCAGGGGCTTAGGAATGTGCTCAGATAGAGTGCATCCCCAGTATGCAGAAAGCCCCATTCCACTCCTAAAACTTCATCAAGAGGCATGACAACCCACATCCATAATCCTAGTACCTGGGAAAGAGAAGCAGAAGGATCCCGAGTCAAGGTCATCCTTGTCTGCAAGGCAAGTTGTAGACCAGCCTGGGCTGCACAAGACCCTGTCTTAAAAATAAGCATACCCCTGATATATACTCAGCAGTCAGAAAGCAAATGATTCAGATGCGACATTGGCATTAATGGACACGTACGTCACTGAGGAAGACACACAACTGGCCAGGAAGCACCGGCCATCGGGTACTGCAGGCTAAGAGCAGAGTCACTGAGCAATTGGTAGATACGGGCCAATGGGAACTGTCACTCATTGTGCCTCCAGTGGTCAGTGCTGAGAAAGCTGTAGGGAACCATCCCAAAACTAAGTGTGCTGACTGAGGGGTATGGAGGGGAAAGCGACAGCATGCTGGGGTGGAGGAGAGAGAAAATGAGGGTGGATCAGAAACTCGCCTTTCTCCACCCTGTTCACAACATTACAGACAGGAGACAAGACAGTGCAGGCCTCTGTGGGTTAACACCCACTTCTCACCTCTAAGCTGCCCTGCAGGGCTCTCAAGATCAGAAAACAGTCAAGCAGTGAGACTCTCTCCCGGGGCTTTCAATACTGACTGATGGAGAGTTGCGCCACCAAAAGAAACGTGTATTGTGATTTGCTAAGCTGAGGGAGAGCCAAGGAACCAGGGGCTGAGGAGTGGACACAGCTATACTTGCAGGGGAAGTTGACATCCCCCAAAGTTGCACTCGGAGAGGAGCTGACCCAAGCCTGGCTCCATGGTGCAGGCCACTGTCCACCTACCAGCTTGGCAGCAGTCCCTCTGCAGTCACCCTGCGCTGGTACACTGGGAACATCCTTTACCATCACCTCTGGGACCAATCTCCTGTGACTTCACAGAGCTCCACGGGCCCCATCCTGCACTCTGTAAGCCCCTCTCATTAGGCCTAGTGGAACAGGAGGAGGAATCGTGCTACATTGTATACAGAAGACATTCAGAACAGCCAGAGGGGAACACTGGAGAATGAAGAGACACATGGTTGGGTGGGCTTTCCTATCACCCAGTCATATTAAAAGGGATGTGAGGACAGTTCTCCACAGAGGCTTCTAGAAGTGCTTGCTTCTAGCACGAGTGTGAAGAGACAGGGTGCCCATCTCTGTCCTGAAACATCAATTGCTTGACCTAGAGCCTGAGGATGAAGTCGATTCATTTTACATAGCAAAGCTCCCCATTGGACTAGCTAGAATTCTTACTTCTTTGCAGGGAATGGCTCTACCATTTTTCATACTAAAGCATACGTGTACGCCTATAGGACACATCAGTATCATGCTGCTCGGACCTCATGGAATCTACATGGAAGACAGATGACATGGGGCACCTCAGCCATGTTGTTACATGAGGTGAGGGTGTGGGGACTGGTGGGGAGCTGGCTCCAGATGATCTGTGAATTCAAATCCTGGCTGTGCAGCACGGGTAGCGTACCTCTGTGTTCTGGAGAAATGGATGAGTATAGCTTGCTCAGGGCAAGCTGAGACTGTCTTCCCGGGATGCTTAGCGCCAACCACCACAACAAGCCATCTAGGGAAGGTGTGGGCACAGAGCACACCTGGCTGGGATAACAAGGGGGACAGAAGCCTGGACCCCGACACGGACAACCAGGGTGTAGACTGATGGTGTTGATGGAGCATGGTGAGGGGAAGGTCAGGTGAGCAGATGCAGAACTGCCCAGCATGAGTCTTGAGTGGGAAGGCCGGAGGGGCAGTGTGCTACACACACCTCACATCCAAGCTACCCAGAAAAGGCAGAAATTGACCCTAAACCTGGTTTATTCTTCTGTAACTGGACATCAGGAATGCAGAGACCCCTCCTAGACGGTCAGGGAATGACAGAGAGTAGAGGGCGGTTGCTGTTGCAACTGGCGGCATTGTGTTCCTAGCAGGGGTCAGTGCCCATCTCCAGACATGGGCGGGAGAAACACACCGATTGGTTATTTGTATCACAGGACTGTTTGGAGGAAATTCGCCCTTGGGGACGATGGGGTCAGCTTAGCAATCCTAGGCCTTGTCAGTGACAGGGGTGTGGTGGTGAGGGGCAGACCACTGGCCCAGCTGTGGAGACATCTAGCTGGCCCTAGAGTGCAGGAATGAACCACTATGAGGCTGGAGATTTTTTTAGAAGGATCAAAATGCATAGTTAAAATGGACTGACTGTGTTAATAGTTTCCTTATGAATAAAAAGGGGGTGTCAGCTGGTGACAAACATAAATGACCACTTTGAAACATTTGTGTGGGTGTACCTCCAGCCTCATTCCCCTTGATACCATAAGGTGGGTATTTGGGGAACCCTACTGACCCTCACCCCTGTTCATCTGCACTTTCTGGATACTGTGGTAGGCACAGAGAACCCTGGCAACTTTTAATAAATGGGGCCAGAGAAGAGGAGTTTCCAAGGTCTTGTCTGTCAACTGAAACGGGCCACATTCCCTGATAAATGAAACTGCGAACTTCTCTCAGGGTCAGCTGGCAAAACCACACAAGGAGAAAGGGTGCAGAAAACAGAGTCATCTCTGCAAAGAGCAGAGAGGCATAAAACAGAAAAAATATCTCATAAGGGAACATTTTATAAGTAAAAATTTATGATCATTTTACTGTATTTGAAAACCATTTGCTGAAGCAATTTGGCCCCTGGGGAAAAAAAAATCTTACACACACACTGAAATCTCCATCATGTATTTTGATGTCCTCTTACACATACACTGAGATGTACAAACATCCTGGGCAGGAGGAAGGGATGAGTTTGGCACATCATGACTGCTTCTCACCTGCCCTGGCATGCACTGCCATGGGCGTGTGTCTCTTTGGCAAGGAGCAGCCAGTCTGAGAGATGGCTGGACCTTCTTGTGCCCGACCCCACATATCCACGGAGGCCTTTCCTGTATGTGGGAGAAGTGGCCGAAAAGAAGGGAATGGAGCCTAAGCTTGCCACAGTTGCTTTGAGGGGAGTCTCTATACTGGAATTTAGGAACGAGAACTCTAGGCCTCCCTCAGAGGAGGAGATGGAGTGGGCAATCTTGAATAAGAAAAGGGGTAAGCTCTTAGAGATTAAAAAGGCAGAGAGAGGAAGAGAAAGGGAAGAGCGGGGGAGTGGAGGGAGGGATGAAAAGAGAGAGATGGAGAGAGGCAGAGAGATTCAGGCTGCGTGAGGGTCTTTTCAGTCTTTGGCTGAATTCTGATCATATGGGCAAACTGTGGGGGAACCCTGACTGAGAATATCCCCCAGAAAGAATTAGAAGGAATAGCACCTATGGCTCACCAACATGTGGAATGGTAACTCGGCGGCAGACAGCAGTCTGTGGGAAATGCCCAACGTATCACCCACACCATGATGGGCCCTGTTGTATTAGGCTGGAGTAACACGTGTGGATGTGTGGAATTTGGATATTAAGAGTCACCTGTTAGAGACTGGTCCTCTAAGCAAAATAGCTGCCGTTTTCATTCCACCAGCTATCCCTGTTTGTAAGAATTCATCATGATTGATTAGGTGTATTGATTGCTGCAAACCATCAGCTCTGTTGATCTCTGCTCATTCCCTAGTGGAAGGATCTGGTAGGAGGGTCATTAGACCCTCAGTTAGGATTCCTGCTGCTCCTTCTGGCGATCTGATGCATTTCTGATATAATTGTGGCCTCAGGGTCTCAGGAAATGCTAGAGGAGATAGCTGGGAGAAGTTACTAAAAAAAAAAGGGGGGGGGCTCCATGTGTAGGACCCAACCATGACAGGCTCTACAGAGGCCTGAGTTTCAGATTGGCTGGTTCTAGAAAAGACCACAAAATGAGACCCAGACAACACCCAGGAATGAATCACACAAAGGGAAAGTACCTAACATTCCAAAGAAAATTCCTAAGGTTCCAGCCATTGTAGATAGGATCACCTGATGTCCCTTAGCCCAGCCGTCCCCTCTCACCAAGACACCCCTGGACAAATGCTAGTCAGTCAGGAGTCCTGAGCCTTAGAAATATCTCACCCCAACCTCTGCTATGATAAAAACTCCACCCCAACTGAGCTCGAGGCTCTCTGAGTGTGCCAAGACCTTGAAAACAGGGAGAGTCCAGGTTCGAACTTGAATAAAGGCTCTTTACTTTTACATATGGGATTCAGTCTCTGTGGGGGTCTTTTGGGGGTCCCTGTAATCTGGGCATAACGTGTATGGAAGCCATCCTTCATTCTGGTTGGAGACTTTCTAGTGTGGCTGCTTTGGGGTCATGCTCACTCCTGCCAGTATCTCCACATCCATCTTCTGTAACTAAGTTAGATACACTTGTGATTCCAGGGCTGAATTCCAAGGGAAATATATCTTGGATTGTTCCTGGATCTAAAGAGGAGGGTATGGATACGTTTTATGTTTACCTGGGCACCATGCAAAGGCCCATGTGTGGAAAGCTTGGCTGGCAGCTGCTAGATACAATCATCGAGAGGAGACTGGATCATGAGGGCTCTGACTTGACCAGTGGACCCATTCACCAAGATTCATAACTCAATGGCATTATTGGAAGCATATGGAACTTTCGGGTGTGCAGCCTGTGCTCCAAGTAGGTCACTGGAGGTGTGTCCTCAGGGCCTCCATGTTGTCTTGGGTCCCTCTCTGACTCTGCCTCCAGTCCGGTATGAGGTAGGTATTCCTGCCCAACTATGTGCTCCTTGCCCACCCCCCAG
Source organism: Microtus oregoni (assembly GCF_018167655.1). Lineage (NCBI taxonomy): Eukaryota > Metazoa > Chordata > Mammalia > Rodentia > Cricetidae > Microtus > Microtus oregoni. The sequence continues at coordinate 2,281,645 of NW_024543978.1, forward strand.
CACCAAGATGTTCTCCCTCACCACACACAGGCAACGGAGCAGCAGAGCCAAGTGACCATGGACAGAAATTTCTGAAACCGTAAGTCAAAATGTATCCTTTCTGAAACTGTTAGTCAAAATGTATCCTTTCTGAAACTGTTAGTCAAAATGTATCCTTTCTGAAACTGTTAGCCAAAATGTATCCTTTCCCCTTTGAGCTGTTTTTCTCAGATATGTTGCCATCAGGTGACTAGAGAGTATGTCACCCGGACACATTCCTAAATAGGTGGGTATGCAGTCATGTGCTGGGTGACATATAGATCTGGCCTTCTGTGACGAAACCTGTTGCCCATACCAATGTGGACATCAGCGAAAGGCCATCAGCAGTGCTACAGCTATACACGGTCACTGCGGACCCCAAGTCAGTGGGATGGTTGACACAAGATAACTTGACAGGATCTAGGATTGCCAGGGAGCTGAGTCTTTGGGTATGTCCAGAGGGACAGGATGGGATAGGGGGTTACTGATTGTGCTCTTTGCTGTGGGAAGATCCATCTTCACTGTGGGCAGAACTATTCCCTAGGCTGGGATCGTGAACTATATAAAATCAAGAAAGGAAGCTGATCAAGAATATTCCCTGATTTCTATTCCTGGCTATGCTTGAGATGTGACCAGCTATTCGAACTCCTATTGCCTTGATGTCCCAGCCATGGTGGACTGTAGCCTTAAACTGCGAGCCAGCACAAACCCTTTCTTCCTGAGGTTGCTTTGGTCAGGGCATTTTACAGAAGCAATGGCAAAAGAATCTATGGTGACAGCTGGCAGCTGGCAGCCACTGTGAGGTTGATCTTTGTTGTTGCTTTTCCAGCCATCTATTGTTTCTGTCCTAGCACACGGGACAGTGGGCTGTGCCTCCTCTTCCTCTAGCTGACCTCCCGTGCAGGCTGTCCCCACCATTCTGCAGTGTGCTTGGTGGCTGGAACAGGAGTCCCACCTCTGTGGTTTGGGGTGACTGCTTGCAGTTCCCAATTTAGAGGAGTATTTTTGTTCTCTGAGCATTTCTGCTCCCTGCCAGTCATGGGAGGAAAGCTGTTCCTGGCTGTCACACAGCTTTGAGCTCACCTTACAGACACTGCTGGGGTTTCATTTTAGACAATGGTACTCTACGTCTGTGTATGGCTGAGTCTCAGTCATGGACCTTCTGCGAGGCTGGGATGCCCTACCTGAGAAAGCATCCCCAGCAACAGGGTCATGGCTGTCTCTGGAAGAAAGACCAGCATCCCTCTTCACAAGCAGTGAGTGGGAGGGCGGGAAACCACCTGGGTGCTGCTACTATATAAGCCAGAGTTCCTCTGAACACCTCAAGCACAGGCAGGCATGTTAACTGCAGGACCACACTGCCAGAGCTGATGGAAGAGGAAGTGGACCTGAGCCCTGCAGTGAACCATGCCCCTAGCCTTATCTCAAACACCTCGGGTCTTAGGAAGGCACATGGGGCAAGGGTTTCTAACATTTCCAGCATGAAATCATATTGTGTCCTGAGTCAACTCTATTTCCCCTTCTCCTCTTCTTCCTTCCTTCCCTTCCCTTTCTCCTCCTCTCTACCTTTACCTCTCCCCCCTCTTATTTCTTCTACATGCCTCCTCATTTTGAGACAGAACATTATTACTGCAGAATAGGTCGACCTGGAACTCACTATGGAGCCCAGGTTGGCCTCCAACCTGCAGTAATCCTCCTGCCTTAGTATACCAAGTGCTGGGGTTATGGATGTCAGACAACATCCCTGGCAAGAAACCTCTTCCAGCATGTGGTCCAAGTGCCTCTCCTGGCCTTAATCCTTCTGCTGAAGGAGAGGGTACCACAGAGTAGGGCAGCCAAGACCATACCACACATTGAGGATTCCACAGAGCAACCCGGGAGCATGCCTCCTGAGGGGCTGATGCAATCCTGGGTTATTTACATAGCAAGGAGCTTGCAGCTGCAGTGTCTAGTGCCCAGCACTGGCTCTGGGTGAAACTCACCCTTACACTGAAGTCTTTCAGGTAATTTACATGACAGCGAGGAACTGCTTTCCTCCACGACTGGCAGGGATCCAATCCCTCAGACAGCAAAAATACTCCTCAAAATTGGGAACTGTTTGCAGGCACCCCAGTCCATAGAGGTGGGACTCCTGTTCCAGTCACTAGCCACACTGAGGAATGGTGGGGACACCCTGCACGGGAGGTCAGCTAGAGGAAGAGGAGGCACAGCCTGCTGTCACGTGTGCTAAGACAGCGACCAGAAACAACAGATAGCTTGGTGGAGAGAAAGGAGATGGAGAAAGGGAGGTGACGGAAGGAGGGGAAGATGGGTTGTCTCAGCCTTTAGCTCAGGGTGTAGCTGGTCGACCCCATGTGGAGGTACAGCCTGGGAGTCTGAGGAGTTGAGGTGGGCGGTGTGGATTTGTGCTCTGGGCCTAGAGGACCTATGAGCTCATTTTAGGCTCAGGTGGACTTTCCTCTCTGTCCCCAGAGCCAGGACCTTCAGAAACACATTTCCTTATCTCATGAGTCCTTGGTGTCCCTGGTCTGATCCATGTGCATCCCTCCAGTTCTGTGTCACATGCTTGTTTGCCCAGGACCCTCCCTGCCCACCCAGGCCCTTGGACACCTGTTCTTAGCTGTCCCCTACCAGCACCATATTCCCCCTAACTATCCAGCTTGGGGATACTTTCCTTACCCACCATCTCACTCTACAGGGAGCTCTGATTAGGACTCACCAGGAGTACGCTTGGTGTGACCCACTGTAAATTCTCACTACCTACCTGTGCTGCCTTTGTTGGTTTGCCCTTAGAGCTGGCCTTCCCCTACCTGGAACTAGGAACTGGCTCTTCCATGCACACTCTGCAGACTGGACAGTGGATGGGGGTGTGGGGGACACTACACAATGACACAGGAGAGCTGGGGGTGGGGACAGAGGATGGCTGGTGGGCGGGGACACGGGAGAGGCACATACTTCTCTTTCTGTCCTGTAGAGTCAGCATGTCCTCTCTTGTCTCCAGGCAGCCCCATCCCAGGCTCTGCCCCTTTAACTGAGAGGCACCAATCTGCTTGCCAGATCTAGACTTCCCTTCTCTCTGGGCTTCTGGAGCTAACTACCACCTGAGTCCAGGCTCCTGCATTTAATTCCTCCTGCAGCTGGTGGATCCCTTTGTCCTGGCTGGACTGACTTCACCATAGCTCTGTCATCCTGCCTGGGGGTGACGAGCATCCTATCTTCAGCTGCATTTAGACTGTGTTGGTTTTTATTTGTTTTGGGGAAGGCTCTGTCAAACAGCACAACAGCCAGTCTGAACTTCCTGGACCAGGCTCCCGATGCTCCCTGTGCAGCTGTGTGGACTCAGGAAGGTATTGCAGCACAATTGCGCCCTGAACGCCCCCTCATCCCAGGCCGGGGCCTTTTCCACCCACAAATATGCTCTGTGGCTCCATTACTTCAGTTACCCGAGTCTGTCTCCTAAGCGATCAAATGGGGAAACCATAGGACTCCTCACAGAAATACTCTCAAGATCGAATTTTGCATTAGGATATTAATAAATGCACAGTGATTACATGTCTGTCTGAGCTTAGATCGTACACCACCGCTAGGTTCAGAGCACACACACTTCTAGCTCAGTGTGGCTGGCAAGGATGCTGAGAACAAACCTGGACTTCTGCCTTCCCCAGAACAGGGACTGCACTCTGACCTGCTCACATACCGCTTATTTCAGAGCATGAAGCATTTCTTGTAGCTCCTTTTGGCACCATCTTGCCATGGCCTTGGCACTCATAGGATTAAAACTGAAAGAATAATTGCAGAATCGGAATTCAGGGGAACTAAGGTGCGGAGTGAAGACCGAAGCTGGTGAGAAACAAAGAAGCAACTGTGAGGATGATTTTGAACTCTGAAGCAGTTTAACGAAGAAGGACCAGGCATGCCATAACTCACCAGGATTAACCACATGGGGTACAGCAACGGCACAGGGGATAAAGCTCTTGCTACAATGTCCTGAGCTCAGGTAACAGTGCCTAAGTCAAGTCACACACAGCAGTGCTCATGCCTATATCCCCAGGTTTCTACACAGCGAGGATGGACAAGATTCAGGAGAACACCAAAAACTCTTACACATGGGAATGGACACAGAAGGACACTAGACACTCCTACACAATGGGAGTGGACACAGGAGGACACCAGACACTCCTACACGATGGGAGTGGACACAGGAGGACACCAGACACTCCTACACAATGGGAGTGGACATAGGAGGACACCAGACACTCCTACACAATGGGAGTGGACACAGGAGGACACCAGACACTCCTACACAATGGAAGTGGACACAGGAGGACACCAGACACTCCTACACAATGGGAGTGGACACAGCACGATAATGGACTCCCAGGACAGCTCGCCTAGTGAACACTGTGGCAAACAACAAGGAAGAAGCTGTGTTTCAAGCAGGTTGTGTGGTGAGGACCATACCTGAAGTTATCTTCTGACCCCACACGTGAATTGTGGCATGCATCCCTGTGCTCATCCATATGAACATACACATACATCATCATCACAGAGATAAAAATGAAGAATTAAAGCGTTAGTGCAGAGGGTTAGTGGTTAAGAGCACTGGCTGCAGTTTCAGACAGGGAACCTGGGTTCTGTTCCTTGCACCCTAATGGCAGTTCATGACCATCTAGAAGACAGTCCCAGGAGATCTGATGCCCTCCTCTGCTGTCCACAGGCACTGCATGCACATGGTGCACAGATATGCCTGTCAGCAATGCTCATATGCATAAAATTTAAAAATGTTTTTGGAAAATGAATTAAGTACACACACACAAATGCTCTGACATTTTACTGTTCTTATTACCCATGAAGTAACCTGATCTATGTGTGGGTCTGTGGGGACAAAGTGGCATGCCATGTGGTGGCATGTGGTGGGGTTCTGTGTCTGTGTGGTGGCACATGTTGTGGCTATGCGACTATGTGTGACTGTGTGGTGGCATGTCTGTGTGGTGGCATGCAATGTAACTATGTGGCTGTGTGGTTGCGTGTTAGTGGCATGGTTGTGTGGTGGCATGCGATGTAACTATGTGGCTGTGTGGTTGCGTGTTAGTGGCATGTTTGTGTGGTGGCATGCAGTGTAGCTATGTGGCTGTGTGGTTGCATGTTAGTGGCATGGTTGTGTGGTGGCATGCAGTGTAGCTATGTAGCTGTGTGGTTGCATGCTAGTGACATGGTTGTGTGGTGGCATGTGGAATGACCACGTGGCCGTGACGATGGTAACACAGTGTGGTGGCATGTGGAATGACCACGTGGCTGCAATGATGGTATCACAATGTGGTGGCATGTGGAATGACCACGTGGCCGTGACGATGGTATCACAGTGTGGTGGCATGTGGAATGACCACGTTGCCGTGATGATGGTAACACAGTGTGGTGGCATGTGGAATGACCACGTGGCCGTGACGATGGTATCACAGTGTGGTGGCATGTGGAATGACCACATGGCCGTGATGATGGTATCACAGTGTGGTGGCATGTGGAATGACCACGTGGCCGTGACGATGGTATCACAGTGTGGTGGCATGTGGAATGACCACGTGGCCGTGGCGATGGTATCACAGTGTGGTGGCATGTGGAATGACCACGTGGCCGTGACGATGGTATCACAGTGTGGTGGCATGTGGAATGACCACGTGGCCGTGACAATGGTATCACAGTGTGGTGGCATGTGGAATGACCACGTGGCTGCAATGATGGCATCACAGTGTGGTGGCATGTGGAATGACCACGTGGCCGTGGCAATGGTATCACAGTGTGGTGGCATGTGGAATGACCACGTGGCTGCAATGATGGTATCACAGTGTGGTGGCATGTGGAATGACCACGTGGCTGCAATGATGGCATCACAGTGTGGTGGCATGTGGAATGACCACGTGGCTGCAATGATGGTATCACAGTGTGGTGGCATGTGGAATGACCACGTGGCTGCAATGATGGTATCACAGTGTGGTGGCATGTGGAATGACCACGTGGCCGTGATGATGGTAACACAGTGTGGTGGCATGTGGAATGACCACGTTGCCGCGACGATGGTATCACAGTGTGGTGGCATGTGGAATGACCACGTGGCTGCAATGATGGTATCACAGTGTGGTGGCATGTGGAATGACCACGTGGCCGTGGCGATGGTATCACAGTGTGGTGGCATGGTGGCACAGCAGAGTGGTCTCTGCTGGGAAGAAGGACAACTATAGCCTAGAAGCTTTTTACTGGTTTGCTCTGGCACTCCTTGGCACTTCACCTTTGGCCGTGGTCCTCACAGGCAGACAGGGAGCCACACCGCAGAGATTTCCTGAGAAATCAATGGAGGACATGCTTCAAATTATAGTCTCATAAAGCATCAATCTATAATGAAAGAGAATTCAGAGACACCACAGAGGACGGGAAAGTCGGGCAAAGTTGTCAAGTTGTGTGAGGCCCAGTTTGGCTGCCCTGGAGCCAGCAGGGTGTGTATAGAGACAGACAGGAGAACGAGAGAGAGAGAGAGAGAGAGAGAGAGAGAGAGATGCAAATTCCTTAGGAAGGATGTAGAAGGGGAGGCTGATGTCTAAGCCAAGGATGGATGGACAGATGGACAGACAGCTCCTTTCAGAACCTCTCCCTTCCTGGACATTGACTTTTGTGGTTTATGTTTATTTTTGGGACAGGGTCTAACTATATAGCTCTGGCAGGCCTGGAACTCACTGTATAGACTAGGCTGGCTTTGAACTCACAGAGATCTTCCTGCCTCTGCTTCCCATATGACTTTTTAAAACATATTTTTTTGGCCTGGCTCTTGAAGGAGGCCCGAGTAGCAGAAGCTGCTTCTAAACATGGCCTGTGGTTGAAGAGTGTTTCTCTCCAAAATAACTGGCACAGCTATTGATTGTCTGGAGCATGCTTTGGTTGATCCTATGCTCACAGCAGCTGTGGAAAGGTTTAAGGCCCACACCCACCTTTGTTGGGGTTCTCACAGCTGACAGTGCAGACAGTATCCTTGCCTGCAGCACTGAGTGCTACCACCAAACCTCGGAGCTTAACAAAGCTATGATCTATTGAATACGTCCAAAACTCTGCAATCTAGTTTCTTCCCGGAGCAGGCTTCTGCACCAGCCAGCCGCAGAGAGCCTGAAGTCACTGCAGAGCTCTGCAGCACCCACTTTGATATCATGTTCCAGAACAGTCCACGACACTGTAAAATCCCATCCGAGGCAGAAACAACAGACGGCTCCAGGGGGTTTGCCGCTGGCACAGGAAGATGCCCTGGGCGGTATCAAAAAGGGAAACGGGATAAAAGAGAGGGCTTTTCAGACACAGAGAACTGGAAGCAGCAGTCCTGTGTTTTAAAGGGGTCTTAGCCCAGACCACAGCAATTACAAGCCCCCTCCTCCCAGGTAAGATGAGCCTCCCTGATGATCTGAAACCCATCTTGCATCTCCGGAGCCTCATGAATCAAGGGCATTTGTGTGAAAGAAAAGCATGAAAACTCCCTATGCCACCAAGAAAGAACAGCATGTAGGCACTTGCTCCTCCCAATTCAGATGCCCCAGCAGGGTGCAGCTCAGCCCCTGTGGCCCTCACCAAGGCAGCCTGGGTCCTCTATGCAAGCCCAGGAGGCCCTGACCACATGCCACTCTCACAACAAAACCCTGGAGTGATACGTTGTAAGGATAAGCAAACAGAGAGACTCAGAGGTTCTAGCGTGTGGCGTGGGAACACTTCCAAACGTGATCGTCTCAATCCTGCTGCATACAGAGCCACACACACTCATTCCTTGCTCGGCAAAATCATACAGGTGCAGAGAACACTTCCCCGCGTGGATTACTGCTAGATCGCAGACCCGAGAACTATAAGCAATCTGCTAAATGAACCAGAAGTCCAAATGTCAACTTGGACTTAAGTAACGTGAAGTAATGGTGTCTCCTGTTAAACTGTGAGCCCCCCACCCTGCCTCCTCACTGCAAATAGGCGTTTCTGGAAGTGAAAACCACGTTGGCTGACAAGAGGGTGCTGAGGGGCCCCTCGACCCCAGAACACAGCCAGCAGGGGCTGTATAGCAGAGCTCTCCTGGGACCCTGCGGAAGCCTGTCCACTCTGCCCACCTCTCACGCATGCAGTTCCGCTGTTAGGAATTAAAGGACACTACACACAAAGGCAGCAGGTGCCCCAGCCTCTCACTCCTCGTGACTTCCAGATGACTGTCCCATGCTCACAGGAGTTATTCAAGTCAATTATGTCTACATCAAGAGACGCCAACGTGGGCTGTTTTTGCCTCTACCCAAGTCCACATACAATGATGTCATGTTGGGGGACTCAATCCCAACGCTAAACTGTATTACACTAACTGCCAAATGCCAGCAATCAGGACTCCCATCCCCATCCCAAGAGGGGTACTCTGCTCCCCATCCTAGCAATCAGTACCCCCTTCCTCTCCAAACCTTATTCCAGGATCACTGGTCACAATGGTTTATGGAAGAACCTGGCACAGTGCAAGCGCACACAGGGCAGAAAAAGTATTAAAATCACTGAGAATACCACTGCTTCAGTGGGGAAGAAGAGAAAGTCAAGATAGGAATTTCATACCTGAATACATGTTTCCAGCATCTAGGAAAAAACCAATGTTAGCTAGAAAGTATTACTTCTTTTGTTTTTAAGAGGTGTGTGAGTATATGTGCGTGTGCGTGTGTGTGCATGTGTGTGTGTTCGTGCAGGTGAACTGATGTTGTATTCCCCTCTGTATGCTGTGAAAAATGTTTTATTACCATTGGTTAGTAAAGAAGCTGCTTCAGCTAATGGCTTAGCAGAATAAAGCCAAACAGGAAATCTGAACAGAGATATATAGAGAGAGTAGGCAGAGTCAGGGAGACGCCATTTAGCTGCTGCAGGAGACAGATGCTGGAAGGAACTTTACAGGTAGGCCACAACCTTATGACAATACACAGATTGATAGAAATGGGTTAATTTAAGATGTAAGAGTTATTTAGTAAGAAGCCTAAGCTATTGGCCTAAAAGTGTTGTAATTAATACAGTTTCTGTGTGATTATTTAGGTCTGAGCAGCCAGGAAACACCGTCTACAGGGCACATGTGTGCTGCACACATAAGTGAGAGACAGAGGTCACCTTGGGTACTGCTCCTGAGTCACCATCTCACCAGCTGCCTTTTTTTCTTGTTGTTGATGTTGTTGTTGTTTTGTTTTTGGAGACAGGGTCTCTCCTGGGCCTGGAACTAAACAGGTGAGGGTGGCTGTCCAGTGAGCCCTCAGGAATTCACCTGCCTCCACTTTCCTGAGGACTGAGATTACAGGTGTCTGCCCCATGCCTTTTTATTAACTGGGGGTGATGGGGGTGGGACTCAGGTCCTCCTGTTTGTGCGAGAAGCACTTTACAGACAGAGCCATCTCCTCAGCCAGGGAAGGATTAATTCTCATGTATTTATTTAGAAATAATCTTTCCTTATTTTACATAACAATCCCAGTTCCTCTCCCTCCCCCTTCCCACTTTCCCACCTCCCATCCACTCCTCAGAGAGGGTGAGGCTTTGCACAGGGAGTCAAACACTCCTAATGCGTGAACACCATAATGGGAGTGCCTAGAAAAGGGTCTTCATCAGGAAGCAGAAGTTTGCATCTTGGATAGTTACTCTGGCATACCAGTCACTGACTGTTTCTTCTTTTCTTCTAGGGAGGTCTTTGCTGCTTGTTGCCTTGTGATAGTGCCCAGCTCTTGTCCAACCTCGATCATTTAGGAGGAGGTGCTATCTCACAAGATGGCAAACAAAAAATCACCTGCTTTCCTAGCACTAATCCAGCTGTGTCTGCAATTGTCAAACATCTGGAGAGAAGCTTAGAAAAACACTTGCACACACGGGTCTGAGGCTGGGGTTACAGATCAGGGTCGCGGCCGGCTCTTTGTAAATACCTATTCCACGTTGCAGTTCAGTGGCGGCAGGGGCAGGAGGGCAGCCGTGGGAAGAGATAAACACAGATTCACCTATGGAGAGACGCACACTCCGTCCAGCCTGCACGGCAGCTGAACTTTGATGCGTCCTCAGGATGGAACTCTCCAAAGGAAAGATCTGACCCTGGGCCTCCCACCCCAAACAAGAGGCTTTCTTTGTGTCCTTACTGCGATGCCGTCCCCTGGAAACTGGCCCGAAGTCTAAATCTGTCCAGAGAAACGCCAGCATATCAGTGGGTCGCGCTTCATACCCGACGAGAAGATGCACCACGCTGGATCTGTTGTTTTAGCTTCTGCCTTTGAACAGTTCACTAAGGTCAAAACTCAAAGTAACCTTTGCAAGCAGGAAACTCACCCAAGAGTAGAAGTCAAACTCCAAATGTGTAATAGGGCAAAAACCTCTGGGATACAGACTCGGAATTTACAGCTGGAGGGTGGTTCAGGGGTTAAGTCCATGCGCTACTTTGCCAATAACTCTAGGGCAATGCCCTCTGCTGGTCTCCAGAGACGCCTGCACTCTGGGCACATTCCACATACAGACGCACATCTATACAAACAATTAAAAAAAAATCTTAAAAAAGAAGAGTCTGAATTAAAAGCCAGTAATTACCCTTCCTTAGTGAGGAAGATTCATTGACAAAATGATCATCTACTCCAGATAAATTCGAAACAGACATGGGTTCTAGAGGCCACCACATGTCAATCAAGTACCTCACTACACTGAGGCCGATAATTTTCAAGATAATAAAAAGGGTATCTTCATTATCATGGGCCATTGCATTTTGTGTGGAAATACCTGGCACATTTGAAAAAGAGAACAAAGAAGAGGCTTTCACATTCCTGCTGCAACACACACTTCCCCTCCCCAGTATCAGGAAAGCTGCCTTCAGCTCGCAATTCCAAAAGAGACGGCCTTCACCCTGGATGCTGTGCTGTGCATGGTTGATGGCAGGTTCACGGTTCACATAAATGAGCACAGAATTCCCACCCGGTTCTCCTACAGGTGCCTTTCTATTTCCAGAGGGAGACATGTCTCACTTCCCTCGCCAGGGTTCTAAGGGGTGACCAGAATCCCCCCAAGAGGTACCTGGGACCGGTTATCATGTGTTTTAAATGTGAGCACGCATACAACACACACTGGCACACACACACACGCACACACACACACTCAATCTGCAGACCCTTCTCACACCCTCTGTGCTTGCTTAATAAAGAATCCAAATTCAACATGTTCCGCTTCTTCTATTAAAATGCTCGCTCTGGATAAAGAGCCGTTCTCAGTGGGCTCTCGGTTCTCAGGCAGGCCTCTTTGTTCTCAGGGAAAATTAATTTGGTCACAGCTCCAAGGCCACAGTGCAAGGTGAGCCTGTCCCTGCACCACCCCAGAGACGCTGGCACGAGTGTCCGGCTTGCTTGGGAAGTACTTGGACTCGGCTCCTTTGAAGACTGGATTGCTTTTCTCTGTGAGGACAGAGGGCACAGCCAAGTTAGTGGCTGGAAAGTTAATAAAGCTGGACCCTGGGGCCTCTGTGGTCCTGTTGGCAGCTCTAAGCTTTGACTCCCAAGACCTACCTCTGCATCCAGCATCAGCCTCTATCAATTAACCTTCTGCAGCCTTGGTCCTACTTGGGGACACATGTCACTGCAAAGGCAAAAAGATGTCTTGGCCCCTCAATTTTCAGGACTCTTGGAGGTGGCCCTGTACAAGGATATTTGGGTCAGGAGCCTGATACTGGATCATCACTGGGCAACGGGAATTACATGGGCCTTGGGAACTTCCCTCCTACCCCTGGAAGACAGCCTAGAATAGATTGCAAACTCTCTTATTCTGTCCCTTTTGGACTGCAGTGTGGGTCACTATGATTATATAGGACATGGACACTCTACAGCTTTCTGTGAAAATGGCAATCCCGGTCTCCTCTGGCTGCAGGGGACTGGCCCAACCTTCTGGTAACACCAGCCAGGCATGGTTGGACTCGGTCTCCTAGAAAGTCCAGCATTAACAACCCAGGGAGTTTGGAGAAGAAAAGCACCTATTTGAATTAATTCTCTCACCGTGGCCAGGGACTCATGCTGGGGGCAGCATCCTCAGGGAAACAGCTCCTTTAGCAAGGTCAAGAGATTCCAGTTCAGACCCCAGCATCATCATTTCCCTGTTAAGGGGCTCATGTCCTCTCGGATGACTTCCTTAGGGAGGTTTCACCAGGGCTCTTGACTTTTGACCTCCCCGAACTCCCAACCTTCCTGGAATATCTCCCACGGGGAAAGGGGTCCTCCAGGTTCTTAATGCTTTTGGTGGGCCTTGGTCTCCTCTGAGGTGGTCAACTCTATGGCGAGGGAAAGACTTTCCTGACTGCCTAACTAGCCACAGACTCACGCAGGCATAACATACTTGAGATCCCGAGTGTGTGTACATCTTTAAGAACTCTGTCTCCATTCCACCAACTGACGGATGTGGGAGGGTCTCAGGACACAGAGTGGGTATGTTGTGTAGCCAAGGCATTTTCTTCCCTTTGGTCCTTGAAGATTTTCTTCCCTGATGAAAGCAGGCCTGCCCTACTCTGATTACTCCATGTTGTCTAGTGGGGTTTCAGGCTGTGTCTTGCCTTGAGAGGCGCCATTCTGCAAGCAGCTCTCGACTCTAAGGGATGCAGAAACCACACCACCCACCAGGCACTGCCCACCCATCACAGAATGGTGACTGACTCATCCTGCGAGTAGAAAGAGTGCTACCATGCACGCTTATTGGGGTGAATGGAGATTTGGGGGTGTACTGAAATCGTATTAGGGATCAAGAACTTACGGGACATGCCAGATAGAGGAGAGGGGGCAACCAGCTCTTCTGACTCCATACAGTGATAGATGCCAGCTTTGAGACGGCGTGGCCTCACACATCAACCTTCCACTGTTCCCTGTGTGCGTGTCAAGGGATGAGGACTTCTCAGCTGTTCCCAGACTTCAGTCTGGCTTGACTCCCTGCTATGACAGAGTTGGCCTCCTTGGCTGTCTGTCTGTCCAGCTGTTGGTACTTCTGAAACCAATCTGTCATTTCCTTCTCACCCAGTTCTGCCCCTCACCTGGCAGCTCAGATCTGACTGAGTGGCTCCAGCAGCAGCCACCTCTCCACACTGGTTCTTCATCAGCACAAACTCTCCCAGCCCACTGCTGACTCCGTGCCCGCTCTGCTGCCACTTCATCAGCTTGCAGCCTTATGTCAACCCCGAGATACCAACAGACTCGCTGTGTGCTATGAGTTAATATTAGTAATTAAAATGGAAATAGAATAACCTGCATTTGCTTTGGCCGGGCTACAGAGGTAGGTAGGTTATAGACAGATTACTGCCGCTGAAACAGCTCTTCCTTGTGAATGTATTACTAGGTGACTTCCAACACTGTGGAAAGACACAAGCGAGTTTGTCTATATTTTTGGCATAGCGGGCTCATGACACCCCCTTATAGAGGTCCTGCGGCATGCACTTTGGTGCATTCTTGCTCCTGAACCCTCTGGCTTTGCCGACAGCCTCCACGGCCTCCTGCTGACATCACCCTCCACTCTGCAGTGCTGGCTATTCTCCTTACCTGTGTCATTTCATTAAGAGTGACTTGGAACCTCAACAGAGCAAAGAAGACCCTTGTTATTATCTGGAAGGGCCAGTCAATGTCATGAAAGAAAAATGGAACCAAAGAAAGGCCTGGGAAGGGACTCTGATGTGTCCTCCCCCACTCCCTCCCCAGCGTTCTCCAGGGAGGTGTCTGGTGTGGAAGCTCAGGCTCCTAGCAGAGGCAGCGGGGCGGGGGGGGGCACTCAACACTGAGGTCGGCTGGAAAGAGACACAAGCTTAACATAGCAGTCTGAGTAACAGTCGATTCAAGTGATTTTTGTCATTTTCAGGAGATATAGGCAGAAATAGGCGAAGGAATCATGGGTCACTGGCTAAGCAGGCCAATGGGAATGTGGGTATGAAGCGGGGAGAGAGGCGTCAAGGTCATCACACGAAACAAAACAATGCAGAGGAGGATTAGACACCAGCAAGGGACAAACAGAGCGGTGGGAGAAAACCCAGATCTACGACCCATGATGAAAGGTCACAGCCCAGAGGGCCCTGGCTTTGAGTCTGGGACTTTTCCCCGCTCTTGAACCCACCTCTCATTTTCAGGAATGTGTCCTTCTTTCTTCATAAACTGTCCTTATGTCTCTCACTAACCACGGGTCCCTTGCCCTTGTCTCTGTTCCAGGACCCAAGAACACGGAGATCTCAGGGTGTATCCCCTGGACCAGTCCTCGCCTGTAACAAGAGTAGATTTCGGTCGGATCCCCAGCTGTGTGCCTATTGAACTCTCCACTGTCCTCAGAGCCAATGCGCTGATGGACGCTGCCCCATGAGGACCTACCGGTAGCAAAGGTAATGGTTGCAAAGGACCATTGGAAGGGAGTGAAATGAAGGGTAGGGGGCAGGACTCTGGTAGGAGACTCTGGTCCTTGGCAAGGCTCAGCCTGGCTGGAGGGAGGTGCCAACACCCTCTACAATGCACACACCTCATCTGCCACCCAGTGGAGCTTCCAGCCTGGGGTTAATTTCGGATTTGTCCCTTAATCCCGCTAACACCCCTTTCTAGTCAACTTCTCTGTCAGAGAGCCTCACGGCGGCTTCATGATTAAGTACACAGGCTCCAATCTGGAGCCCGAACAGGGAGAATTAAAGTGACAATTCTTTTGTCAGCTCAATTTTTAATGGACATTTTAATTTTTCATGGACCTGGTCATAGGGTTTCAAAGTGACTTTTTGGCCCGGAGACTCCCACATATTCCAGGGCTTTGGGCAGCAATGTGCTGAGTAATCTTCCTGATCCATCGCTAGCCAAGTGGAAAGAGCTGGGCGCTCATCCAATAAGATCCCCCTGCAAACATCCTGTGCCTCCTGCAGGGACCATTCCAGGTCAGCGCGCAGGTTAAGTGAACAACTGCACAAATGCAGAAATAACACAGGAGGACAAGGCTCCAATTCCAGAGAATAGCAGCCTAGGAAGAAGTAATCAAGCCCCTCCCCAATGCCAGCCCCCTCCCTGGGCTTCCAAGGGAACCAAGGGAACAGGAACAGAGTTGTACCTAGCATCCGGCCTTAGGGATGAGCCACAGCCCTCTGCCTAGCCAAGGGTTTCTGGCTTCCAAGGAGCTTGAGCAAAGATGCCCCTTTTCCAGAACCGGCCCTGCTCCAAGGCTCCTCCCTAGGATATGGTCCCTCTCTTGTAACCCCACGGACCCCATTGCCTTCTTAGAGTCCACCCTTCCTATGGTTCTGGGTCCCTCCATCCTCTCCCTAGACTGTAGCTCCCTTCTTAGGGCTCCTCTCCAAGCCCAGGTCCTCGACCCAGGACCTAAAACCACCTCAAATCCCAGTTCTTTCACCAGACTGCAAGCCTCTCATGCCCCCATCCCCACTTCTTGGGCCCACCCCTAAATTCTGCACTGGGACCCTGGTGCACAGTTGCTTCTCATCTGACACCTAAGATGAGAAGCTGGGCAGCTTCTGAAGGGAATGTGGCCTCCTGGATGTTAGGAGCAGTGGGTGTGGGGTGAGGGTGGGGATGCACTGCAGGGGTTTGGGGAGACCGAAGGAAGTCCTGAGCTCACAGGAGAATGGTCAGGAGAGCACCGGTTCATTGCAGAGCAGCCAGTCTCTCACTGCTTTCCCACAATGCCCTGGCCACCCAAGGGCACCTCAGTTCAGACCTGGTGTGCTGGCTAGTTTGATGACATTTGACATAGACTACAGTCATTAGGGATGGGACCTCAATTGAGAAAACCCCTCCATAGGACTGGGCTGTACGCAAATCTGTACAGCATTTTCTTATCGATTGTGCTGCCCCTGAGCTGGTGGTTCCGGGTTTTATAGGACAGCAGACTGAGCATCTGTGAGAAGCAAGCCAGGAAGCAGCACTCTCCCTCCATGGGCTCTGCATCTGCCTACTCCTGCCTCCAGGTTCCTGCACTGTTTGAGTTCCTGTCCTGACTTCTTCAGTGATGAACAGTGATGCGGAAGTGTAAGCCAAACAAACCCTTTCCCCCCACAACTTCATGTCTTATCTCAGCTCCATGTCTGCCCACCACAAACTGGGATACAGCGATGCCCAGAATAGATCTCTCAAGACCAACCTGGCAGAGAGAAGTGAAACCAGCCCAGTACGCAGTGGAAGCCCATGAAGACCAAGGTAGGGCAGGGGACACTATCCCACTGGGGACATTGCTTCCACAGGACACTATGACTTGAGGATTTTAATCAAACATAGACGGCCAGTGGGAAGTCCGAGCGAGGTTGTGCCAGAGATGACCCACAGCAAGCCTGCAGATTGGGGTAAAGGGAGGGATGCGGGGGAACAGGAACAGCAGGCAGAGCTGTGTCGTGAAGTGTAGGGGAAGAAGGTGAGGCTCACAGCGACCCTGCCAGGACTGTTCTTCCAGCACTGCCACTGCCTCATCACCACCACTGCAATTATGACCGGGCTTCACCACCATCACGAACACAATTACCATCATCACCATTGCCACCACTTCCACTAACCTACACAATTCATTACTACTACCATAGTTATCACCTCGCTCTACCATCATCACCATGATTGCCATCACCATAGTCACCACCATCACTACCATCATCATCATCACAAGTATCCCCTAACCCCATCATCACCACCGCTATCACTGCTGCGAACACTAACCGCCACCCACCGCCATCACCACATCTATGGCCGCCACCGCTATCTAAGCTTTATCAGCACTGTCCTCCACCATGGCCGGCACCGTGGTAACCAGCATTATTGTCCTAACTATCACCACTTTCAACTGTCAGCTGTCTCTGGGTGTCATCTTTGTGGGCTGAAATTCTCAGCTGGTCTGTATCTTGAGGCATCCCTGGCTCCCTCTCTTCAGGTGTCGCCTTTAACAGAAGGATAAAATAATCCAACCCTTCACTCCACATAGGGAAGCAGGCCACTCTGCTGTGCAGAGAAATTGGCTGGAGATGTTGCTGCCTTCCCAGGAAAATAGAATAAAGGAGTACAACCACATCACAGCGGGTGATCATGACAATTCTGTCATCCAAAGGCCCTGTGTGGTCATGGCAACACAGAAGCTGGTTTTCAGCCTTCATGTCCTCCTTGTCTCCTCTACTTTGGGTGGATACTGTCAACACAGGTGTGCTTGCGATTTGGGAAAATTTGCACCCTGAAAGAACTCAAGCACAAAGCACCTCTCGTTATTCAGTAATTTGCTGACAAATTAAAACACCAGTTCTTCTTTGTGCACTGAGTTTCCATTTATGACCCATTGTGCATCCGGCTTACTTATTCTCACCCCAGCACAAGTTCCCTTTTATTCTCGAAAGCTTTGCTGCACTTCCCTAACAACCGGGTCTTCACTAATAATATCTATCTATACATTCACCCATTAACTCACCAATTCATCTAGCCATCTGACTACACACACATGTTCGTCTGTAAATCTAGTCATCCACCTACCCATTCCTCATTCCATCCATCCACCCATCCACATATCTACTTATCCATTCACCTTCCAATCCACTCATTCATGTATCAATATATCTACCCACCCATGTAAGCATCCATTTATCCATCCACCAACTATCCATCCATCCATCCATCCATTCATCCATCCATCCACACATATATTTATCCATTCACTTACCCATCAACCTACCCATTCATGGATATTTACAGTAATCCAGCCACTCATTTATCCACACATCCACTAATTCTCCAGCATAGCTCTCCACACATATACTAATCTAACCGCACAAGTAGCCAGCCACACACCCACCATTTAGTCCATCCACCCATGCATCCATCCATCATCATCTGTTGATCCGACAGCCACTGATCTATCCAATCTTCCTTCATTCCACCCAAACCTCACATGTATGTATCTTTAGTTACCTCACTGAGACTGGGCCCACGGTATAGGTATGATATATGGTAATATACATGTCCCATGGTATAGGTATGATATATGGTAATATACATGTCCCATGGTATAGGTATGATATATGGTAATATACATGGTCTTTGAGGATCTCTTGGGAGCGGTAGGACCTCAAAGGAAAGTTTTGTAAGTTTGGATACTTCATTTTCATTACTTCAATATCTTGGATGACACTGCATCTTCTAGGCAAGAGAAAGAGATGCCAGGGAATCTTAAAAGGCACAGACAGGCCTTGGTTGAACCTTTACTGGGTCACTGTAAGTTCCTGTAAGTTTAGAATGGAGTCCAGATCTTGGCTTTACTTTATACAAAAATCTTGCCCATCTCTACAAGGTTGATTAAAATCCTACATTGAATCTTCCTGAGGGCAACTACAACATCAACAGAAAGAAGGACTCCTGGGAGTTCCAAGGACTTCTTTACCAGCTAAAAGAGTTGAGCACAGACAACCATGCTAACTGCAGTTAAAGTCTACCCTGTGCCTGTGAGCTCAGCGGGTGTGTCCTTTGCAGGGCCTCTGGGGACGGCCCTAGACCCAGCACCTGTGTTCCAGATCAGTGTTCCACGGGTGCTTGTACACAGAGAATCCCTCAGCTGTCACCTCCACGCGACAGTTCTCTAAATAATGAATTCATACAGGGAAAGGGGGCGTGATATCATTGTATTTCATTAAAAGCGTATCAAATGCTGATTTCTTAGAAATGCCCACTGAGGAGGGGGAACAATACGGAACTTTGGCTGTGGTGGAAACACAAATCTCCACGTGACGTAAATTCCATAGGAGCTTTTGGGGTGAGGAAGACGTTCTATAAATAGGCCGTGGTGGTGGTTGCGTAATCGCGAATACACTGAAAACACTGAACCACATTAAAAGGGTGAATTTTATGGTATGTAAATTTCGTCTCAATAAAGATGTTTAAAAAAAGAAAGCCTTAAATGGGTTCTCACCTGCTCTTGGAGTGGAACCCACCCTTCCTACACTGCTCACACTGCTCCATGGAGAAGCCTCATCTCCAGGCTCGTGACCTACTGCTCTCTTAGACAAGGGAGAGCAGGCAACAGTGACCTCTATAGGTCAAGGAACAGCCTGATTCAGGGTCAAAGACTATCCAAAGACCAACCCTGTTCAAACCCCTGACAATGTGATAGGCCTCCGATTTGGGGTTTCTATCTCTGCAGTTCCTTGTTGAAAACATTTCCGTCTCTGCCATGTCCCATTGGCACCTGTCCTGCTTTGAGGGGTCTCTGTTGATGCCTGGCTATCTCTGACTTCTGTGATCCACATGTGCGACTCTTTGTGTGATGGCGCATGCCCATCACACCGCTCCCCTCTGCGGGAACTGTCATTTACTTTACTTCTTGAGCACAAGGTCTGTGTCACGTTGGACACCCCTGTCAGGCAGTGGGCGAAGCAAGCCTGGAGAAAGGGTACTCTGTGAGGACATGGGCGCCATGAGGAACGGCATTGGCATGGCATAGGTCATACCTCAGCCTTCTTCTCAATTCCATGGGAAAACTCATGCGATGTATTTGGCTGTTAAAAAAATAAAACCAAACTCAGAGCCACAGTGTCGCAGGTGGGGGGCCTGTAGGCTCCATCTGTCCTCCACGACTGTGGTTGCTAAGGGCTGAGTGGTGCAGGGACGTCTTCCCCACACTCACCCTTGCTCCCTACAGTGAGAACAAGCGTCCTCAGGTCGGAGGCGGAGCACTGACATATCAGAGAGACGCCTGTCAGCGGGTCACCTGGGGCTGCTGTGCTGGTCCAGGGCTAGGCAAAAGCGAAAGCAGCAGCCTCAGCCCCAACTGCTTGGCTCTGTCCCTCTAGGAACCTGCATCTTTGAAGCGTGAATAGAGATTCCTTTTGTCTATACAGTGGGATGTATAACCCCCATCCGTACCACCTTTCCCACGACAGAAAGATGGATGCTTCAACTTGACAGTTTCGAGAACTACAAATTGTTCGTGTTCCTGGATATCAAATGGTGACATTCAAATTACTTAATTTAATATCCTCAATACATTCCTCGGCTGGCTTTGCCCCCCTTCTTTTCAGATTCTTATGGCTTATTATAAACCGATATAATTACTTCCCAGGAAGTTTGATTTTTCATTTCTTCATCTGCTCCTTAATAAAAAGCCCTTTTCTCTGCTGCTAAGTGGGGAGAAGACACGTCGCAAGTTTAACTTTTGAGAAGTTGTGAGACTGAGACCTGCTTGCACTTCTTCTGCGGTGTGTTATTATCAGAGGCGGATTGGTTAGAACTCAGGGATGTGGGATGGAGGGATGGATGGGGAAAAGTAAGAACCAGGATAAACGTCACTCACCCTCCCCCCCCCCACCTTGTCACCTGCCAGTCCCCACTCATCTGGCTTACTTACTTTGGAGAGTCTGCAAGGGAGCCCTAGTGTGTCTAGAAAGAATAACTCCTGCCAGATCAGCCATGAGCCAAACAGATACGTACCCTTCTTTCTGCTTTCCCCATCTTCCCTCACCACAAAATGCTGGAAAACTCTTCCACAAGCGCAAGAACTTAAAAGCCAAGTGGCATTGGAACAGCGACCCTAGCTGATGACATGCTTCAAGGACCAGCTCCACCTTTGAAATTCATTAACTAAAGCAATTTGCCGAGCCCGCTCCACAATGCGCCTACACACGACGAGCCGTGTCCGATAATTACGGAAGCATGGCGTGTGTGGAATGAAGGCTTTTACAAAAATCCCCGCTAGGATTAGCAATCTTTGCAGAAATCAAATCGCACAGGTAAAGCTACTAAAGGTTGGCTTCTCCCCTCACGCCGTGTAAGGGAATCCTTAAATGGGGGACCAAGATCAATATCAGACCCACGGAATCAGGAATCATCCTCTACAGTTTCCTGACACATGAGATAAATTCTGAAGATGCTTGGGAATGTACGTGTAAATTGACCCTCAGAGAGACGAAATAGGATGACTTCATTACTGCCTGAGTACCGTGTCTCGGCAGCCTCCCTGCTCACAGAGGGGCCTAAGTGCTGCTGGCGACCAATGTGATCAACCATCCCCAGACGGACGGATGAACCAGGGCTGGCTGCTGAAGGACACAGAACGCATGTGAATTGGTTGACCGTAAAGTTTGCACTTTAGCATGTGGAGTTTAGGTTTGGACAGTTCAGTGAACAATGACTTTTCACATGTTTCCTCCCCAGACCACTCTGAGCACTCTGAGTGACAGGCTGGGATTATCTGTGCACGCAGTGGTGTGTGACAGGTCTGGTAATACTTCAGACTCATGGGGCTGGAGGCTCACTTCGGCCCCGGGCTCGGGATGCCCAGTGCCTTAGCTCTGCACAAGGGAGGACTCTGGTGGTGTTTCGCCCACTGCACGCTCTCCTTTTGTTTTCCAGTCTGCAACGGGAAGGGAGCTGCTGATATTAATACAGTGTGCACGTGACCGAACATGTGACAGGGGCAGGTCGGCTGTTGCTGCTTTCACGGATGGAACATTATTACCTTCCCGACCCCAGCCTGTCTGGGCCAGGTTCAAAGTTCTCTCCCACATGTACAGCTGCCCCTGTGCTGGCCTGGGATCTTCACACTTCACTTGCTTAGTAGAGAACAGAGCAGGGGTCAGAAGAACGTGTTCTGTCTACCTCTGTCAATCCCACAATGCGATGCACAATGCGATGATCATCAAGAGACATGCTGGTAACTCACCAGGAAGATGCTGCTTGCATTCTGACCTCAACCACTAGGACAGCCCTGACCACTGGCAAGGGCATTGGCACTGTAGGAATAACTGCAATCCAAGCTCCCACCACATGCACGGGTCCCAGGGGACAGTGTTCAGCCAGCTGCAAACGGCCTGCTTTTTCAATAAATAAAAATTCCTGCTGATGTATATAAAAATGCTACTCAGACAAGGACCCTCTTCGGAAATTGGTTACGGAACTCACCAGGGAGAACTGAGGAGTTGAGCTGAAACACAGAGGAGAACATCGGAGTCTGTGGAGTTCTTAAGGGTAGAGCAAATTATCCACGATACAGAAAATCACTGGGGCAGATGGAGAAATTGAAGAGGAAAACCAAAATTATCTGGTGACAGGTCACTTTTGTAGATTTAGCTGGAAAGGCTAGAAATGTTGTCTGTTGAGCAAAATACTAACAGTTATGATTTTGTGTTGCATCCTAGCCGTTCTTATTAACATTTCTCCCAGTCAATACACACTACTTTTCAAATAGATTCTAGAAAGCAGTGGAAGTTGATGAAGTCCTTTCTTGTGGAGAATGTACAAAGTTACCATGTAAGCAAAGGAGCCCGTGGGTAACGAAGTCCTACCCTCTGCTTCTCCTGTGAGATGCAAGGCTGTGGGCATGGACAGACAACCCTTATTAGCAGAGGGATCAGGAGTACAGTCCCTTGCTGAGTGAGGAGAAGGAGTCTGGCCCAGACCCAGGAGAACAGGAAGGCAGTGGAGTATGCAAATTAATGGTTTTAATTTTCCCTGTCCTTGGCTCTATAGCAGCTGGCCCTGCCATTTATAGTGACCTTTGTTCCAAGGTCCCCTGCCCTCAGTGGGGATGAATGCAAAGGCCTCCAAGGACAGCCCTGGCTTGGGTTAAAAACAGAGTTGGCTGGCACCAGAGCCCTCAACACAGTGAAGATGAAGCACTGGTGTCCCTTGGCACAGTACACCATGTGGGCAGCAGGTGCCACCCAATCCTCAACTGCCTCCCTGGAGTCAGTGGAGAAAAAAACCAGAAGTTAATGAGAATCCCAGCTTTGGAAAATAGTAGAAAATAACATTGCATATTCAGGACCTCGAAGCCCTGTAACGTGACCTATGTATAATCAAGTCACTGCAGCTGTTTGCCAAATGGAAATTTAAATATTACAGGGCCTTTTTATCTAAAAAAATTGTTTTATTATTTTGTGTTGTTGTTATTATTTTTATTGCCATTTCTCCATCACTAAGCTCGATGATTGGTCTAGGGGAAAAAAAGAGGGAAAGAATAGAGTTTCCAGAGATCAGACAGCGCTGTGGTGCTCAGGCGCCTGTTTATATATTCATTAGGCGGAACATCACATCCACACACGGAAAAGTTCATCAGAACAAGGTTTAACGCAATTACGGCTTCCGAGGCTGGGTCTATTTAAGTCATTTCCTGCCAGGAGACCGGCGATAATGTGGTATGTGAAATTCCTCTCTCGCCTATCGCAGAGCAGAGAAGCCCGGATCGGAGTTGCCTTTGTCCTTTCCGAGATAGCCATTATCTTCTCCAAGAACACAATGTGTGTTTATTTTACAAACCCCAACACGAATGGAAATAAAAAGCACATTGCAGAGATTGGGGAGCCTGCAACATGATGTGTGATTAACTACTCCGCAGGGCGGGAGCGGCTGTACCGGGCAGCCGCTGTCCTGGTTTGTTTTCTCCATTCTCTGGTTAAACGTTCACATAATACCTTTCCGATTGGGATGAGCATGGGTTTAATAGAAATCTCTTACAAGAGCAGCTTCCCAGCAAGCAGAAGAACCAGCCTCTTTCCCAGGGCTCTGCTTCCTAGGAAGTGGAGAAGGTACAGCTCCCTGGAGATCTATCTGTTGGGCTAAAATAAGCCTGCAGGGCTGGGGTGACTCTGTTGGTTCAGCCCCATAATGCTCCTGTAAGGAACCGAGTCTTGAGGGTATCTGTGAAGGACAGCTAGAAGCAAGAAGGAGAGAAAAGGTCCTGGGATTCAAAGAGGGAAACTCACTCTGTGAAGAGAGCAAGGGTCGGAGGAAGAGAGCGCAAAAGAAGCAGAAGAATGACAGGCAGGGTATGCATCAGGGTGAAAAGGGAAAGGAGGGTGTCTCTGTGAAGAAGGAAAAGCCCAGAATACAGGGTGAGACCAGAAAACAAGGCTCTGAAACTCCAGGAGAGTCTGAAAGATAGCCCACCACTAGAGGAAATGGAGGCAGCAGACAGAATAGTTGGTGTCAGACACAGATAAAGAAGCCCTACATTTGAGACAGCAAAGACGGGAACTCCACGAGAGCCAATAGAATGATGGAAACAAACAAACAAACAAACAAACAAACAACAACCAAGCCAAAGAGATAACTAACTCCCAGGAAAAATCAAATGACCAGAATATAAGTTGCAATAAAAGTTTAGCTTCAATATGCGTGACACAATACTTTAATTGTTTCCCCTCACAAATTGGCCCAAACTAATATATTTACTAAAGTCTATGAGTAAATGCATACATGTACACACACACACACACACACATACACACACACACGAAGATACTATTCTGGAGTAAGCTGACACAGGCTTGCTATTCACGCAAGCTTGTAAAAGGGTTTGTAGCCGTGTCTCTGGGCACACAGTGTAGACACACCACACACACCAAACCATAACATACCCTGATACTTCAGTCCTGTGAGCTGGCTTCATGGTGAGACACATGAATAAACCCTGAAGAATGGGCACTTAGGAGTACTTTTCAATGATGTTAAATGGAAAGCCCCTTGCTTCTGGTCAGGAGGAAGACAGCAGTGAGCATCTGTTCTATGGAACATGGATGCTGTCAGGAACATGTGATGACATGGAACACCATGAGAAGCATCCATTCTATGGAACATGCATGCCGTCAGGAACATGTGATGACATGGAACACCATGAGAAGCATCCATTCAATGGAACATGCATGCTGTCCGGAACACATGATGCCATGGAATGCCATGAGAAGACAAGCAGAATAAAAATATTTGCCTTAAAATGCAACTCTCAATTTGTCTGAAAATTGCTTTAATTTCACACATGAGCATGATCAAAGTGTGAGGGCTTTCTTCCTGGAAAACCAATTTTTTTGTAGGCAAGACAATTAATCAAATATTTATTCACGTAATATTAAATCTTTTCCTCCTACTTATTTTTGAGTCTATAATTAAAACCAAGGTAAATTTATGGAAATACATTGTGTAGAGAGAGGCAGGTGGCCATTTGGCTTAATAAATACATTCTAAAATCCTGGTCTCTGCCTAATGGAGTCTGGTGGATGCTCGGCTCTCCTATTAACAGTTAGATGGCAGGTAGGTGGCTCCAAGGGAGTCTTGGGGACAGTGTTCCAAGGCACCGCACAGTCATCTTTGGAGGCATGCACAACACTGCAACATTCCATGATCTATAAGGAAAGAGCTGGGTAATAATTGTTCTGGCTACAAAAATAACTTCCCTCATTAAAATCTCTGCACTGTAACCACATTTAAGTGTGGGTAAACATGCATTGCACCACATCCCTAAAAACTGCCACAGGTTGTCATCTTGCCTCCATAGTTTTCCTTTTTTAAGGACACCTAGCATCATCACACCCCCCCCCCCCCACATGCTGCCCACACATCCCCCGGTCAGTCACTGCCTTGACTGCTGCACTGTGACCAACTGTGGGATGCCCAAGGATGCCGGGCGCTCAAGGCCTGGGGTCCTGGAGGAGAAAATAGCCAAGCATTTTATCAGATACCTAGGGTCAGTCAGGACACAGAGTCCACAACTCCCTTTCCAAGCTTGTGGTATCGAGGGACCAGGGTAAATGTTCTCCATGGGGCGGGGTGTGTGGCCTGCAGGAAACATGGTTTGTTTTTGCAAGGCTCCCAGCTCCCCTGCTTGGTTCTGTTCCTTTAAAAACTTTGAGAGCACAGCTGGATAGAGGCTGGTGTGTCTGGAAGGTGCCGGGAAAGATCATGCCTGCAGGCAGCAGAATGGGCCCTGGAAGGGTGGTTACCTCGTCTGATCTGTGAGCAGCTGGGTCAGTAGTACCCACTTTCTGCCACTGGCACGTCCCCACTGTTAGGAACTCTGCTGTGGATTCTTTGCCCAGGATGGCACAGCCATCACGTGGAAGAGAGTGGCTCAAGGGCCACCAGCTCAGAGCTTTGCCTGAGACCATGGACCACAAGGACTAATGCTGTTTACTGTGTGAGCTAGCGGGAACCGTGGTCTGCATGTCCAGAGGGCAGCCAGGTAAAGTTGCTCCAGCTCTCCACAGCCTCAACTTTCTCATTAGCTCACTAGATCCTTCGATTCTGTTCCTTTGTTAGTGCTAGATATGTCCCTGGTTTGCCAGAGGAAGCCAAAGTTAGACCACGGATCTCTCATGAGAAGAAGAGGAAGGGGAAGAGAGAGAAAAGCACAGGGATTTTTTTCCAGGGCAAGAAGAGAAGGAAAGTGCTTTCTTGACGCATGTGTGGGCACACACTCAGATTACACAGTCGCATAGAGACACACATGGGACATAAATGCATAGGGAAAGAGGTATCTGCAGGCATAGATACATACACACATGTAGAAATACACACAGGCATAAACTCAGGAACACACAGAGATACATGCAATACATACAGACATACACACACAAGTTGTAGAGATACACGCAGATTATATATTTGCACATAAAGACATGTGGAACATGTGTAGGTACATAGGAACAGAGATATCCACAGATGCATACACATACAGACTTAAGAAACACACACACACATGCATACAAAGGTAAGCAATTTAAATACAGACATATACACATAAACAAATATAAACACATTCATATGGACATGCATAGAGATACATGTAGGCATACACACAGAACACACGTGCACAGAAAAACACATTTACAGATATGGAAAGACAAACACAAACATACACACAAATATAAACACATGCATGTCAAGATAATAAATAAACACATAACATGGAAACACAGCATCTGCAC
Organism: Microtus oregoni; assembly: GCF_018167655.1. Lineage (NCBI taxonomy): Eukaryota > Metazoa > Chordata > Mammalia > Rodentia > Cricetidae > Microtus > Microtus oregoni. Next base: position 2,308,370 of record NW_024543978.1, read on the forward strand.
ACACGCATATAGAGATATCCGAGAACTTGGAGAAAAATAGATACACACAGACATGGGTACAAATACATCAGAATGCACAGAGATACACACACACAGAGCCAGGGAACACCCAATCTGCAGGCTGAGCCCACATTTAAATTCATGCAAGGGGCAGCTCTCGGCGCTGTGTGAGTTAATAACCTATCCAGATGTCTCCTCTGGCCTCCAGTTTTCCCCAGGAAAGTAACAGTGGAGACCAGGGAAAGGGCTGTGGCGCTCAACTGCAGGCACCGTGGCGTGACAGCTGTGTGATCCGGGAAGAAAGGTAGACTAAGACAAAAGGAGTAATTAGAGTGAGCCACCAGAACCAGCCCCGGATTTAAATGTTTAAATGTTTTAATTTAAAAGAACAATGGCTCCTGGAAGCAGGTTCGCAGCCGGCTGACAACCTGCCATTTATTAATCAGTGTTAAGGAACCGCGGCTCGGGTTTGACACCAAACAGCAGGTGATGTGTGATGATCCCTAAAATAGCAGCCATGTCTCAGAGCTGATTTCCAAACGACTCCCGCATCACAAGGCTGGCTCCGGAATATTTACTGCCCCAATTAGCGAGCATTAGGTGCACCGTCGCAGGGTGCCCGAGGAAGCAAGTGGCAGTCAAGGGTGCCTGGGCCTTTGGGGAAGGAATGGCGCTTTTCACACTGGGGCATAAGGCTCTCAAGCACATGATACGTTAAAAATCAGTCAACAGGCAGAAAACACACTTGAAGCTCCGCTTCTCCACGGGCTCAGGGAGACACATGGCCATGTCTGGAGACAGCTGAGACAAGCATTTCTTGGGGTGAGGGATGTGGAGGGGTAGCATTTGAGGCCCTCTAGTGGAAGGAACCCAGGGATGCAGCCACATGTGACACAGTATAGACATTCCCCACCACAGACAACCATTGGGCCCTCAATGTCAAGGATGCTGAGCCGGAGAAATCTGCAGTAGAAAGATTTGTGGTCACACTGGAGAAAGGGCCTTCCCACAGTGTGTGTTTACCTGCATAAAGCTCTTTGTTACTCCGTTTATCCAAGGACCTGGGGCAGCACATCCCCTGTCAGTACCCTTGCTTCTCTACGGAAGCCACGGAGCCATGACCTGGGAGCGTGACACATAGCAGCGCCATTTAGATTCCCCTGGACTCCTGCAAGTGCTGCCCTGAGTTCTCTCTGTCAGATCTTGCTCTGTAGCCCAAGCTGACCTGGAACCTATTGTCAGGCCAAGTTTGGCTCAAATTCATGGCAATCCTCCTGTCTCAGCCTCAGAGTGGGGATTATAGGTCTGAGTCATCATGCCCGACTTCTTGGAGTCTCAAAGCCATACACACAGGTGTGTGTCTGATGAATGTATATATGTTCCTGTGTGTATGTACATGTGTGTAGGGACCAGGGGTGGACATCAGGTGCCTCATTACGATGCTCCATACCTTGTTTCTCGGCTCATTCACAGAACCTGACTGGCTAGACTAGTTGACCAGTTGGCTCCAGAGATCTGCCTGTCTCAGCCCCACGTGTGCTTTTTTCCCATAGGTCCTTGGAATCTGAGTTCACACTTTCATACATGCGCTGTGGCCCTTGACCTACAGAGCCATCTTCGCAGGCCTGATATCTCACTGTTTGAACCCTCAGCATTTCCATAACAGGAAGATCAGCCCTGAGAACGCGAGGCCATTCGGCTCTGTGTCGGGGCGAGGAGCAAGTTTCACTAGTGACAAGCTCCACAGGGCCCATGTGGGGCTGTGTCTGTGTGGAGGAGGAGCACAGCATCGGCCTGGTGGGGCTCTGAGCCTGTACACACACAGCCCTCACAGCAACATGGGCAGGCCCTACGCCTAGTGTTCGGGTTTATGAGACACGCAGTGACTCCATTAAACACGTCTTGAGCAAATCCTCCTTTAATGCTCAATTTAACAGGGACGGCTACAATTCATCATGCTAAACAGAGACACTGCAGACAGTGGCGACTGCTCCCAAAGCGCGCGCTGGACCAGTGTCGAGAGGCCCGATCGTCATGTGTGATCAGCTCATTGTCTTTCTGAAGCACACGCTCAGCCACCAGGGTGGCCTCTGAAGCTGCATGGCTGCTTCTTCTCTGCCTGTGTGTTTCTCAGAACATATCCCCCAGTAAAGTATGGAGGTCTGTCTGCCCAGCAAATGGAATGACAGAGTCTGTGACAGTCCACTCTGCTCTGGATGCTATGAGAAAACACCCTAGACTGGAGCATCTCTACACCAAACAGCTGACCCTTGTGGTTCAGAACTGTAATCTGGAGAGGCTGTGGTGGGAAGGCGGCAAGTTCAAGCCCAGACTGGGTTCTAGAATGAGTTCAAAGTCAGCTGGTCGACTTAAGTGAGACCTTGTCTCGACAATAAGAAGTGAAGTTGGGATAGAAAACACGGCTCGGGTGTTCAGTGGACTTGCTGCTTTTGTAGAGGATCTGAGCTCAATTCCCGGCACCCACATGGTGGCTCACAAACTGCCTATAACACCAGTTTCAGGGAATCCTACCCCCTTCTCTCATCTCTGTGGAGACTGGACACACGAGGTACACATACCTACATGCTTCAAAACACTCATATATACATCGAAGTAAATAAATCTAAAAACCCAGAGAGTCAAGAGAGCACACTGGACTGGCAGGTGGGAGGCCCTGACCTCACTACCCAACAGTGCAGATAAAGAAGACAGAAGGGTCTGAGAATACAGCGTAGGGCTTCCCCACTCCCTCCCCAACTCTAATGCCATGGGCCAGGGTAGGGCCCTCTGAGCCAGTTGTTCCCCAGAGTCCCATCTCCATACTCCGCACCATTGGTAAGCAGGATTCACGCATGGGTTTGGAGGTACATGGCATCCAGAGCAGGGCCAAGAAGCAGAAGTATGACAGGGAGAGACAGTGGCCTTTTGGCCCAGCTAGAGTAGGTGTAATGGACAGTTTCAACAGAGACCTGGAGTCTCGGCCAGTTCTGCCCCAGTGGGTCCGGCTTTGCTATACCATCTTCCGAATCAGGGAGCACCCACTGTGGGGTCCATTCTTCCCCGGCCCTACTTCCTCAGGAGAAAGGCAGGTGGGACAGCAGTAGGGCTCGCTCCTGAAGGCTGCGCTTCAGGCCTGTTGTTCCAGGAGCTTTGGGGAAGCCTTTCACAAAGCAGAGGTCTGAGAACTCCAAGAAGTCACCCCTTCCTCTGCATCATTTTCACCCCAAGACTGAAGCTGGAGACAGACAATGTCTCTGAAGCCACATCTGAACACAAAAGAAGCTGCTATTCAGACCTGAAGGCTCTGCTGATTGTTTAGCACTTTCTGCGGGAGCCCTCTGCCTGCAGATGTGGTGACCCGGGCCCGTCCCTGAAACTACACCCTTCTGGAACTTACTATCCCGTGATGGCCAGCCATGCTTAGCCATGTGAAGTGATTACCAGATCTCCCCATTTCTTGCCCCTCTCAGGAAGGTAGCAAGGAAACCAGAGGCACCAGGGCACCTGCTGAAAACTCCAACTGCCCTGGCCCAAGGGAGCCAAGAATTGGGGCAAGTTGGAATCCCAGCTGCATCAAAGGGATCAAACCTCAGGAGACCCCATCACCGAGCATCAGCTCTGAGACTCCCAGCAAATTCACTCCGCTCGCAACTGGGATTCGAAGTTCACGGCAAATTTGATAAATCAAATATTTGCTTAGTACTTCATATAGAAAATCCAAACTAAATTTTATCAAAGACGGGCATGTTGTATTTTATACCTAATAACATTTTGGTGATAGCAGCAATGACAAGCTAACATTTAGAGAGGAAGACGAATCAGACAGAGACCATTTCCTCTGGCCAGCTGCCAACAAAAAGTGTCCGGCTGCTGAGGGGCCACTGTCTACAGACTGTGTCTCACAGAACCCTCCCGTCAGAAGTGGTTATATTTGTTTCCTGAATGTGTGCTTTTACTCAATCATTGTTTCAGCGATTACCTTAGCGAACTCACTCACCCCTGCCTCTGTCTTTGCCCACTGAGCCTCCTTGCCACCCCTAGAGGTCACCTTTGTGGCCACCCGCACTTGCGTGCTCGCCCCTCACTTTGTAAAGGACACGAATATGTCTGGGGTTGCTGTGGGCTCTCTGCAATATAGACAGGTACACAGATGCCGAGTGCTAAGGTTTAGATACGAATGTCATCCCTTACTTGTGCTTGAAGGCTTGACCCCAGTACAATGCTTTGGGAAATGACCGGATACCAGGGGCTCTGACCTAACCACTGGGTTAGTTCACGAGTGGGTTCGTTATCAGAGGGCGTTATTGGAAAGTTGTGGGAACCAGAAGTGGGACTGGGTTGGAGGAAGGAGGGCACTGGGCCCATGCTCTTCCTGTTCCTCCTTGTCCCCACAGCTTCTTGGCAACTGGGGGGTAAGAATCTTTCCTCCAAAACGCCTGTCTATCATGACGTTCTGCCCTAGGACAGACCTGGAAGCAGTGCATCTAGCTGAGCGTGGACAGAAGCGGCTGGGCCTCTGAGGGTGAATGAATGAACACAGGCTAGTCACAGCTTGAGACAAGTCCAGGCCAAGTGTCAACTCAGGGCAAAAGCACGAGAAACTCCAGGTGGAAACAGCCTGGCTGAGCCCATCCCCCGTCTCCACTGTAAGCACAGAACCAGGAGTGGTCATCTGTCCAAAGGCTCTGAGCTCAGATGTATATCATGCCGCCACATCCCACAATGACTCTGCTCGGGCACTCGCTCTAAGAAGACAGGCCCCACATCTTCAAATCAACTCTGCTTCAAGCATGGAGATTGTTCTGACCATTTTGACAAAAAGTCAATGTATTTTTCAGGGAAGAGACACGTCTTTTAAAAGTTAAAAATATATCCTGTCAGAGCAGTCAACACAGAGGCCCCAGGTGAGGCTGAGAGGAAAAACAAGAAAATTTCTAGAATCCTCACCCCACCGTGGAACAAATGCAGCTTCTCCATCGCGGTGGGAGTGGTGTTGGTGGCCTCGTCCTGCACACACGGGGTGTGCCATGGACTTCCTACAGCAGTGGGGCCTGTGTCTGCCCAGGTGAGTTCTGGGTGCTTAATTATCATCCTGTCAGTACTGGTTGCAAAGTCTCCCCAAATTTATTACTATTTTTTACACCCAGAACATTCATTTTTCACAGAGCATGTTTTTGGGGGCGACTTTCCTCAGCTCATCCACCCAAACAACTCTCTGACTCTCAAAATTTCGCATAAACTGTGCTATTCGGCATCCACAGTAAGGACTGTGGCCAACACATTATATCAGCAGGCCATTTTGTGCCTCCACAAACCCTGGATAAAAGGGGAAAATCTTCAAGAAAGTGCTCCACACGTAAAATACTTCTTTCATGGCGAAATGTGTCCAATTGAGTTACGAGGCTCTCTCAAGGAGAACAAAACCTGCTCCACGAAGTTGAACACCCACAGAAAGACTTCCCGCCTCCTTCAGAAGGGGACGCCACACTGCACACTGCTTGTATTTTCAGTTTCTAATGCGGATTCATTCTGGTAGGTTTGCTGATTGTTATGATATTATAATTGTTATGTATTTTATTTGTGTGTGTGTGTGTGTACGTGTGTGTGCGTGTGTGTGTGTGTGTGTGTGTGTGTGTGTGTGTGAGACAGAGCACAGTGTGGCAATCAGAGCACAAATTGCCCAAGCAGAAAACCTGTCTGAGCCAGTCTCTCCTTCCACCACATGGCTTGGAGCTCAGGATTGACATCAGTGCCTTTACCCACTGAGCCATCTTGCCAGACCCTAACTGATCTTTAAAACAGTGAGACCTCTCCAGGTCTTTGACCTTGATCCCAAGGCGTGGGTGGAGTGCTTGGATCGTTGCTGGAAGACTTGCCTGACTCAGGACTCCTGGATTGGAATTGCAGAAAGACCTTGCTGAGGCCTGGTGAACCACAGCCCTGAGTCATGCTGGGCCTAAGTCTTGCTTAGGTACCGACAATATCTCACCTCTAACGTGGTGTGGAGGTAGTATGGCCCCCAGGCATTTGCAGACTGGGAGACCTTTCATGGGAAGAGTTAGCTGACTTCTGCTCCAACTGGAAATGGCCTTCTTTTGCAAACCATCATACATCATCTTCCGTCTAAGGGGGAGATCAGTGGACCTATAGTGATGGGGTGTACCAACAAAAGGGGCGGAGCCACACAGGGAAGGTTTGTAGGGGTGTCTAGAGATTTGGTTCTTTTCAAACGGTGTTCACTAAGTTTCATAGGAAGCTAGGAACATCATCTGGAGAGCAAGCACAGGAGCCTGGCCCTAGTTTCTGCACATGCAGAAGACCCAGTTGGAAAGGCAGCCAGTACATCTCTCTTCTCCAAAGGTTCCTGCTGCTGCAGGTCTGATTGCAGCCCCTCTCAGATGAAATGCCTGGAGCCTACATACCTTATTTAGTAATCAGGGCCCAGCGGGAGGATGCCCCGAGCCCAGGGGAAGGAAACTAGGTGCTCGGTGAGCCACAGCATTTCGCTGTGTCACTGGAGACGGGACAGCTGTTATTTCTGCGACTAAATGCTATCATTGTGAGCAGCCTTCCAAAGAAAACAGGTATCTTGCCAGGGGAAAATAACATATGCCAGGAAGGAGGGGGGGGGGGAGTACATGAAGATAAAGAGACAGGTTTCTTCCTTGGGCCTGGAATCCCGAACAGCCATTTCTCTGCTGGAAAGAGAGAGAAGAAGATACGGCTGGGTTTGGGAGTACAAGCCTGTGAAACCAGCTCACAAAAGGCTGAGGCAGGAGAACTGCTGTGAGTTACAGACAAACTCGATTTACATCATGAGTTCCAGGCCAGCCTGGGATGCAGGGTGAGACCCTGTCTCAAAAATCAAACAAAAAAGTGAAAAGGGAGGGGCTGGGGGGTAGGGGCTAGGATACACAGTGGTTCTCTTTCCACGGTGCAGATGTTTCTCACTGGCCAGTGTGACCTGCCCTACACGGGCTGGTTGCCTCCTTTGAATGCTAGAACACCATCCTGCCACAGGCTCTTTATGTCTGCCACTGGGTATGGATGCATACGTTCATGGTACATATTGCATGTGACAGTCAAGGGGGATACACACAAATGAGCAGGAATATATGAGCATGCAAGGCGGAGCACTCATGCACACAAATGTGAGCACGTTAAGCATGCATGGATATAGGTGCCGCATGCATGTTCAAGTATGCACTCTGTGTTCAATTATATGTATGTAAGTAGTTACACACGAATGCATGTAAACACCTATGTATGTAGGCCTGGCGTGCTTGTATTGAATGTGTGCATGCAGGCCAGTGAACACACAGAACTGGGCAAAGCAAGGCAGGATTCTGCCTTCCTGAGCTCTCTAGAGGGGAGAGCAGGCAAGAAGGAAACAGCTCTGCTGTTGTGTCCGGAAGAATTTGCTCTCTGTTCCTGGGTCCTGGCATGAGCTTCTTCAAACCCTTGAGATTTCCTGAGAAGTGGGAGTGTCTTTGTTATGCTAATGAGGTGACTCACTGTTGGCCCCAAGGGTTTTGGAATGGGGGCTGGGCACAGGAAGACTAACTTAACCCCAGGCTGGCAGCTGGATACCCAGCCAGCCTGGCTCCAGAGGCTGAGATTTGGTTCCACCCTGTCAGGAAAGCTACCCAGTCTTGCCTAAGAAATGGAGCCTCTGGGAACCCAGGACGCCAAGGCCCAGCAGAGCAGCCCCTGGCAGACCAAGAGCCACCACCCTCCTGTGCAGACCTAGTCCCCCACACATGGGTGATCAAAACAGTGAGACTAGACTGCCCCTGAGTTCTCTGACAGGGTCCACATAATTACCCTCAGGGGAGGGCTGTGGGAACTCCAGGGTTCACAGCCTGTTCTTCATAAGTGAGGGTGGCCCTAGGATTAGTGTCTAACCTCAGAAATAGATGTGACTTTTTTTTTGTTTGTTTGTTTTTTGAGACAGGGTTTCTCTGCGGCTTTGGAGCCTGTCCTGGAACTAGCTCTGTAGACCAGGCTGGTCTCGAACTCACAGAGATCCGCCTGCCTCTGCCTCCTGAGTGCTGGGATTAAAGGCGTGCACCACCATTGCCCGGCTAGATGTGACTTTAGAGCCTGGGCCTCTGGGGTCCAAGTCCCTTTCCCTGTAGAGTGCCAGGGCTTGCCGTGACTGGGCAGGAGGAGACAGCTACACATGACATAGCAGAAGGGATCTCCAAGGTGGTGCTGAAGGGAGGGAGGAGTTATAGGGATAACTTGTCAGCTGAGCTAGGAAGGATGGAAGGGCCGATGAGGCCCTGCATGGATAGATACCCCAGGCCCAGGGGACAGGACACGCCAAGCCCTGTGGCAGGACTGGGAGAGGTGAGCTGGGATAAGACTTAGGAGTGCAGCAGCGAGCAGGGCTGCACCCACAGAGTGCCAAGCTAGAAGAGCTCCAGAGACCTTGTGTGTCCACAGTACCAGGCGCAGGCACCAGGCCAAGAGATACTCAGTTCACACCACCAGGGCAGCTGGCTTTCTCAAAGCCCTGTGCATGACATCTGTGGGCATGTCCTAAAGACTACTAGCCCCTCTGGTGATCCCAGGGAATACACAGTCTTATGGACACTGAGAATCCATCTTTGGTGAGGCCTCCCAGGGAAAGTCAAACCCATGTGAAAAAGAAGACTTACCAGTCATCCATCCCTGAAGGGCAAGAAAGCCAAAGCCACCTGAATTACCTGAGACCCTCACGGAGCCAGAAGGCAGCAAGCTCCCCATGGAACTGACTGTAACAAGGCCTTGTCCCAGGCTGAGAGTTGCGGCCCCTGCCCTGCTCTGCTCAGAACCTTTGAGGCTGGCTTTCCATCCAATGTGGCCTCACTCTGCTGTGGAACTTGCTATGAACCCGAAATGCTGGTGAGTAGGTCAGCACCCCAGAGTCAACAACCCCACGGAGGTCACTGATCTCCACGGTGATCTGCAGCCCCGAGTGGGAGTCTCAGATATGGGCCTCTAGATTGAACCCTCTTCCTGCACCCCCAGGAGCCTCAAAGGTTCTTCTCCTGCCTTCTGGCTGCTCATCTGGAGCAACACAGCTGCTCTGGGGGACCTCAGTGTTCTGTGACCTGAACTGTTGTGGGCAGATCGCCTGTGCCCAGTGGGTCGCCAATTCCCAGCTCTGCGTCCTCAGAAGAAAAACCCCATTGTCCCCACCACCTGTGAGGGTGGGGGCGGCTGCAGCTTCTGTGTGCCTGGAGGAAAAGCGAAGGTCCCCAGTGGGAACTAGTGGTTCCACCTGTCTCTCACCACTGTGGAACCTAAATTATAAATATCCCACAGAGTCACTGCTGAGAGGTGCAGGGATGACCAGGAAGGAAGCCGGCAGGGGAGAGAGACAGGAGTGGGACAGGTAGGCAGCTAAACCTGCTAAACTTCTCTTGGGTCCTTGGCAAGTTGCTGGCCAGGACTCATCAGCGGCAGCTTAGCCCAGTGTCCTCTGCCTGCTGTCACACTCAGGAGAGAGCCCATACGCGGCAGAGAAGGAGGTGGGCTGGGACTGGAAATTAAGTGTCCTCTGTGCCACTGAAGCCTTTACGAAGTTCGCTAATGTGCTTAAATGAACGCGAGGCAGGTACCTGCTCCCAGGACCCGAGCCACAGAAGCAATTTGCAGCGCAGCTCCTGCTGCTTAGGACTCCCAGAAGCTCCCACTCCTCCCCAGAGGAGAGGCAGGTTACACGGATGCCTCCGCTGCAGCAGCCTAGCTGGGGCCTTTCCATGCGCTGCAAACGGCAATCTATCTCATAAATGGATCAGAATGGTCTACAAATTACCCATGTTGGTCCCTGGAGGTGTCTTTAACTGGGGGCTTAGCATTGCAAATGAATTCTCCTATGGATGTATTATTCTCTCAAATAGCAGAGAGAGGGGACTAGCTTGTACAATGTCTTCACGGAGCCTGGCTAAATTAGATCATGCAGAATCTAATGAGGCTCACTTGGTGAAACTAAACAGGTAGGAGCCAGCCCTGACCTAGGCCACCATCCAAGAGGAAGCTCCCAGGTGAGTTAGGTCTAGGCACTACTGGTTGGTGTGATCTTTGACACCTGGGAGGTGGAGTAACCATGGATATTAGCATCATCCACTGGGCAGAACTCCTGGAGAGACATTTATTCTAGCATGTGTTTAGTTAGACATGTGGGCCACATGGGTATCAGGGTAGCTAGGATGGCAGCTGTTCGAGGTTGATTTCTGTGGCTGTGATCAAAACACCAGGACAAAAAGCCACTTAGGGGAGAAAGGTCTTATTCAGCTTAACATTGCGTGTATTGCCATCACTGAAGGAAGTCAGGGCAGGAACTCAAGTGGCTGGTCATATCATGCCCAGTCAAGAGCAGAGAGATAGGAATACTCAGCGGGCCTGCTTGCTTGATCTCTGCTAGCTTTCTTATGCTACTCGAAATCCCCTGCCTAGGGAATGGTGCAGCCCACAGTGGGCTGGTCCTCCCACATCAATTAGCAACCAAGACAATCAATCCCCCCAGACATAACCACAGGCCAACTTGATTTCGAGAGCTCTTCATTAAGACTCTCTTCCCAGGTGAATCAGTTCATAACTGTTAAGTCAACAGTTCAAATTAGCAAGCACGGCAGCCTGGCATCACTATAGGCCACATTATTCTGCAATATGAGCACTCATTGTTAGAAGGGAGACCAGTTTTCTACTGAATACAACACCTCTTATGTCACTAAAGTGATCCTGGTGTGGTGGTGGACGGAGGGGGCGGCAGGAGAGACACTGTCAGGACAGGCAGGGATGTGGTTCCACAAGCCTGGCTCTGTGAGGCTTACAGCTCACCCACTGGGGAACCCTTCCCCCAAACAGGCCTTTTCACATATCTTAGGGTCAAGGAACCCAAGCCATTCATGAGAATGGGGTCTCCAGGTGCACAGCAGTTACTCCAGGGCTCTCTGTAGCCTCATAAGCTGTCTCACACACAGACTTTCTTCCCTTTCTCCCTGGAGTCCTACAGCCCAGGTATCCACACACAGGCTTCACGCACAAAAACCGCCGCAGGTTGCATTTTCGTGTAAACTGAAGTGATTTTCAAGAGAGATCTTGACATTCCCAATCAGAATTCCAGCAGGTTTTATTTTCTAAAATTGACAAGAGGATTCTGAAATGTATATAGAAATGGAAAAGGCCCTAGAAGAAGCCAAAGTGATCTTGAAAAGGAAGCCATAGGATGGTACACACGTGGTGGTCTCTGACCTCCCTGAGGGAGGGACATGCAGACAGGAGGTGCATCCAGTGGAAGGCACCCAGAACAAAGTGTGGAATGAGGTGCCCAGAGGTCAGTCATCCATAGGAGGCCGGGCCAGGTTTACCTATGGGTAGACACAGATTTCCTAACAGGGCCTAAATAACTTTCTACCCACACGGTGACACAGAACACGGCTTTAATTCACTCCACGCACCAGATAGAACACAAACCCTGTGTCTCTGTCTACAGCTGTGATACATGGGGTGGGAAACAGAGAAAAAGGTTCTGTGACCTTGCAGTGTGACAGAGTGTCCTCAGTAAGAGCACAGAAAGCATAGACCATAGAAAAAACTGGATATAGATTCTATTCAAGTTAGGACTTCCACTCTTTAGTAGTCCTAAAAAAATACCAAGAGAAAATACAGATGAAAGAAAAAACCTAAAGAAAAATCCAACAGATTCATGCATCCCCTCCCTCTCTCCCCTTCTAAATATCTATTTATTGCCTATCTATCTGTTTTATCATAAATACGTTTATAGTCTAATCTGTCAATCTTCTATTTCCTTATCATCTATCATTTATCTATCATCAAATCTAATCTATGTATCTATTTATTTATCCTCTACCTATTATCTATCTATCTATCTATCACCTATTTAATTATGTACCTATCAATCAATTAATCATCTAATCTATCACTATCTGTTTTCTCTGTCATTGTTTCTCTGTGTGTTTTTCTTTTTGTAGTTTGAATGAGAATGTCACCCATTGTGGTGGTCTGAATGAGAAAGGCCCCATAGGTTCATAGATTTGAATGTTTAGGGAGTGTCACTATTTGAAAGGATGAGGAGGTGTGGCCTTGTTGGAGGAAGTGTGTCATTGTGGGTGCACTTTGAGGTTTTAAACGCCCAAGCCAGGCTCAGTTACTCTTACTTCCTGTTGTCCGTGGATCAGCTCCTTCTCCAGCAACATGTCCGCCTGTGTGCCACCATGCTCCTTGCCATGATAAGGGAGGAAATCTCCCACTTTGTAAGCAGGTTCCAGTTAAATGCTTTCTTTTCTAAGAGTTGCCGTGATCATGTGTCTCTTCACAGCAACAGAACAGTGACCAAGACATCCATCGTCTCTGGCATTTACCTGATTCCCATTGTCGGCACTGTTTGGAGATGCTTGGGAGGTGTGGTCTTGCTGCATGGTGCGTGCCACTGGGGTGGACTTTGAGTTTAGAGTCTTGGCCTGTGTCCAGCTTGCTTTCCTCCACTTTGTGCTCACAGTAAACGGTATGGGCTTTCGGCGTCCTACCTGGCTGCCCTGCTTCCTTGCCGGTATAGATTTCAACCCTTTGGAACCTTAAGCCAAATGAAAACTCTTTCTTCTCTGACGTAGCTCATACACACTCTATTGCTAACAAACAGGATTATTTAAAGAGCGGATGAAAACCTGAAATGAAAATTTCACCAAAGGAGATACACAAGTGTCCAAGGAGAGCATGGGGACCATGGAAGTCCCAGGAAAGAGGCCTAGAAGGATGATGAGACTTCATCACACACTCACTGGAAAAGCTGTCATTGGGAGGCCTGACCACACTGTGTGAAGAGGAGGGGAAGGAACTGGCAACAGAGCATGCTCTGAGCAGGTTGGAAACCACAGCTAATCCTTTGACCATTTTCTGCTGTCTCTCTGAGCTTTCAGCATTTATTCTGATATCAGGCTCTGGGTTTTTGTTATTAAGACCAGTTATAACTCGTGTAACAACTTATAGCAGCATAGATAACTCAAAGGTCACCTGAAAGTTCTACATCAGCTTGGATGAAAAGTTCTCCAATGCTGCATAACTGGAGTCCCCCTTTGGGCAACTTCTTCCCTTCTAGAGAATCTAGCAGAGCTGACATGAGGTGGGGGGGGGGGCTGGCATCTCAGGCCGGGGTCCAGTGATTTCTTCCTAGCAGGGCCTAAAAGATCTCCTGTGTGTAACTGCACCTGCTCTAACGCGGTAGTAACCGTGTTATATCTGGAAGACAGCGTCATGTGATTCACTGATGTAAAGTTACAGAGAACCCACAGGGCAGGGGTGGGGACTCTAGAGAGTTCAGGGACATTTGAGGACAGACAGGAAAAAGGACCTGTTCTATCTTCACAGGGGTGGTAGCTTCATAAGTGTAGCTACTTGATTAAAAGAAATGAGAGGGGCTGAAGAGATGGCTCAGTAGCTCGAAGGATATACTTCTTTCTTTCAGAGAGGACCAGAGTTCAGTTCCTAGCATCCACACCAGCCAGCTTACAACTGCACATAACTCCAGCTCCAGGGAATCTGATTCCCTATTGTGGTCTCCACGGGCCCTGAACTCATGAGTATAATCCCCTGCCCCATACATATAGACATAATTTATAAAATAACAAATTATGTTTTAAAAAGTAACTTTGACCAAGCAATATTTTCCTTTACATTGGAAGTTCAAAAGTCAAAAATTAGTTGTAAAGAATATCAATGTATAACTGGTAGATCTGGAATAATGGTGTGTGTGTGTGTGTGTGTGTGTGTGTGTGTGTGTGTGTCTGGGGTAGCATCTGATTTTCAGAACACTATTAAAATGAACATTCACCGTTAATACTTATTGTTTTATTGTTTACGGTCTCATGTGATCCAGACTGGCCTCATAGTCACCATGTTGCTGAAGCTGGCCTTGAAGTTCTGATCCTGCCTCTCCCTTCCAAGGGCTGGGATCATAGATGGGTACCATGACCAGCTCCTGGCATGCTTCTGCGGTCACATCTATTGCTGATTAGAAGCATGAAGTCCACATGCAACAGCCAGGTCGGGGACAGCTCCAATTACATCCTGGTAGGGCAGAGGTAGCGCCTGTCCCTTGGGAAGGAGGACAGGAGACACTTGCCACGGAGGGACAGAGGTAGCTGGACGCTCTCCTTCCAGGGGCTGCCTGAGGCATGGGGTTTGCTGGTGCACAGATGCCCCAGCTTCCTTCTGTTTCTTAACCCATGGGAAATAAAAAAACGCACTTTTAGCTAAATGAGACCCGAGGAGCGTTTGGGAGGAGCGTTAGGAATTATATGTAGACCACCAAATAAAATTCAATTTTCAGGTAATGTGAGGGTGTAAGGCAGAGGGAGCAGCTACTTTGCATATCGCAGGATACAGCGCGTAATAAGGCAGGAGGCAGGGCCGACGGCGGATCTGTTGCTGGTGAGACTGGGATTGTTTCTCTCCACCTTCCTCTAATCGCACCATTGCAGTGTTGATTCAGAACACGGCAGCCCATGAAAAATGTCACCGTTCTGCCTACGGTGCGCATCTGCTGGCAATTGCAGCGCGTGGCCCTGCACAGAAAGGGTGATAAGGAGCTCCATCCCGCCAGGCTCAGCAGGTTCCCATTTCCTGCTGCAATTACACATCAAACTGTTTTAGCTTCACGGGGCCCTGGCTCTATAAATGGCCTGAGGTGGAGAGCCGCCAGGCAGAGAAGCAGCTTCAAAGCCCAGTGAGGCTCAGGTATGAGGTGGGGTGTGAAGAGCCAAGTCAAGCCCCTGGCTCTGCAGGCACGCCCCCAGGCAGCAGAGCCTTAAGATGTGCCCCAGAAACCACTCTACTTATCTTTGATTCGTGCAATTAGCAGAGGGCTTCCTGAAAGGAAAGGTGGTTAAGAAACAATCAAAGGGGCTGCAGAGTCTCTAGCCATTGCCCCTCAGTGCAGCCCGCAGATAAGCAGAGGGCATTTCTGGGAGCCCTAGAGAGCCAAGGTCTTGACTTTGGAAACCTGCTGGCTCATGATGTCCACGTCCCGGGTCTGTTTGCCAGTCATCTCCAGGTGAGCGGCATGGTTTCAGGCCATGTGATATTCAGAGAGCCTGAGTTTCTGGGATTTTCCCAAGGACCCTGTTACTTAGATCCAGACAGGATCAGAGGAAGTTAGAGGCACAACCTTTGGAAAACTCTGCCCATCTTTTATTCATCCATCTACCCACCTACCATTTATACAGCCAATCCTCTACACATAGATCTATGTACTCTTCTGTTTCTCCAACATCTGGTTACCATCTGCCTGTCCACTCATTCACTTATCAATCACCCATCCATTGATCCAACATTCATTTGTTTAAACATCCACCCACTGTCTGTCTGTCTGTCCATCCATCATCCATTCATCCATCCATCTATTGATCTATCAACTATTTATGTCTATTTGTTTTAACATTCACCCACTGTCTGTCCTCCGTCCGTCCGTCCGTCCGTCCATCCATCCATCCATCCATCCATCCATCTTGTCATCCATCTATCCACCTACCCATCCATTGATCTATCAACCATCAATAGCTATTTGTTTAAACATCCACCCATTGTCTGTCCATCTGTCCATCCTTCCATCCATCCATCCTTTCATCCATCTACCCATGTACTGATCCGCCATTCATCCAACCCTGTTTCTCCCCTACCCACTTATTCACCTATCTATCAAGCAGATACCTGCTACCACTCTATGCCTCCCCCAGCCTCTCAGCATTGCTTCTTCCCCTTGGTGTCTCCAGTTCTCTGTCACAGAGGACATGGAGCCTGGCACTCAGCAGTGACCAAGGAACTTACACAACCATACTCCCTTCACTGCCGTTGTGTCTCCCTAAGTCCTAGCTGCTTGGGTGTTTTCCAGTGCTTACAAGGCCTTTTGCCCTGGTTCCTGTCCCCGTCCCCTTCCTCTGTAACCTAAGCTCTGCTTGTGGGTGACAGTCTCGTCCCAGCTACTCTGCTGCATTGGAACTGAACTTGCTGCTACTATGAAGATGAGCTGCCCGCAGGGCAGGGTGCTGCTAGGAGCGAAATAGATAATGACCGACTGGGCATCAAATGGGAGTCTGAAGTAGGCATTCCAGGCAGGGCACAGAGAAGGATGGCATGGCCTAGAGGCTCCAAACACCGGATCCTGGTGAAGACACTAGGCAGAACAGCAGGATGACATAGAGAGGGGCACGTGATGGGGAGGATTGGGAGATGTGGCTGGGTGGGATAGCAACTATCCGGGGGACCAAGACAATCAGCAAACCCATTTCAGTTAGGAACCTGCTGCAGGTAACAGGTGTAGACGGCCATGTGAATGTGGTGTCAAGGTTTATCCAACTGCCCAAAGACCCAGGAGAAAAATCACTGATACCTCTGGCTTTTGGTCTGCGAATGTCAAAGAGGCCTGCAGAGAAACAAGCTGGGGAGGCCCCCCGGGGAGGTGACATGAGGCAGGACTTGTCAGGATGGAGTCAGGTGCCCAGCACAGTGCAGTACAAAGATTCCCCGTAATCCGAGTGCAGACCCTGCCGCCTGTCATCTCGGAGTACGTGTCAGGAGGAGATGCGGCGGGCTTCTGCATGGCTTTTAATTTCTTGTTTCAAAGACACTGGCTCAGAAAATGCTTACTTCCTGATTTTCCTTCCTCCTAATTAGACTCAGAGAGTCTGTCACACAGAGTGCTCATTTCAGTCACCAATGAGTGGTGTGAACGCTATTAACAAAAATCATCACCTGCCTGGAACACAGTCCCAATAGCAAAAGTCACTAACACAGTCCAGGACCACACAGACTTGCACGAGCCCCGTGGACAAGCATGCTTGTATTTTGAAATACTCAACACAGGAGCACACGGCACATGCATACACATTGTCCTTCTCAGGCAGTCCCGCCTGGAGTGTCAGCCAGAAGCCTCACACGTGTGCCTTGAGTCAAGCCTTCCCCTGCCTTTGAATGAGTCAGTTTCCAGACTCACCTCGGAGGGTCAGGCAATACTGCGATCTAGAAAAGCTGGGGATGGCCAAACTTGCATCCATAATCGTATTCTTAATGAGAATTTTGCAGAGAAACGGTACGAATCCCTGACACCTACTGCAGTCACACCAGTGACAGGAAATTGATCGGCAGGTGACACCAATTGTTCACAGCTAAAACTTGCAGCTGAGAAAGAGGCAGGGTCCCATAGCCCCACACAAAGACACAGGGGCCACTACCACCCTATACACCCTTTATGATGCAGATGCCATCTGATGGGGGTGGGGATGTGTCACAGCTCCTATAATCCCAGGCACGTCAGGGCATAGACAATGTCTCATCTTTGATTCATTAGATGCTTTAATTTGACAAACAAAGTTCCCACCCATGAGATTACAACACTTAGCTTTGTCAAAGAATGAGATCAGGTCCTTTTGTTGTCAGAGTTAAAAGAACACATGAACATACAATTGGAAATTTTCTTCTTTTTTCCTCCTGAGACAAGGTTTCTCTGTGGAAGAGTCCTGGCTGTCCTGGAACTTGCTCTGTAGACCAGGCTGGCCACAGACCCACTGAGTCTGCCTGCCTCTGCCTCCCAAGTGCTGGGATTAAAAACATGTGCTACCACTGCCCCACAAACTTGGAAATGGTCATTAGACACAGTACCTCCTTCTGCAGTCTTCTACTTCCGTGGTTGCTCTCTTCATAAAATTTATTCCTTTCCATAGGTCTTTACCTGCAGACAGTTTGTTAGCCAGAAGTGTGGCTCCCAGCAGCCTCCCCTGGAGGGAAGCCGTCAGCCTTTCCTGGCTTGTGCCAGGCCCTGATTTATTACTGGAAGTTGATGAGGCCACTCTCGGTTTTCAGGGTGGTCCTAGGGCTTTGGCACATCCATGAGTGCTTATCCTACTGTAAGTCTAGTTGGTGAGCTCAATGTATTCTTAAAAAAAGAGCCTGGACCAGGCTACTGAAGCTTCTGGCTTCTCTCATCCCTATCACAGAACTAAAAGCCATACTTGTATGTCTCAAGGCTAATTGGGCAATTGTTATGGCTTCCTTCTTTGGATGCTCCTCTGATGGGCTAGGTATGCCCCAAAGGACTTTCTGAACCTTGTTTCCATCTGGCTGCCATGCCCAGGATGCCATCTCTATTCCCTGTGCCACGCTCAAACCTAACTGTCCTGCATGCGGTAGCTTTAGGCTTGTGGTGCGGTTCACTTGTATCTCTCAGCTCCTGCTCCAGAGCCCTGCGTGGTGAGTGTGAGTCCCAGTAGCCATGGCTGGTGGCTCACAGGCTAGGAGTGTCCTCAGCTAGGAAAGTCAGCTCCACACAGAGGCCCAGCCCAGCACTGAACACACAGAACAGGAACTGCTTGGTGTTCCCAAGCAGAGCGACTATGAGGGACAGATGTGACCCTAGCCTTGGCCCAACAGATCTGGGTTCTGCAAACTCTTCTTGGAATAGATCTGAATCCTGAGTGGGAAGTCAGGTCTGGCCCTCCTGATTGCCCAAGGCTGAAGTTGTAAGGCAACTCCTGCAGAGAGGGCCTGGGTCAAATTTAAAACATTCAGGACAAGGTTGCACATGGCTGGTGTCATTCCTGTCCTCAAGTATTCTTGATCATTGTGCTGTGTCATAACAAGGAATAGGTCTGATTTTGGTGGCTGTGGGGATTCCAGGGGGTAAGAAGAAAGAGGAGCCTTGGGCTATGTCAGGACAGTTCTGCTTTGACCTTAGAGAGTGGAGTCTGGGGTTTGAGAAGTAATTGACAGCTCACAGATGACAACCAGTGGGAGGGGAGATGGCCTCTGACTTCCTAATCCCCGAAATCTCCAGAAAAAGTGTGCACACCAAACTTAGTGCCTGGACAGAGCTTCATGCCCCACTTCTGGCGTGAGCTGCACCCTGAGGCCTCTTTGCCCCTTTCAGCGGTGATACTCTTCTGTCCCAAAAGTGAACCAGTCGCTTGCCCACTGCTTGACACCCTGATTCCCAGAGCATCTACGGAGTATTTAGCACACATGAAAGATCACATGTAATGCCCTACTCTTCTAGGAGATACTCATTCTCTGACAGCCTGCTCCGTGTTCCATAACTCAGGTCTTGATGAAAGACTGTGGACACACCTGTCATCAGTGTGTGTGTGTCAGTTTGAAAGAAAATGGCCCTCAAAGGGAATGGCACCATTAGGAGGTGTGGCCTTGTTGGAGGAAGTATGTCACCGTGGAGGCGGGCTTTGCTCAAGCTTTGCTCAGTGTGACCCTCAGACAACTTCCTGTTGCCTGCAAGATGCGGAACTCTCAGCTACTTCTCCAGCACCACTTCTGCTACCATGCCGCCATGTCCCGCCATGATGATAACGGACTAAACCTCTGAAATTGCAGGCTGCCACCTCAGCTAAATGTTTTCCTTTATTAGAGCTGCCATGGTCCTGGTGTCTCCTCACAGCACTAGAAACCCTAATACAGCGTGTGTGCTCACAGAGACAGGGGTACAGAGTGCCCTGCGATTGCTGCTCTGGATTCTGTGAGTGTCCCCCTAAGGTGTGACAGCCCCCAGTCCTGTTCTCACTGTCACGCTAGCCCCTCCCCCCAGGGAAATGTCATCAGCCATCTGCCCTTCATGATGTTGGACATTAGGAAGACCCACTGTTGCCTGTTTTAGAATAGGGTTCTGCCTATCTGAGGGCATGTGTTTCTGTCAGGATGGAGGGTGTGTCTGGGTCACCACAAATGTGCAGACTTTTTGGAGCTAAGTTACAGCCTGAATAGATGTCAATGTATAACACATCCTGGCGAGAGTAGAGTGGGGTACGTTAAGAGTTGGTCATCAGCAGCAAGGCAGGGGCTGTGCTCTAGAGGCCACGTCCAGCACCTGCCATGCTCACGCCCACAGTGGTGTTTTTAGTAGTTGGTGCATAGGCTTGGGTTCCTCTGCTTATAACTGGCTCTAGGTGGAAGAGGAAACCAAGTGTTTGTCAGAGGCAGAAGAAAAGGGAGGAGGGAGGAATAATGGAGATGGGGGCAGAGAAGGAAGGGGAAGAAAGAGAAAGAGATGGAGGTAGAAAGAGAGAAGGGAATGGACCCAGATACGAGGCTCTGGAGGTATGGGCTGCAAGTCTTCCTGAGAGTTTTCCTGAAGGAGGGACTAGGATCTGCTTGTCCACAGTCAGCTCTGCTACTGCACTGTCTCCCAGTCTGAGTTTCCACTGGCCTCCCCAGTGCCACCTTGCCCTTCATTGTCCATGCTTGAGACTAACGCCCTTCTAAATTGAGTCATACAAGATGACCCCAAAGTTAGCCACCCAATGGGGATGTACTAAGGGCCATGTTGGAAAGCTATACTCCCCACGTCTATGATGGCATGGAATGGAGAGGAGGAGTGGCAAGAACATTCAAGCAGTGAAATCAGAGATCGCATCAGCCTCAGTGCCAGGGTGGAGTTGGGAGGATGGACAGATGCATGAGTTGTTGGGAAGACAGATGGATGAATGGGTTGCTGGGTGGATGGATAGATTGAGGAACATGTAAGTAGTCAGATGTGTGGGTGAGTGAGTAGACAGGTGGACGAATGGTGGGCAAATGATTGGGTAGATGGAGAGATGGATTGGTGAATGTATGGATATGTAGGTGGATGGATAGATGGATACAAGGACAGGGAGTGGATGAATCATTGGGTAGACAGAGCGGTAAATGAATTAGTGAGTAGGTAGATGGATGGACAGATGGACACGTGGCTGAACATACTGGTTAATGGATAACTAGATGCTGTATAAAATGGATGGGTGAGTAGGTGTGTGTGAGTGGGTGGGTGGGTGGGTGGGTGGTGAAAGGATGGATAGATAGGTGGATATATGCATGGGTAAGTGGGTGGGTGGCTAGGGAGGTAGAGGGACTGGCAGATTGATGAGAAGGTATATGGGGATGAATGGATGGGTGGATCGGTGGGTGAGTAGAGGGGAAGAGAGATGGACAGGTGGTAGGTGCATGATAGATCGGTGGGTGGGTATGTAGATAGGTGCATGGGTGAGTGGGTAGATGGATTGATGGGTCGGTGGGTGAGTGGGTGGATGAATTGATGGGTAGGAAGATAGCTGGGTAGATGAATTCAGATATTCTTTCTTCTAATAGCTCATAGGAAAGGCATCGTGTTTCCAGGCATCTCTACAACGCTAACCTGTCCTACCTGAGCTAGAGAACCAGTGGCCATACTGACCAGGCAGTCCAGTGTCAGTCCTGACTGAATCTCCGGTCTTTGCCCTTCTCTGAGATGCACACTCTCAAGTCATTTGGCTTTTGTGAGGCATCTCGGTCTCTAGAGAACATTTGGAGATGCCAGACCCAGGGGCTGGCACTGTGCAAATCATTCACACTTTGACTATTCTGAGCAACGTGTGTTTCTGTCTCTCTTTGTCACTGCCACAGTGGGAACACCAGAATACTGCAGATATTCTCTTGTTCCCAGAGCCTGTAGGATTAATGACCCAAAGCTTCTAAGCAATGCTTGGCCGTGCTGATTTCATGCACTGTGTCCCTCGCCACTCACCTGCCTTCTCTCGCGGGCACTGCTGAGACAAATGCAGGAAGGAGGCACCAGCCTGGTACCAAGGAGGCTGATTCTCTAGTGTGCTCACCTCTCCAAAGGGACATCATTGGGCTCAGGTGACCGTCATCTGTTTCAGTTCCCTATGGTGGGGGACGGACCCCTGCTCTCAGAGTGTGGTAGCGTGTGGCTTCTCCCTCAATCCCAGCTGCCTAGACACCAAACCTTATGCTGGTAGCAAGCAGGGGAGAGCTCAAGACAGCAGTACTGCCCTGGTAGTAAGACGACGATGTCTCGCAGTTACTACACAAAGTGTCCCAAGCCATGTGATGGTGGCCTAGGGCCTGTGTGTATGAGCCAACTCAGTTTGGGCTCAAAAGACAAACAAATCCGAGCACATCGACCCTACTTTTCATCCGGCACGTTCCTGCATGACAGGCTTCAGAAGCCCAGATGCCACATACATGTGAAGGACCCAACCTGGAGGTAGGAAGAAAGGAGTCTGAGACCAGTCTGAGCTACAGGAGTGGAGAAGCCTGCCTAGGGTCAGTACCATGGAAAGCATGCGTGCATGTGGTCTCCACATCCCAGCAGGTCTCCTTAGCCTGGAACCATCCAGCTGGGAGCCAAGAAGACACGGACACTAATAACATCAGAAAGTGTCTTCCACACACATTGTGAGAGGATGGATCTGCACAAAGGGACAAACAAACAAACAAACAAACAGATCCAACCTCTGACGTCCCGTGTGGAGTGTCCACCACTTCCCAACATGAGGCTATTCCAGCAATGTCCCGAGGAGAGACAGTTCTACTGCTACCACCCAAGAGAGGAAAAAATTCTCCCAAATGCTGTATCCTAAATCCCAGACTATCACAGAAGAAAGGACAGGGACCTTGAGGTGGGAGAGGACCCTGGACTACTTGGGTGTCCTTGAACTCTTTCCCACCACACACAGGCTGAAGAAGACACTGGATTCGTGTTCCGCTTTCAGCCACTCACGATCCTGAACTGTCCCAACAAAATGAACTTGGAGCCTCTGAAAACAGTGGGCAAGTCTTCCCCAGGAATGAAGATCATGAAGGTTTTGATCCATACCAAGAAGCTGGATTTAGGTGACAAGTAGCATTTGGGTCTGTAGGGGGTGAGTGTGTGTGTGTATGTGTGTGTGTGTGTGTGTGTGTGTGTGTGTGTGTGTGAGAGAGAGAGAGAGAGAGAGAGAGAGAGAGAGAAAGAGAGAGAAAGAGAGAGAGAGAAGTGTGTGAGAGAGGAAAGGAGTATGTGCCTGTGTGTATGAATGTGTTCATATGTGTGCCTGTTTGAGGGTGGAAGAGTGTGTGCATGTGTTCATGAGCACAGTCAGTGTGGGAGAAGACTATGTTAGAGGGAGTGGGAATTTGACCTGCAGGAAAGCTAGGCAGAGTTCAGCCCTATGTTTTTTTTTTTTTTAGCAGCAAAAGGCTTTATCCCCCGAAACAAAGGCAGAAAGAGATGCTCTGGGTACCCGAGTCTCCATCCCAGAAAGACAAACACCCATCTAGGGGAGGCTTTGGTTCATGTGCAACAGCACCAGGAGAGGAAGGCAGCCTTCCCTCTGCTGCATCATCCCCAGAAAACAAAATGTCGAGAAAGGACTCTGGGCAATTTGGCTACACAAACACAAGTGCCCCAGCTTGCTCAAGGCATCTCCTGCCTCCCCCCCTCCCCCCAGTGCACCTGTGTCAGGATAACCAGAGCTCTGGAGTCAGGTGCTCGGGGTCACAATGCAGACACAGAGCCCTGGGTCTGATGCGAATGGAATGACTGCAGGACACATCCACTGCCACTGGAGGTGCCAGGAAAAGTGAGAAGTGTGGAATCTATCTGATGCTCTGAAATCCCATGTGCTGCCCTCCTGCAGGAGAACGGAAGGTGTAAGGATCCAAGCAATTAACCCCCCTTCCCAGAGAAGCGCCACCGCCGTTCAGGACTCGGACAGCTGTCCTTGCTTTGGGGAGCGGGCTCAATCGGGCACAGCAGAGGAGAGGGCACACGCACAAGGATGCTTCTTCCTGAGGGATGCGGTGCCCAGCCCCACCCTTGTCACAGCCTCAGCCCCAGCCCCTGAGTCTGAGCTGTACTCTGTGGCCCACAGTATGTGAAAGGAAGGGGGGAAATGTGAGCTTTTCATTAGCACTTAACTGAGGCTGTCAGTCACCTAATTGCTTCAATAAAATATAATTAATTAAGAATAACATGTGGAGCCACTCACACAAGCTGCAGAGTGCACGCGGCAACCTCTGGATTTTTGTTTTTCTCTTCTTTTGATGAGCAGCGCCCTGTCAAACACCAGGGCCGAAGGAAAATAAAGGGAGATCCAGCAGTTCCTCCTGGCAGCCACGCCAAGTTTCCCTTGGCCCTTTTCATGTCTGCTATCTTCCATAAGGATTGAGCTTCTGGAGGAGTCTGGGAACAAACGGGGATCTCTGGGGAGTCTGGACCAGGAGCTCTAACAGTGAGAGGCCATGCAAGTGTATGGCTGTTTGGGAAAATGCAGAGTGTGGTACCTGAGGACAGGCAGAATGAGGGTGTGTGGTCTGGCTTTCTCATAGGATTGTACTGGGGCTGTTGCCTTGATATATGCGTTGGGGGCAGGAAGTGGTCATTGCAGAATGCCTTGTTCCCCAGAGAGCTGTCCGCATACTTTGCAGAGTGAGGACTACCCACAAGGAGCAAAGTACCAGGGACTCAGTACATCCCCAATTTCCACAAGGAAAAGTAGTTATCAGTGCGCGGGGGGGGGGGGGGGGGGGGGGGGGGGCACACACACACGAACTAGCCTTGGGCATACATCTTACCACACTCCAAAAACCCATCAAGCTAAAACAAGACCCAAAAGTTGCCAGTTCAAGAGAACTAGAGTGGTTGGGGGTGATACACAGCCAGCTTGTTCCTGTTCCTCTGCATGTGCGCGCTCTCTCTCTTTCTCTCTATTGTGCGCATGTGCACGTGTGTGTGTGTGTGTGTGTGTGTGTGTATACTTCAAGCTTACTTCATGGTCCAAGGTACTAGCTCATCTCCAGCTTTTTCTTCAGTGTTCCACATTTATTAAGCGGGGGAAGGTGTCATGGACTGAAGGAGAAAAAATAGAAAAAAATCATTTTTGAAGAAGGTCCATCCAATATTTCTGCTTAATTGCAGTGGTCAGGGCTTGTCCATAGGTAAAGTAAGCCCAAGAAATGAGCCCTTGGTCTGACAGATAATTTCCCCCAAGAAGATCTGTGGGGCTGTAAGTGAGGAAGAGGGAGAGAAAGAGAGAGAGAGAGAGAGAGAGAGAGAGAGAGAGAGAGAGAGAGAGAGAATTTCCTAGTGGCCAGGGCGGAAGCAGATGACTAGCTCTCTCTTGTGATCCTCCGACGAACAGGTTTCGGGTCCAGTGGAGCCAGTGCTCCAGGTGGGAGCACGATGCTGACATTGTGTCAGAGGACTCTCCCTTGCCCGCTCCCAACAGCACCCACATGGCCGCCAGCTGGCCTCCCCTGCCTGTCTGTGGACAAGACGGTTAGGAAGTATGACAACATAAGTTCTTGAGAACCATGGCCAACCTTGAAGGATCTGGGATGTGGACGACTTGGGTTTCACTGTCCAGCACAATGAGCACTCCCTCACAAGTGTGAAGCAGCCATACCAGGAAGCTGTGTGGGTTGAAGAGGCCGGGGACATAGCACAGCACGCGGTGACCAAGAAGGATGGGCCACAGGCCTGGCTGACAAGATTGCTGCCCTGAAAGCAATGGCTGCTGCAGGGCCCAGGAAATGAGAAGAAGCAGTTGTGGGGTCCTTAGGTCCGCAAGGCTGAATCAACAAAGAATCTAATGCTCTCACTCTGTCTTGTTCTACAAAGAAGGCCTGGGCAGAGATGCAGAGAGCCTCCAGATCGGCGATGCTGTGGACCCTGTGGTTCCTGGCCTGGGGGCTGAGGCTGACTGAGGCTTCTGTACCTTGGGATTTAGTGGTAAGGAGAAGCTACCACCAGTCACCTCACCAGGTTACTTCTCTGACACCAAGAGTGATCTCCAGCGACACAGCTGCTACCCCTAGGCCTAAAGCCCTGGAGCAGAGCCTCCACATCTTCCTTCCTAGTAGCAGGATTGTCTTGGGCCTTCTGTTATGTTAATGGCACAACACTGCGTGAGATAAACTTTTTTTTCCCTTGTAAGTTGGTGTCTCTGCCTTTTGTTACAGTAATGAAAAGCTAGCTAACCCCATGAATGGGCCTCATCTAATTAGTCTGGGCTTTCAGAGATAAAGATAAAACCCTACTCCAGAGAATATTCTCAGCAGCAGGCCTGGCTCACACTGTGCTGTCCTTTCCTCCTGGGCTCTTCTAGCCACACAGGCTGGTGCTCAGAAGGCCAGGCCACCGCAGCACGTGCCTGGCGGTCTCTTCCGCTGTCCTTCCCTTCAGGGACGCGTGTCCTGTGGGGATGTTTCCACGGAGAACCCCAGCTAGTTCAGAGCTCACCTTGCTTCTATCACTCCTATGAGTGACATTGCTCCAAGACCAGGAAACACTGGCTTCTCCTCCTCTGCGCTGGGGCAAACAGTACGCATGCTCAGGATGTCTCTTACGCACAAGCCACACAGCCAGAAAGGGTGTCCCTCAAAACACAGGGACAGACCCCACAAATATGTGGGATGTTTGGAGGGATACTGTCAGTCCTGAGATAACACGCCACACAGGTCTACCCAGAGCCTTGCTCAGTCCTAGCCTGGGAATTATGACCTACAAGGAAGTTAGGACACACAGGGCCTGAGGCAGGCTGTGTGGGCAGCCTCTGCTGGAGAGGTGGACATCACCTGACCCTCAAAGATAGAAGAGAAGATGCTGAGAGGAAGGACACACCTTGGGGGGACAGGGAGATCATGGGTATGGAGAAAGAACCTAGGAGAAAAAGGCACTTGCAGAAGCCCTGCTTTCTTTGGAACCCTGACCCTCCAGGCAGCTGGGGGCGTGGCTCCACAACAGGGAGCTTGTTCCATCCCCCAGAGCTTCAGAAAGTGACAATGACAACCACTTTCCGCCCTGGAGGGTGAGAGCAGTGCCTCCTTTCCCTCTATGTCACAGAGCTCAGCTGTGGTGTGACATTCAGGCGGTAACTGTGTTACTCTTACAGGCCCGTGATCCAAAGACCAATGTTCTTCTGAGACTGTAGTGGTACCATGTAACATCTCGCACCTGAGATCACCATGGTGATGGTGATGTGGATGAGGGTGAGGGCTGATAGATACCTGCTGGGCACAATACAGACCCACTACCAGGAAGAGGAATACCCAGGCAGGGCTGGCCCGTCATGGCAGAAGAGGCAGGTGCCACAGACACTCACCAGGGGGCGCTGTGGGATGTGGCTGGTGGAGTGGTCTCCGGCTCTTGAAAGCCAGGGTTTGAGTTCAGGCTCCAAACTGTGCAGCCTCAGTCATGTTCTTAACTCCTCTCCACCCAATGTTACTTAGCCTTGGATAGTGGCATCGTGTATACATGACTCTGAATGTTGTATGTGTCAATACTGAAACATCATTTAAGTCATTTCCTTCCTATGACAAGGACCCAATAAATGACCTTTTTTTTTTTTTTTTTTGCTATTGGTGGCACTGACGGCCATAGTTACTGAAAACTGACCTCTGATTTAGGCCAGGTCAATATGTTATATGATCTCACTTCACTTTGCAAACATCTGGCTGGCCAGTTAGACATGACTTCTGAGGGGCTCTCTCAAGTCCTGGTCTGCAGCCCTGGACAAGCTTCCTCGCTGGACTTGGTTGACATATGTACTAGTGAAATTGGCCAGCAAATGACCGTGCTGGGTAAAGACCTCAGTTAGACGCAAACTCAGTCAGTCTCACCTCAGAGTGGGCTCTCTAACTCTGTCAGTCTCTGGGGTACCATGTAGATACCGGGAGATGGTCCACATTTCCTGCCCCTTGCTATCCCAGGTGAATCCTTGTGAGGGACAGTTACGAGTGATGTCTCAGGCATGAATGAGGGAAAGACGCCCTCTCTCCTTCAGCCCTTTTTGCACGTGGCAGGCAGGGGAGTCGGCTTTGGGGGCATGACAGCTGGGGAACTGTTCCTGCCCCTTACCAGCTGTAGCACTGAGGAGAGTGGGCCCTGCATGCTCCTGGGCAATGAAGCTGGCCCTGGTGGTGGGGGTGCAGATGAGCTGGCCCCACCTCTTGCTGTTCAATGCACTGGGTAGCGCTAGAGAACTCGCCCTGTTGTTGAGGATGAGGGAGAGCTGGTGGGCTGACCAACCCAGCTGGAGAGCTGGCGTGCCCCAACATTCACCCCATTGATGAACTGCTGAAACACATGAAGGGACTGGGTCTGCAGATCCAGGCTGCAGGACCTCCATGACACAGGGTAGCAACAGGATCTCCAAGAGGAGTCCCAGTGAGGGCCCAGCGTTGATAATGTAGCAGAGGCCAGAGGCCTCGAGCCAGACCAGGAACTCGCTGCAGTGAACACTTAGTTCCGAGAAAAGATGTATGGACTAAAGAAGGACACACTGCGTGACAAAAGGACACACTGCGTGACACACTCCGTCACACTACAGCTTCCACCACAAGATTGTTTTTCTTTTTAACTTTTATTTTATTTTTTGGGGGAGGAGGGGATGTTGTAAGGGCAGAGGACAGATACAAAGACACAGAGAGACGAACGGGTTTGGGATGCATGCATGATATGAAATCCAAAAAGTATCAATAACCCCCCAAGATTATAAAGGACCCCAAGATTTGACTTTAACAAATTACAGTTATTGGTCTTGGTTATAGCCTCAATTTAGTAAATCTATTTAATGCATTTATTAATATACTTCAAAGAAACTTTAAAATGATCACATGCAAATAAGATAATTTGTTAAAAAGGTGAAATTTCCCAGATGAAAAGTATAATAATTCACATAAAAACTCAATAAATGTGGATTAATAATAATAATATTAATATAATAGAGTGCTATCTCTGTGGCAGGGCCCCTTTGAAGCAAAAGTGAGCCCAGGTTGCTGAGGTAATAAACAAAGACATATCTAAATGGCTGTGTAAGAAATTAGAAGAAAAACCAAAGGGGCTAATCACTGACGGCCAGCAGGCGCCAGCATGGCACTGCCCCCACATGGACCCCTCTGTGACAAGGAGGATGCCCAGGAATGAGTCTCAGCCATGTCTCGGGGCACCAGTTACCCAAAGTCTCTTCCCCTGTAGCTCCTCCACATCCCTCCTCTGGTTATTACCGAGTGGAGTGGTGGGTGGGGCCAGGACAAATGGAAGACTAATGCACTTGACATTTCCAAGAGCAGTGGGGTGGGGGGAGGGATGGAGGGGTGCCCTGTGAAATCAACACGCAGTATTGTGTTTCTGGTGATAGCTGTAAGAAATTCTAAGGGTCTCGGGAAATGTCAGATTTAACAGCATGGGGAAATGTCTTCTGAGTTGGAAGATGAGAACTCGAGGGGGTTAGATTAACAACACGGCCCAACATTTTACCAAGTAATAGGACCATATTTCCCCTTTATGGGACGCTGCTCAGGGCGATGTTTAATCTCCTGAGCTTAATGAACTTTTAAAACTACCCGATGAATACTCAAGGCTGTGACAAGCCCTGTCATAAGATAAATCCAGCTGCACTTCAATGGACTGTATCATTTTTGTTATTAAAAAAGGTTAATTTTAATACTCAAGGAACTCACTTCTCTGGAAAATCATGCCAGGGTCTGGAACGTTCCGTCCTGGTGGCTCCTTGTGACAGTGCATATTGAGTAGAGGTGACAGTGTGGGAGGTACATTTGCCTTTAGAAGAATCTAGAAACGGACAGCAAAGCTCACCCGTGAGAAAAGCAAGCCAGGACTCATGCCCTGCTTTGGGACAAGACTGGGGTCTCATCCTGGCGGTGAGGCCAGCGAAGTTCAGGTTAACAAAGGAAAGAGGTGAATTTGCCAAGACAAAGTAGCTTTGTCCCGTCCCAACCTACATGACACCCTTTCTGCTAAGTTCTGTGGGATTTCACACAACACCCCAGGTGTCCGTGAGGCTCCAGACACATCTGAATTAGTTCATTTTCTCGCTGCTATTGACAAAGGCCCTGACAGAGACAGCTGAGAAAGGAGGATCCAGGGTACAGTCCATCGTGGCGGGCAGTCATGGCAGCAGGGGCAGTTGGCAGACGATCACACTGTGCCCACAGTCAGAGCAGTACGAGGAATGCTCATGCTCAACCCATTGTCTTCCTGTTTAGACAGCTCAGGACCCCAGCCAGGGAACGATGTCACCCGTAGTTAGGATGGGTAAAGATCCGACTCCATTAACCTAATCTAGAAACTTCCTCACTGACATGCCCAGAGATTTGTCTCCGTGATGATTCTAGAACACGCCATGGTGACAGTATTAACCTTTACAGTGGTCAAGAGGTCACCCCACTGTCCTATGGGCAGTGATCCTCAGTCTTCATTGACCACAATGACCTTATTGCATGGAGCCACCAAGGGCCTTCTTCCTACCCTTCCTCACTGCCAGCTTCCCACAGAATACAGTGGTGGGATGGTGCCAGGTAAAAAAGAATTCTGAGTCCTGCAGACCAGGGAAGCCTGACCCCTCTAGCTACTTTGTGTCTCCAAGAGCATGCATCAGGAAAGCTGCCCAGTGCAGGGA
Organism: Microtus oregoni; assembly: GCF_018167655.1. NCBI lineage: Eukaryota > Metazoa > Chordata > Mammalia > Rodentia > Cricetidae > Microtus > Microtus oregoni. Next base: position 2,338,594 of record NW_024543978.1, read on the forward strand.
GTGTTATGAGGGACACTGCCCCCCTGCTCTGATTTCAGTCCATTTATAGGACAGTCCTCCAAAAGAGATCCACGTCATCTGACAACTCTTCCTCTTGCATTTCCAAAGAAGGCAGACTGGGGGCCATTCCCATAAGCAATGAGGTACGTGGTTGATCAACACAATTCTCACTTTTAGAGAAAGGACTTCATTACATAACAGCTGGGTCCTCATGCCCCACAGAGAATTTTCTGGAAGTGTTGTATAGATAGATGGTGTTGGGAAGGCGACATGTGTCCAGTTCTGACAATGCCAGCAAAGCCAGGTAATGGCCTTAGGGCACAGTCACCACAATCCTGTGAGGGAAGAGCCTTGGCTGGTGGTCACCAGTGAGGCCCAGCTGTGCCCAGACATTCTCCTGCTCCAGGTGTTAGATCCAGCATGTTGGAAAGTGCCCAGCCGGTACAGTCTAGCTCTGGCTGGCTCCAGGCCCTGGACACGGCCCACGTACCCTCTTGTCCTCCGCATCCTGATTGTATAGATTTGTATAGATCACCACATGCTTGTGCTTTCTCATTTGGCAGCTCAGGGACTGGGCACGTCCCAGGAATGCTTTCTAGAACATTCTTGGAGTGTCCAAATGCTCTCAATCTGGAAGGCAAGGATAGATATTCAAGTTGGCAAGAAAAAGTTCCTGTATATAGAGCCACGATGCAGATGGAGCAGCGTGCCTGGGCAGAGTCCTTCCTAAGAGCCACAGTTGACTTCTCCCGACATCACTGTAGCTAGGTGCACTTTAAATAAGCAGTTTTTAACTACTGCATCGTCTCAGAGAACTTGGCAAGTTGTGACCAAGAAAAGTCAGCGTTGAGCTAATGAGTTAGATTAGTTTCTCAAACTGGCATTCTGGGGCAGTGTGTGTGTGTGTGTGTGTGTGCCCCATCATGTGTGGTGGGATATTGAGCAGTGTTCTTGGCCTCCCTGAACCTACTGGATGGTAGTGGTACCCAACATCCAGCCATAACAACCAGAAATGCCTCTAGATATGGCCACGTATTTGGGGCCCTGGAAAGAAACCTGAAGCCATGTGAACATTGACATGGCATAATGCCTTCTTCTTTCTCGATGCATGTGTCAGTCAAATCACCACTTAATCTGAAGCATCTACCATGTGACAGGCCCTAGGTGAGGCTGTAAGGTGCAGGTGTGAACAGAAGGTTGTGGTCACACTGACAAATGAACTCCTGTAGCCTAGGTAACTAACACATCTGCGTGTCATTCCTGGAGCCTACGAGAGTTTGGCCAGGCATGAGGTGGCTTGTGACAAGGCACATACAGGACAGCCCTGCTGGTCATCAGCAGCCTGGAGCCCAGTGGTGGGAAGGGAGGAAATAGTCCCTGCTTCCTCCGCCCCTGCAATCGTCACCTACTGCTGCACAGCCAACGCGGTGCTGGGGATGACCAAGGACATCTGCCCACTTAAGGAAGAGCTATTTTCTTCCGCAGAGAACAAAAGAAAAGCCAGTACCGAAGACCTTGATCAGCTTAACCCACGTCGAAGCAGGAAAACAGCCGGCCGGTTCTTTGACTCAACACGCTCAGTTTTTAAAACACCTCTGGAGGGGATAACATTCAAATGTAATGATTTAACAGGAAGATTTAATGTCAAGGCTGTTTATACCAAAGTAATTTATGATTGTGAAGAGCGAAAAGAAAGCATAAAGCATTAGTTAGGTTCGGCCTGTGGCAAGGGGAGGTGTATGCTTTGGGTATAGCTTGACTCCTTGAAATAGCTCCAGGGGATGTTGTTACATGAAAAGAGAAGAATACAAGAATGTAAAGGGTGTATGTAAATCTGCACACGTGTGAGTGTGTGCACATGCATGTTGGTGCACACACACATAAACACATACACACACCATTACTACCACAACCGTAGCCACCACCACCATCAACAACAAAACAACATTTGCAAGTCATCCAGGATGTACTTATGGATCAAATTATAGAACTAGATTCAGTACGGATGTTAACAGGGCTGGGGGTGGCTCAGTGGATAAAGCATTAGACATGCAAACATGAGGACTGGGGTTTGGCTCCTCAGAGCCCAAATAGAAAACAGATAGCCATAGCAGCTTACCTAGAATCCCAGCGTATGGGAGGTAGAAATGGATAGGCCGGTCAGAGACTAGTCAGGTCGGCAAAGTCTGAGACCTGTGGGGTTTGAACAGACTCATGTGTTTGAACTCGTGGCGCATAGGGAGTGGTTCTATTAGGAGTAGCACTATTACTCCACTATTGGTTAAGTAGGTGTGGCCTTTTTGGAAAAAGTGTGTCTCTGTGGGGGCAGGCTTTGAGGTATCATATATGCTTAAGCTATGCCCAGCAGACAGTTCACTTCCTGCTGTCTGTGGATCAAGCTGTAGAACTTTCAGTTCCTTCTCCAGCATTAAGTTTGCCTGCATGCTACCATGTTTCCCACCATGATGATAAGGGACTGAACCTCTGACCTGTAAGCTACCCCAACCAAATGTTTTCCTTTATAAGAGGTGCCATGGTCATGCTGTCTCTTCATAGTGATAGAAACCCTAACTCAGACAAGACCTTACCTCAAAAAATAAAGTGAAGAGTGATCAAGGAAGACTTAACATAGGTGAACACATAGCACACACACATCCTCAGATGCAAGTGCACATAAGTCAACATGAAAACTCACCCAGGAAATAACATGAGAGAGAGAAGGTTTATTTTGGCTCACGGTTTCTAAAGGGGGTTCAGTCTGTTGTGGTTGGCAAGGGGTGAAGAGGTTCATGGTGCTGAGAGCATGCGGCGAAGACTTCTTACAGGGAGGGTCAGGCCAGGAGCAGAGGACGCTGGACCAGGACCAGAGGTGGCCATCACTGTGGAGACCTGACTGCTGTGGTCTGTTTCCACCAGTCAGGCCTTGCCTGTGAAGGACTGACTCTTCAACCTTCAAAACAATGCTGGAAGTGGGGGATTGAATGTTCAAAACACGGTGCCCGTGGGGACACTGCAGATTCCAATGACATAGTAAAACACAGCCAATGATGGATAAAGAGATGTTGATCCTCATGTGATATCAAAATCACATGCCACCCAAATCCACCCACCCACTGGAGGACCCGGAGGAAGAGGCCTGACACTGGAGAGGCCTAAGCTGACCAGATAGAGCTCGGCTGGAGAAGCTGGAATCACAGACTCCCCTGCAGTGAGCAGGCAGTGTTGTAAGATGAGGTGACAGGCATTCCAGTCCTTGGACTATGCTCGAGAAAGACGAACCCTCCCCTCTGCTCCCACGAAGGTTTAGGACTACCTAGATGTGAGCAAGCCCCAATGCCCAAGGCTGGAGGAAGGTGACCTGCGGAAGAACACTCTGTGGTATCCTTGTATTACGTGACTCTTACCATGGAAGTCTGAATGAAAAATTAGAAGTGCACAGGATTAGATGAAATGACACTAATGTATCACACTGAAGCCAACCAAGATAGAACACGGGCAGATGAAGAAATGTGTCCCAGTGTCGCCGGTGCCACAGGCATGGTGTCTCAAGGAAGATCTGCTTGGAGGGAGAGGAAAGGCCTCTGCCAGAGAGACATGCGGGCTGAGTGTGAGCATGATGTGAGACCGGGGTGTCTCCTTGGGAGTGCCGTGACCAGCAGGGAAAGTTCTCAACCGGTCCCTCAGAAGAAAGTCCAAAGTAAGGTAAGATCAGCCCACATCACATAGGCTTCAGCATGGGGTCGTGAGTGGGTGCTGGCTGACAAGAGAAACTTGACCATGGGCCCAGAGTACACAAGACGGGGGCCATAACTGTGGCGCCCCCAACTAAATGCAGCAGCTGGGGCAGGCATCAAGTACGGTGACCTATAACATTTTGGTTAAGTGACGATACACATTATGAACACTAAGCTCAGAGGGGGAGGCAGGGAGCCTGGCAGAGGATGGCAAGGAGGAGGAAGGACATTCCAGGCGGTACACATGGCATCTGTGAAGTTCCTCGGGCTGAGCACCTGCTACAGGAGGGACCATAGTTAGCTCTGGAACCAGACTGCTGGCCAAGTCTCAGTGCCCATGGAATGACAGCAAGTGTTACACTAACATCCACCACCGACAGCTAAGTGCATTGCATTGGACAAAGAAGAGCAAGGAAACAGGAAGGACCCATCTCTCTCCAGTCTCAGGGGCCTGACACAATGGACCCCATTGTTCTGCCCTTAAGAAAAAGCAAAAGCTGGCTGAGGGGAGAAAGGTGGGATTGGAGTGGGAAGCTGTCCTTTGTTGTATTACTTAAAGGTAACCCCTGATCTTCCCCTGTAAACTACAGAGCCTGGGTGAACATGGCTTCCAGGAACAGGGAGTGTGAGTGCTCTTCCCAAAGGCCATGGGCCACATTAGCCTCTTCTCCTAGTTCCAGCACCACCCTAGGTCTGAACTGGCAATGCCCCATACTTATTGATGAGTAGTATACGTCTTCAGGGGTCACAGGCTCCCCCCAGACTTAGGGGCCTCCTACCATGTTCCAACTCAGCATAAAGTCTATGCAAGGTATCAAGGTGCTGAGATCTGAAATGAGTGCTGACCTCACACAGCCAGAACCACCTCCTTGTCCTTCTGTTGGCTTCAGTATGATAACTCACTTCTTTCTCTCCACTCAGGTTTACAGTGCTATGATTCACAGAGCACATGACATCAGTATATAATCACTGCTAGGCTTCTGAGATATTCTTGTTACTAAGATAAAAGGTTTTTTTTTGTTTAATAAACTTGAAATATTTACAAAGAATGGAAAACAATTACAGAAATGAACCAAAAAGAGCCACGGCAAAGGACATAGAAACTTCCACTAGAAGCGTGAAGGTGGGATTGATCTGAGCTGATGCTGTTGAAGAGAGGATCGGTGAAACAGAAGACAGGTCAAAGGAAATCTTAGCTGTGGGAAAGAGAATAGAATGGAAGAGAAAAGGAGGCATGACCTGAAGCTGTGAGAGTCCCAGGTAGTGAGAGGACAAGCCACACACACACACACACACACACACACACACACACACACACACACGTACGTACGTCTCCGGTCTCCTGACCAGCCCCAGCTCCTAGATCGACAGCTGCCTGGAGGAAAGCAGACTCCACACTGGGTGGGTGTAGCACTCTGCTGTCCCGAGAGACTTGACAGGGAGCAGGCCTGACCTGGATCCCAAGCGTGCTAGGGAGACCTGTCTCCACTCCCATTGCTCACTGCAGTTATCAGCTGCAATTGCCACCCCCACGGCAGTAGCTACCCCTTCACGTTGCTGTTGTTTTGTTCTTGAGACAGAGTTGCACCATGGTGGTCAGGCTGGCTTTGAACTTGTGACTATCCTTTTTCAGCTCCCGGTAGTAGGACTGCAGAGACACCGTCTAGTCTCCTGTCTGCACAGCGGCTTGTCTTCCTAAACTGTATGTCTGTGTCTTGTCCTGGTTACCTACTGTTCTGGGCTCATCTTTGCGGCCGTGCTAAAAGACCCCAGCGAAAAAGTAACTTAGGGAGAAAGGTGTTTATTTCAGCTTCTCATGCCAGGTCACAATCCCTCACAGCAGGGGCGTCACAGTGGCCAGCGTGTGAAGCAGCTGGTCACGTCCATAGTCAAAAGCAGAGGGAAAGGAATGCGTGCCTGCTGCTTGCTTCTTAGCTTCTGTTGACCTTGGTTTCTAAAGTCTAAACTTAGACAGGGCCCCAAAACAGGGAATGGTGTTGCCCACAGTGGGCTAGGTCTTCCTACATTAATTAAACAAGGCAATTCCTTGAAGCATGCCCACACGCCAACATCTGGACAATGTCCCATTGAGAGTCTCTTTCCTGTCTTTGAGGTTGTGTCAAGTTGGCAGTTAACACTATCACACCTACAGGGAGGAAAGCTACCTGATTGTAAACCAGCCTGGAGCAGTACAACCACCAGAGGATGGAAGACATAGGAATAACAGCCTCATCCCATCAGCCTCCAGAGGGAGCATGACTGCCCACATCTAAATTCCAGACATCGGGCTATTTCCCTGCATTCCTTATCAACTCTAAATTGCATTCTTATGACTGACATCAGCCTGCCTGCCACACTGATCTCTGTAGAGAAGTTGAACTGCTCACCGCGAAGGCCCCTTTGGACAATTTCATGCTTTTTAAGGCATTAAGAAAAATGTCTTTTTATTCCTCATTTTTTATTTTTGCATTTGAGCTTCCAAACAAAAGCACTATCTTGCCATAGGTGTTAGGCATCTTTCTCCTTTGATGCCTTTTAAGTAGGTCTCAGCAATAGTTGATGATTAGCTTGTCTGGATTAAGAATTTCCTAAGGATTTACTGAATCAAAACTTTGAGTGTTTGTGAGGATATTCACAGAGTGGATTTACTGAGGAAGGAGATTCATCCTGAATGTGTTGGAGACAGTGCCCCATGGTTAGGGCCCTAGACAACACACACTGGGAAGGAGAAGGAACCCAGCTGAGTACCATCTTCCTCCCTTTCTGTTTACTGACTCCCCCAGATGTGAACAAGCATCTTCCCACTCCTGCAGCCACAGCTGCCTTGACTAATGCTCTCCCCACCAGTGGTTCTGGACTGCTCCTTCCAACTGTGAAGCACAGCAAACCCTTTCCCCACTAAGCTGGTTTTGTGGCTCTGTTGTCAGAGCAATGAAGAAAGTGACCAATGATAGTCTCTGGATAGACCATCTGATTAAATGTTTATCTGTCACCTGACTGTATCAAGGCCAGATTTACAAAAGAAAGCAAACTGCCACCATCCTTCTTGGTCAGGGGATCCGATTTTCAATTGGGTCCTTGTGAGCAGATGGTGGTCTAGCCTCAGGTATCCTGGCCAGGGTTGAGGTGGCCATGGTTGGGCACGGTTAGGGGCAGGGACACACACCACCCATTTCACTTCTCCTCCAACACAAAGGCATCTTGCTAAGCAGATGCTTTTGTTTATTGTAAACTGTTGAGTTGTGTGTGACGGACTAATTATTTCTGCATAGCCTAAAAACAGTTCAAAATAATTGTGTACAATTTTCTCCATTTGTTTTCTCCCCAAGAACTCCCAAGTCCCTGACTGGGTGCTGGTAATAATTATGTATGAAAATAATAAATAGCAGCTCATCTCAGGAGTCTATTGTAACATCCTGATAGCCAAAGAGCCTGTGCAAGGCCTGGGCTTCAAAGGAGAGTAAGCCAATCTTTCCTTTCCTTCCCCTCCTACTCAAATTTACAGGGCTCCTGGGGCTGGGAGAAGGTTCAGAGATAACGTTTACACAAGCATGAGGGCCTGAATTCAGATCCCAGGCACCTACATAAAAGTTGGGTGTAGTTGGCTGTGTCTTAAACCTGCACTGGTGTGGGGTTTACCCAGGAGGGTTCCTGGGGCTTACAGGTCAGACAGCCTAGCCAAGGAAGTGAGCTCCACATTCAGTGAGAGACGTTATGCCAAAATTAAGCTAGGGCAGAGAGAGAGAGAGAGAGAGAGAGAGAGAGAGAGAGAGAGAGAGAGAGAGCTTAGCAGGTAAGAGTGCTTGTGACCAAGATAGACAATGTGAGTTCAATCTCCAGAGCCCCCATGGGAGAAGAAAAGAACTGGTTTTTGCAAGTTATTCTCCACAGATGTGCAGTGGCATGTATCCCTCCACATAAGAGAATAAACACACAAAATTAAAAAAATAATAGTTGATGGGTACCTGAAGAAAATCCCTAACATTTAGCCCTGGCTTCCACCCACGGAAGAAAACCAAGCAAGCACATATATACATTCCAACCAATAAACTAATTAAATGAGCTCTCCACCCTAAGATGGGGCCCGCCTTCTCACAGAATGTCACTCTGAACTCCCATCTGCCACATTCAGACACAGCAACATCACATACTGCACAGGTTGGAGCTTTCAAATATTTGCTGGACTATGAAGGAGGATTCTCCAGTGTTTTCCTGACAGGAGAGTAGCCATGCCTTCCTCTTCCCAGGACAAACAAGACTTCTTCCACAGGTGTGAAAGAAGCATTTCCGATAGAACACAGGGCAGAAGTCACACCATTTTGTAGAACCCCCAAACCATCCTTGCCAAAGCCCCGACTGCCCTGCACTCGAACGTTGATGAAAATCTTCGCGCTGCACTAACCATGTCGGCTGCTGGAGCGAGCCCGTTAGCAGTTCATGTGGTCTTTAAAATGCAGATTGTGTGATTGGGTTGGGGGCTGTGAACGACAGCTCTTTATTAGAATTGCCTGCCGTCATCCCAAAAGATATTATCTTCCTGTCATTGTGACATACCAACATCTTGAAAGATGGAAGGAGGGGCAAACATGGTGGGCGGGGCAAAGGCAGACTGTCAGCCACAGGTAGGAGGTGCCAGGGCATGGTTTATGAATCGGGCCTTTGAGGGACAGGTTTACGCAAACCTCATAGCACATCTGTTCACGATCATGCAGATGTGATAATCTTATCAGGACTCCATCCAGAAGTGCCATCAAGATGGCAAGAGCCGGTGACATGTATGATTAATGTGCCAATGAGGCCGACTTACTACTGAGGCGGGAATGAAGGCATCGACACAGTGGTGAGCCACGCACTATGCACACAGAGATAGATTGGGTTTTTTCTTTTTTTTCCCACCAGCTCAGGGTGGGTATAACCTTAATGTGCTACATTAAAGTCACTCATTGCTATGGATAAATAGTTTAATGAGATCTGAAGTATCGTGCACTTTCCCCGGGAAGGCGTGATGGAGTGGAGCAGGCAATGGCTGTCACTGAGCACACATTACGCAAAGTAATACTTTTCCTTCTAGTCTCTGCCCCCTGCATTGTCACTTCTGGTGAATAGTGGCAGGGACATCATCCCAGGATGGGGCCAGACCAGTGTGGGTAATGAAAAGTCCACCTCAAAATTTTCCACACGGTAAGTCTCCCCTTGAAATGAAGGTCAACGACGTGTGAGCTTCTTGACCAATGTCCCCTTCTCAGAGTGCTCATTCCTTCCCCGAGTGACTTTTCTTTCCGATTAACATCTCTAAATGTGACTCTTCTAGGACTTGCAAGAGGAATTTACACAAAGAAACTCGACAACAGGGGAATTCAGTAGAGTTTACTAAACAATGGGGATGGGAAATACGCTGCTGGAATTTTCTAATTTCTCTTTAGGAAGACTTCTCTTTGCATTAGTTCACTGACAAGAGCACTCCAATAATCTCTTCAGTATGTACAAGCCCTCTCCTCTCTGCTATACCCCCGAAAGGTGAGGTAGCTGGGGGCGGAATGCTCACTCCTCTGCCTTCAGATTTGGGAGGATGGGGCTCTGGCTTGCCTTAGTGACCCTTGGAACTAAGCCAACGAAGAGTTCTGAGCTGAGTTAACTCAAACTTAAACCCATGACTCTAACTGTCCCAGCTACTGGGGTTGGCCTTTCCAGTAGGGAGTGCTGGGTTGCTCTGCAGGGCTGAGTGCCAATTAGGACATTGGTATGCTTCCTTCCCTGAAGGGACTGACACCAGAGCCTTCCCAAGGCCCCAGCAGACCCAGGGCAGCAGTCACAGTGCTCTCACACACCTGTACATTCTTCCTGGCCTCCAACTCATCCACTGGGGCATCTCGAGCTGCTAGGAATTTGTAAACTCTGTTTTGCCATCAACTAAGGAGCCTAAGTGCCCAGAGCTCCAGTCCTGTGATCTCACTGGATGTTCCCAAACGCCTAGAGCAGAGGCAGTGGGGTGGTGGGGTGGAGGTAGGTGGTCCTCACATCTCTTATATACAGGTAGAACACTAAGTCCCAGGGCTCAGAACGGTTAAATAATGCTAAGTTGCAGCAGGGCTGTGGTTGAGGCACAAGTCTCTCTGATGTCCAGTTAAGCCCCCAGGACACACACACACACACACACACACACACACACACACACACACAGCCAACTGTATCTGAAAGGCTGTGGATAGTGCCAGTGTCGGTGCAGGCTGTAATGCTGGACTGCAGGTGGTGAGGTCACGATGGGAAAGGAACATTCCATATTGTCTTTGCCTCCTTCCTGAGTATAAAATTCTTTAAAAAAGAAACTTTAACACAGTTATACGAAATCACCCCTGTGCCTCTGCCCATGCCTACTTACAGTGAGTGAGACAAAGACCTCAAAGGCAACTCTGTAAAGTCACCATTTCGAATGGACAGAAGGACCTCTTCCTAATGCCGAAGGCCAATCCAAGCCAGTGATTGAGATGGGCAAGCATCCTCAAGCTCTTCTGCTCTGCAAGGAGCTTAAGTGGATGGATGCTCACCCTGGAAATCTGGTTTATGATGCTCTTTGTACCAAATTCCAGACAGTAGGATTGCTACAAAGCTAAGTTAGCAGCTGACCACAGAGAGACACCATAGGATAATCTTGTTTCATATCATAGTGACCCCTGATAGCTGCCAGTGACACTTGGAATTGAAGGGCTTTGTACTGGATCTATAAAGTGATACATTATGCTGGACTTCTAGACCACAGAGAATTCCTCGGCCATCCAACTCTACCATCTGCTAGCATGTAGACCTTGAACAGGAGCCTCTGGCTGTGCCAGAGGTCAGGAGCTTCCTATGGCATTGATCAAATCAACTCTAGCCAGCTCCTCCCAGCCCTTGCTTCTCTGTTCTGCTCCCCCAAGCTCTGATTCTCGTCATTCAGATGGAGACACAAGCCCTCCACTAATCACAGAACCCTCTTTGCAAAAGGCATCACTTACTGTCCCTTCCAAATCCCCAGTTTCCCTGGCAACCCAGACATAAAGGAAGCAGTTCAAGGCACATGCTGGGGACAGGTGGACACAGGATTTTGACCATTCCATGGTTTCAAGGTTGTCTAGTGCTCACTGACTAGGAAGAAAAAGGTGGCCTTGAAGATCTGTGAAGCAGGCTCTCTGGAGTCTCCTGTGTGCCCATCTGCACCAGACCCGGTAGAACTCTGCCAGTTAGAGGTATTAGACATGGCAAAGTGTGAGTGAAGAAAGGGCCAGGTGTGTCCTGCTGCACTAAGACAGCAGGCCTTGCCCAGTGCACTCCCCTGCATGCAGTCAGGTTGTTGTTGGTGGCCGTTACCATTTCCATCAACACCAGTACCGCTGTTACTGTTACTAGTTCCATCAGCACCCTTCACACCCCTGTCATCACAGTTACGATCACACAACATTCCTGTGTGTCCTTCTAAACACCAGCTCTGGGATGACCAACCCATCATATGGCTCAGAACTGGCCCAGCCACCTTCAGTGACTTGTCCATAGTCACAAGAAAACAGGTGGAGGGACCACCTCCTGAGTACAGGCAGGATTACCTCCGAATTGATCACCTAGGATCTCCTCAGACTCCTTGGATTTCTCTGGACACCACAAGATACCCCTCTCTGCGGCAATGAATATCTAGTCCACGAGACTCATACAGATGGCTGGTCCTCCCCTCTCCGAGAAGTCCTCCTTACATAGATGCAGGGTAAATCTCGATTCTGCCCCTCAAGCCCCATTAGCCCCTCCACACACCAATTTGCCATTTTGTGCTCTGAGGTAGTGAAGTTAGGGAGCATGGGTTGCATGCTGCAGAGATCACATTCTGACCCCAAGCTTAGGGCCTGGCCTAAGGGGTGTCAGGCATTGGCTGATGTACCCTGCACCCCCAAACATGTCCTCCATCAGAGCTCTCGTGCCTGGGACTGGAAGACCATCACACTACTTCCTGGAGAGAGGAATGGTCATGTGCAGTTAATGGGACGGGGGCAAAAAGCTTGCACAAGTCCCCACACACCTGTCTCTAACTGGGCGTGAGTCGTCCGGGGCACTCATGCACCATGAATGTTTCCACATCCCTTTCCCGTGTTCTTGACAGCCATTCAAATCGCATCCAAAGAGGAGAAGGGTCCCTGCACTCTGCGGCTGACAGAACAGCCCTGCGGTCCACCTTGGGCCAAGGTCACCCTGAGCTGGTGCAAGTGGGAGCATACCTGCCCTTGGCTCCTCAGTCTGTGTGGCTGGGCAGATGCGGGAATCCTAGAGTCTGATTTGCTGCTTTTTCTCCATTAAGTCCAAAGGACCCGAGAGGCCCAGGGGGCCATTCATTATTGGCAATGTAATAGAATCTCGGCCACATTATCTCCACAGAACAAAGAATATCATTGCTGTTTTTAGAACAATGGAGGAGGCCCTGAATAAGCCTCTAAGAATTCAAAATGAGTAAGGAAAGGGCTTGCCCCTGCTCAGTCTCCCATGCAAAGCAGAGCAGGTACCCAGAGCTCTCCTGGGCCCCAGGGCTTCCAGAGGGGGGATTGGCCAACTGACACCCTGGCAGGATAAGGGCGCAGGACTCCATGGCAGGATAAGGGCCAGGAAGAAGGTGTGGGCTGCTGAGGCTGAGCTGGAATGGGAACAAAAGAGCGCCAGCCCAGCACCCACAGCCGGTTGTTGGGGACTCGCTGGAACAAGAAACCCCAAAACCAGTTCTTCCTTTCTCATGTTTAAAATCTAAGCCTGGAATTGAAATTTTTTTCTGAAAAAAGTGACCAAGAGTTCATACCTAAATTTTAAAAAGTCAGATAGAAAGCATATAGGAAGAAGGAGAGAAATGGCATGGATGTGGCCCCGGCTGATCTCATGACAGCCAGGCGATGTCACAGATCTGAGTCCTTTGCCCTCGTTCCACGACTTGTAGTGCATTCCAGGGCCTGAGCATCAGGTGCGGGCCGTCTGCTCTAACCCTTCCGACTGGCAGCCACATCTGCCTGGATGCCAAGCCGAGGACAAGCTTGGGTGTTCCTTACTGAGGCGCGAACACTGGTGCCTGGCCTATGGGTGGGTGAAGTGGGCCCTGGGCCTGGAGGCCTCTCCAGGAAACCACAGCTGTGGACTGAGACAAGGGCACTGAGAGGTGCTGAGGTCCAGCAAGGTCTGAGGACCAGTCTCGAAAGTGCTGGACCTGCAGATGCCATCTGAGCGCCCCCCCCCCCCCATGTATCTGGAGGGGGTGCAGAAGACACAAGCGACCCTCCCCACCCAGGAATATGTTCCTCAGCAGGGGTGCCTGAGGCTAAGATGGACACCACACACGGGGTAGAGAAGGCTGGGCACCTTGTCCTGAAGCAGCTGCATTTTATTTGAGTGTGACACATGGGCCATGTCAATACTCTCTGACTTACAAACAGGCAGCCGAGTCACAAACAAGGATTGGGCCATCAGGGAGACATGGCACTGGGGCCTCTGGGACCCATCAGTCAGCCAAAGGTTCGTATGTTTAACTCTGGGGCCAAAATGCCAACCAAGTAAAAATGGATTGTGAGATTTCTTTAGGAGGAGAGAGAGAGAGAAAAGGGAGGGAGGGAGGAAGAGGGAGGAAGGGGAGGAGGGAGGGAGGGAGGGAGAGTGGGAGAGAGAGAGAGAGAGAGAGAGAGAGAGAGAGAGAGAGAGAGGATAGATCATGGATGTGGAGAAAGAGATCCAACAAGGGAAAAAAAGCACAATGCCGCCTCACGTAACCTCTTTAGAGAAAGTTAATCTTTGGTCTTGAATTGTATTCTATATAAACCCAAGCCCGGTCTGTCACCAGATCAAAAAGATATTAAGTCACCTCCGAGTCCAGGCTCTGTGCCTCTTAGTCCCAAATGACATGGCGCATCTAAGACAGAGGGATTTCTACCAATGTCTTCCATTCTGCTCCATTCAGTGCTGCTGTGGGTGACCAGAGTCCCGCCGGAGACTACTGTCTCCTCCAGAGGCGGGTCCCAATGACTGTGAGGTCAGGAGCCTGCCTGGTACTCTCGAAGTGACTGCTCCTCTGTAGAGTAAGCAAAGTCAACAGGCTGGGAGGAAAACGCTGGTGTTTGGAGATGGGCCAGAGAATGAACCATGGAACACAAGTGCCACTCTCTTTTCCCCAATGGCTCAAGAGTAGGTGGGGTAAAAACCATCCACAGTATGTCAGGTTCCTGAGTGGAAAGGCAGTCTGTCCTCACCTGCTTGATGGAGGAATATTCACCCCCCAAAACAGCAGAGCCCCAAGACAGTCTCCCATGACCAAGGGACTGAGGGAGAGGGAGGAGGCCTGTGGACACAGAGGTGCCCACCTCTCCCGTCTGCCATCCTCTGGCACCCCGTGGTTGCCAGCACGGTGCAGCCTGGGCCAAACCAATCACGGCTGTTCCAGAGCCTTCCGCAGGGCTCTGAGCACCCGGCTGCAATCAGATTACACGCACCAGCGCCCAGCCCTGCTCGCTCCAAACAGAACGAATCCATTCATTAACACCAAGGCCAATTAAAAAGTAGGCATTGCTCCCAATAAAAAAATCCCCCAGGCCAAGCATTCTCATCCTTCCCAGGAAGCCTTGCTAAGCGACCACTGCCCAACACAGCTTGGCTCCTGGGGGACAAACAGGCAGAGGGAAGGGAGAGAGGTGGGACAAACAGCCACCACTATTCCACTCCCCTAGCAATGACAAAAGGTTTGTTCATCAGCTCCCTGGAACCCCCACAACATTAATACAGCATTAAACCCCACACAGCTTGCCGCAGACCAAGTTTTATAGAGAACTCATTCGTGCATTTTCATTAAAGTGCTTAATATCCAAGTGACACGAGGGAAAAAAAATCCCGCCTTCCCATTATAGGCTCCATAAAAGCAATATTGTAAAAAAATCACCATTGAGTTATTTACAAAGCCAAAGATGTAATCAGTATTTAAACACTCCCCGGAAAGACCCGCTTTGTGGTAATGTTAGTCACTTCAACCAACAGCCAGATTGGCAGCTACTATTGGAGTCCTCTCGTGATCTGAGAACACCAGGTGGGCATCTTCCTTCAAGAATAAAATCCCCCTAATGCGGGGTCCCCTGAGGATGAGGACGCAACACACAGATTGGGGGATGGCGACTAAGACTCGAACCAGAGCCTTCCAGTGTGAACACAAGGGTGTGTGTGAGTGTGCCTGCACCCGAGCGTGTGCACATGTGGTGTGCCTGCCTGTGTGTACATATGTGTGCCTGTGTGTGTGCACATGACTGTGTGCACATGTGGTGTGCATGCCTGTCCACATGTGTGTGCATGCGCCTGTGTGTTATAGGTAATTCATCACACATTAAACACATAGGAGTTTCTTACCCAATTGATTTGGTATGATTCCTGTTCAATACTGTTTTTTTAAAATATTTATTTATTTATTTATTTGTTATGTATACAATATTCTATCTGTGTGTATTCCTGCAGGCTAGAAGAGGGCACCAGGCCTTATTACAGATGGTTGTGAGCCACCATGTGGTTGCTGGGAATTGAATTCGGGACCTTTGGAAGAGCAGGCAATGCTCTTAACCACTGAGCCATCTCTCCAACCCTCAATAGTGGTTTTTAATCTTGCTATTTGTCCTCTATTTATGTCATCATGGCATGGCTGTTGAATCCTATTTATTCAATAGCTGAAGTTCATGATTTCTATGAGTTAACTCTTCTTTTTTTTAAAAAAAATTTTTTTTAAATATTTATTTATTTATTATGGATACAATATTCTGTCTGTGTGTATGCCTGCAGGGAGGAAGAGGGCACCAGACCTCGTTACAGATGGTTATGAGCCACCATGTGGTTGCTGGGAATTGAACTCAGGACCTTTGGAAGAGCATGCAATGCTCTTAACCTCTGAGCCATCTCTCCAGCCCCCGAGTTAACTCTTCTATTTATTTATTTATTTATTTATTTATTTATTTATTTATATATTTATGTATCTATCTACTTGTATGTGATGTGCATGCTTGCGTGTAGCATGTATATCCTGGTCTATTGCTGTCCAGTCTACTCTCTTGAGACAGAGTCTCTGGCCCTGAAGCTAGGCTGGCAGCCAGCAAGCCACAGGAATCATCCTATTCACACCACCCACAGTGCTGGGGTTATAGGTATGATTAACAACATCTGGCTTTTGACCTGAGTGCTGGGGATTTGAACTCAGGCCCTCATGTTTCTGCAGTAAGTGCCCTTACCACCTGAGCCATGTCTCTGGCTTAAGTAAGTCGAGGGAATGTAGGAAATAAGCCCACCCTGACTGGCTTCTGAGACTGGGTCGGTGGGAGTCTGCCAGCTGGCTCCAGGTACTCCTACCGCAGCCTGTCACCGTGTGAACATATTCCGCTTTCTGCACAGTTCTTTTGTTCCGTTAATTGCCTTCACTTATAATTAGCTGGGGTTCTGTTGCCTAATCACTCCCCTTCGGATAGTATTTTACCATCAGCTTTGTTCATGGCTGTGTCTTAAGCCCAGAAGGTTTACATGGAGATAACCACCTGGACCGCTTACCTACATTGGGGGAACAGGCATCCGCAGGCACCTTGATGGACTCTCCTGGTGTCCAGCTTTTCCTTGGCCCTGGGACTGTGCCCTCTCCTGGCAACTCCAGCCTGTTAGTCTCTGGTAGAGGACTTTGTACCTGGTGCACTGGGCCACCTAGGGATTTCCCCAGGCTGAGCTCTCACTAGCCCTGGGCCAGGCCCCTCATTCCTGGCAGAGCTCCATCCGTCCACAGCTGTGCTCTGTTAATGCACACATCTATTTTCCTTTTTTAGTTTTTGAGACAGTGTTTCTCTGTGTAGCCCTGGATGTCCCAGAACTCACTCTGCAGACCAGGCTGGCCTAGAGCTCACAGAGATCTGCCTGTCTCTGTCTCTTCAGTGCTGGGATTAAAAGCATGTGCCATCACTGCCCGACCATTTTCTATTTTCTTTCTCTTTGCTCTCCCTAGTCTTCCTAACTCCTCCTCCTCCTCCTCCTCACTCTGTCTCTGTGTTTATCTCTCTCTGTGTGTCTCCCTTGGTCTCTCTGTCTCTGTTTCTCTCCCTCTCTTGGTCTCTCTCTGTCTCTGTGTTTCCCTTGGTCTCCCTCTGTCTCTCTCTTTGTCTGTCTCCCTTGGTCTCTCTCTCTCTCTCTCTCTCTCCCTCTCTCTCTCTCTCTCATGTATATCTCCCCGGTCTCTCTCTGTCTCTGTCTTTCACTATTGTTCTTTCTTCCTTTTATTTGATTTTTTTTTTTGAGACAGTATTTCACTAAGAAATTCAGGACGGTCTTAAACTCACTATCCTCCTGTCTCAGCCCCCCCCCCCATTGCTGGAATTACAGGTATTTTACCACAGTGCCAGGCGGTCACCCTGACATGTACCACACTGCTAGTCCCTGAGCTAAGATGTGGCTCACTGTAGGATGCAGGATTCCCTGCAGAAACCCAGAGAACTGACTTGGGGCGACACTCCCGGCCATCGTAGAGGGGATTGGCTTCCTGGAGAACCGAATAGGTGCAGACAAAGCCACAACAGTCTCTTACCACAGAGGAGTCAATGCCAGCCTTCCTTCCGATCCCTCTAGCCTTAGCTGGAGGGTCTCAAAGTGCATGGGCACTTCTAAAACACCAGCCCCATCTCACACTGGACCGGGTAGTTCTTTATGTGTAGGTCACTGGAGGCAGCAGCCTCCTCTCTCCTAGCTTTGGCTGAATGGTCTGGGAACAGGGGGGCACTGTGTGGAGGCCCCTCTGGCTGGACTCTGACCCACTGGCTGACAGTGCCTTTACAAAGAGAAGGCAGATGCCCTTAGCACAGCACACATCCCCAAGCAGCACCATGACTCCTGGTGTTCTCATTCAGCCACTAAGCTTGGCTCTCAGGACCTGTCTCTGCACCTCCCTCCCCTGAAGGCCTCTGCATCTTCCTAGTGGCACAGGGCTGCTCCTCTCTGGCCCCCATGTACTGGGCATTGGTGCATCCCCTGTTAACTGTGAGTGCACTGGGCACACACCCTTGGCATACAACTTTATTGAGAAAAACATTGATGTGAACTTGCCCTAGTCTCCTTGGGCAGTCCATGCTCAGAGTTGGACCTCCCCTGAGATGGGTCATAGAGCTCTCCAGGTCTCCTGCCTCTGTGACATTAGCTCTGCTAAGGCCTGAAAACAAACATGAACCATGGGTGCCGTCTTGAGCCTTGAAACAGGTGGGCAGGGACTGGCTTTGAGTCAATCCCCCAAGAGCATACTACCCACTTTGCCCAGATATTCTCTGATTCCATTTCTATCCAGAGAGCACGAGGAGAGGCAAGTGCTGCTGTTTGTCCACGTCTAGGGCCATCTAGGCTCTGCACCAGCTCAGGGCCTGCAAGACTCTAAAGTGGTGCAGCTGGCACGGATGCTAGGAACACAAAGGGGAGAGGGACCAACGAGCCTAGGCTGCCATGCAGCACAGGCTGGTGAGGAAACGGTGAGTATTACTGACTGTGAAAAAGGCTCAGGCAGAAACAAGCAATCTGCAAGGATGGAGACACTAAGGGAAGGCCTGTCAGGGGCAAGTGGCCAGGGCAGAGCTGTCCACATGAGTGACAGTTTCCAGTGTGACTTAGCAATCAGAAAGGGCTAGCACATGGAGAAGGAAATCAGAACAGCACACACTGAGGGTCCTGGGGTGGGGGACAGGACAGTGTATGTGGAGGTTAGAAAGGCCACGGCTATCAGCATGGTGGTCAGTAACTGAGTGCTTAGGAGAAGCTGATCTGGAGAGGTATTGGCTTGGATCCTATGCTTCCGCGCTGCATGGCTGGTGACAAGCCTGGGCGCAAGAGCAAGAGAACGTGGGGTAATAGTATCAGCAATCAGTAGGGCTTACTCCACGTATGTCTAGGGCTGAAGGGAATGACTTCTAAACAGTTTAGGAGACTCTAGGCCCAGGGTCCAGGGTGTCACATTCAGGTAGTTTCCCTGAGTGTTGTACAGTGTGCTGTAGTGTGGTCTTGAAATGACAAAAGCGGGAGATGAAGGGAAGAAGGGGAAAGTGGAAGAGGGGGAGCAGGAGGGAGTAATTATGGTAATTCACACCTGCCATTGGCCAGCTGTGAGCCATGGGTCCCAGGGCTAACGGTAAAACTCCAGAAAGAGTCATCCCCAAGGTGGGTCCCAGTCACTCTCCCTGGTCCTCTCTCTCAGTCGAGACGATACCACTGCCTTGACAAGGGCAGTTTCTCAATTAACCTTTGAACACAGCATAGGGACAGCATGTCTGGGGCCACAGGGGAGGGGGTAGCGAGCACACAGGTCATCCAGGGAACAAGAAACCAAGGACAGGTGCACCACAAGGGCACTAGGGGCAGGCGGAGATTTTTCAAAAGAGCACACAAAAATACCACAGTGAAATTCCCTTTGTATATTATCAAAATAGCTAATGAAACAATTAAAAATCATTTTCAAATGTTTAATATTGGCTTATGGATGACAGGTGAGTAATTTATAGACGGTCTCATTCTTTCAAATAGCACAGATATTTTCCATTGAATACAGTATTCTTTTTATATTTTTATATTTACAAATGATCCTGTTAATTACGTTATTTAAATTTTTATTTTTACTTTTTGGCAAGGCCACAGAACATAAAGTTAATTAACTCAATTGTGTAAAAACTTCTGATAGAATACTCAATATATGTAAAGTTCTGTTGTTGCAGTAAGTCAAAAGAAAACCACACACATGAAATATGACTTGATAGTTAAGTGTCTTAGGGCTTCTATTGCTGCGATGAAACACCATGACGAAAAGCAGGCTGGGGAGGAAAGGGCTTATTTGGCTTACACTTCAGCATTGTGTTCATCACTGAAGCAAGTCAGGACAGGAACTCAAAACAGGGCTGGAACCTGGAGGTAGGAGCTGAAGCAGAGGCCATGGAGGGGGCTGCTTACTGGCTTGTTCCCCATGGCTTGCTCAGCCTACCTTCTTATAGAACCTAGGACCAGCAGCCCAGGGACGGCCCTACCCCTGTTGATCACTAGATGAGACAAAACCCTACAGCTGAATCTCAAGGAGGTGTCTCCTCAGCAGAGGCTCCTTCCTCTGATGGCTCCAGTTGACACACAAAACCAGCCAGCACATTAAGTGATGCATTTTATTGATCCCAGCACCATCAAAAGGACAAGCCCATGTCAGCAACCTTAACTCACACGCAGGGCACGTGGGTTCGAGTGTGCACCCCCCCCCCCCAGATGGCTGGGGAGGTTGACAAGCATGCCAGCCACAGCAGCCTCCAACATTTCAGTGTTGACTGAATTCTCCCAGAGACTGGGGAGGGGAAAACACACCACCGGTTTGTGTTCTGAAGCAAGGTCAGCCTTAGTACCAAAAACCAAGCAAAAGGAAAAGAAAACCATGGCACAATGAAAGGCTGCCCCGCTTTTGACCCCTGACCCTCGAAGGGTTTAATGAAGAAGCATCTACCGTGGCCAGAGCGACTTTCTCTCACCAACACACTTTTGGTCCAGCTGCAGAATGTTTGCGAATATAATTTCCACAGTCACAGATTAAAGTGAAAAACTGCATGGCTATTTCAACAAGAGAAAAATCCTGGCAAAAAGTTGCAGCCAAGTGAGACTGGCGGGATTTCCCGCACTTCCCGAGAGGTGTCCTCAAGACATTTCCAGCAAACATCATTCGCGATGATGGCCCATCAGAGTCACTGCCTCTTCAGTGAAGGAGAAGACAGCTACCCGCTATTAATTTACACCTCTATTTAACATCCACTAATTAACAAGAAAGAAGAACCAGTGATTAGAGAGAGATAATTAAGATTAGCATCGCTCATAGATGCTATGATTTTTCCACGCTGAAAAACTCCAAGCAATCACAGCTCATGAGAAACCAGAAGTTGAACAGCTTGGTAGGTATACGATAAATTTGCAAGCGTCCACTGCATTTCAACACCGCAGAACAGGGAGAAGATGAATTTAATAGGAAATAATGTGTGAAGTGCTTACAAAGCACCCAGGAGGAGCCTCAGCCGGGGGTGTGCAAAGAGAAAACCGCATACGGCGGGACTCCCAGGACACGGGTGCGGTCTGAGAAATAGGCAGTCTCATAAATAGGCAGGTGTTTAGTTCTACCTTAATTGGACCAAAGTTTTGCAGAAATCCCCATCAAAGCTTCAGGGTGGTTTTCATAGCAGGCATTTCCAATTTTCTATGGAAGAACAGAGGAAGGGAGAATTGGGCAGATGGACTGGGGAGAGCAGGTGGGAACCTGCCAACGTTTTATCCAGACTAAGCGCAAGGAGAGTCCG
Source organism: Microtus oregoni (assembly GCF_018167655.1). Taxonomy (NCBI): domain Eukaryota; kingdom Metazoa; phylum Chordata; class Mammalia; order Rodentia; family Cricetidae; genus Microtus; species Microtus oregoni. Next base: position 2,359,667 of record NW_024543978.1, read on the forward strand.
CTTCCCACTGACACCTGCGGGGCTGAGAGGGAAAGATCAGAAACGTGTGGCATTTGGTACTTTTTTTTTAAAATTGCTGTGACCAAATAGTTCACAAGAAACAAATGAAGGGAGAGAGGCTCATTCTGGGTCACCCACTATCTGCCCTCCCTTGCACAGGGCTGGGAAGTGTGGGTGTGTGAGGGACTCTCAGCTGTTTGCATGCAACTTAGCAGTTTGGGAAGTGGAGGAGATGAAGGCTGGTGTGGTGTTGCCCATTTAGACCATGAGATGGTGTTGGCATTGGGGTCATCTTCCCATTCACTCAGGCCTCTCTGCACAGTCCCGAGTATTTCTTACTCCAGCCAAGGTAACGATCAAAATCAACAATCACACACACACACACACACACACACACACACACACACACACACGGAGTACATATGGAACTTCACGCGCCTGGTGTTGACAGTTCATGGAATGGCCCTGCTGCGCAGTCAGCCAAGCAACACAGCCAGAGACCCTTGTCTCTGATACCAGACTTCTGTGTCATATTCTTCCCATATCAATTTTGAAAGGACAAAGGACTTAAATGTACAAGAAAGCATGCATTTTAAGAGAAATCTTAGATGTGAATGTGAATGCAGTGGAATATTCATATGACCTTGGGTCAAGGGAAGATTTCTGAAATGAGACATGAATATCCCAGTCTACACAAAACACGATTGATGGCTTCCTCACACTCAATTATGAACTAATGTTTGTCTGGAGACATCACAAAGATGCTAATGGAAGGACAGGGTGCTTGATGGCAATAGCAGCTACCGCATGCAGATCTAATAAAGGACTTGTGTCCAGGCATGTGGGCAGTAAGGAGATGCCAACACGGAAGCCAGTGAAAGAACCCAATGGAAACGACAGAGGGAGAAACACACTCAGTAACTATGAACTGGTGGGAACTTCCTTACCATCTTGGAAAGGAAAGGGAAACCTCCCCAACTGCAAAGCACAGCACCCCTGAAGTCTCTGACGACGCTGGAGTATGGGCTGGGGAAATGACTCGATCCACAGAGCACACACAAAGTTCTGAGCACGCGTCTTTAACTCCAGCAGTGGGGATCGAGAGAGAGGTGGATCCTTGGGGTTCTCCAGCAGTGGGGATCGAGAGAGAGGTGGATCCTTGGGGTTCTCTGGCCAGTCAGCCTGGATGAATCAATGAGCTTCAGATTAAGATTAGTGAGAAAAATAAAGTGAGGGCTGGAGAGATGGCTCAGCACTTAAGAGCACTGGCTGCTCTTCCAGAGGACCTGGGTTTGGTTCCGAGCACCCACAGGGTGGCTCATAACTGCCTGTAACTCCAGCTCTGGGGACTTGATGTCCTCTTCTGGCCTTTGTGGCTATCTTGGCACAGGTGTGCATGAATGTACCTCTCTCTCTCTCTCTCTCTCTCTCTCTCTCTCTCTCTCTCACACACACACACACACACACACACACACACACTGAGGGGCACTGGGAGAGGAAGGAATTCATGTCAAGCAGGAAAATAGTTGACTCCACCATCACGATTTGACCCCCAGATGCTGGGTGCAAAGGCTTGAGAAACTGGTGTGGAAGTGCATAGTCACCACTCAAGGAGAGCACAAACTGGAGACAAACCAACTGTCCACCAAGGGAAGGATGGATAATGATAGTATTTACAGAACAGAACTCCATATAGCAGTAAAAACTAGCTGACAGCCTTGGGCTGAAGCCGAGTGAATGTAAAACTTAAAAACTCCATGTGTAGTGTACACACTCTTCCTACAGCCTCAGAAGCACCAGCAATGTTTGTTTCCCCACAGGAGAGGGTATTGAGGCAAGGGAGCTTCCAGCTGCATAAGAGCATAAGTGGTCCGGCCATCCTGGGAGGCAAAGTCAGGAGACGGCTCCCGAGTCAGTATGGGATCCTTTCCTACCGGACCTCTCTGGACGGAAAGCAAAAATCCAATTCAGAAGGCAGGTTGTGTGATTCCATCCTTGAAAAGCTCAACCAGGGACACAGACCAGACGCAGTGTGAGCACCAGTGAGAGTTCACCTCGGGGCAGGGATGGGGCAGGGCGCACAGGACCTTCTAGTAGCTCTGTTTCTATGTATTTTTTTAATACATATTTTTCTTTGCATAAAATACTTTGAAACTGTCTCAGGCAAACAACAACACAAAACAAAAACAAAAATAACATCCACAGGTCAAACAAGATTCCCAGCTCAGTCTGGACTCTGGACCCCAAGGCTGCGGTCCTGATACCCGGATGACACTGTGGTCCAGATATTCCAGCTGGTGTCAGGGCAGGGTGGGCTTGGGTCAGTGGTACCAAGCTGTGATCTCTAAACCTTGGTTTGAACTACAGCACCCTGAGGCAGCTGGCTCCCCAGCATAGAGCTGCTGACTCTGAATGGAGGCAGAGGCTGAGGCCTGCAGCAGTCCCACTTGGGTGTAACCAAGGTCTGCATCCCTATCTGGAAGGGATGCTCGCTTGGAACAAGATGTACACTGGCATCCCGTCCCAGCATCTCAGTGAAGCATGGTATGCCCAATGCATGTGCACACATTTGCAGAAACATTGGCCTGCAAGCCAGGGAAAGGGCAGGAGGGGGGTAGGGCAGGACAAGTCCCCTGCTTCCTCGGCACCTTCCTCCTGACTATAGGACAGTACCTGGTAGAGGAAGAAGCTGAGCCTCGCTTGTCCAGGGAGGAGCCTGAGCTCAATTAGTGTCATGAATATTCATGGATGGATCTCAAGGTGTGGAGAGTCCTCAGAGGATGCTAGGTATTAGTAAAACTGGACTGAAAGCACGTGAGAGCCCTGTCTGCTGTGATCTACAGTGAGTGTCCAGAGCAGGTGTGCACGGTCGCGCTGGGAGACAGCCTTTCCCAGAGGCAGGCCACTGCTCATGAACTCCAAATGAAGTGAGCAACAAAAGAGCGGACGAAGGAGAAGGGGCCGGCCCAGCAGACCTTGTTTCAGCTGGGATATTGGTTCGTGGTTATTCACGGGGAGGGTTATTCACAGGGAGGGATATTCGCCAGGAGGGTGTAAGAAGCCATGAAGACTTCAGCCGGGTGCCCTTTATAGGCCTGGTTTCTGCATCTGGCCTGTCACCCTCCTGACTCTACCTGTGGAGTGCTTGCTTCACTGTGTCCCACTCTCCAACCTTCCATGAACAGCTCTGAGTACTGGCCGCGTTTCCCTCTTCTTCAGAGCAGCCGGCCTCACGCGTTGGCATGTACATGCGTACAGTTGCAGGCATGTACATGTGCACAGCTGCAGGCACATATATGCGTACAGTTGCAGGCATGTACATGTGTACAGCTGCAGGCACGTACATGCGTACAGTTGCAGGCATGTACATGTGCACAGCTGCAGGCACGTACATGTGCACAGTTGCAGGCACGTATATGTGCACAGTTGCAGGCATGTATATGTGTACAGTTGCAGGCATGTACATGTGTACAGCTGCAGGCATGTATATGTGCACAGTTGCAGGCACGTATATGTGCACAGTTGCAGGCATGTATATGCATACAGTTGCAGGCATGTACATGTGTACAGCTGCAGGCACATACATGCGTACAGTTGCAGGCAAATACATGTGCACAGCTGCAGGCATGTACATGTGCACAGTTGCAGGCATGTATATGTGCACAGTTGCAGGCATGTATATGTGTACAGTTGCAGGCATGTACATGTGTACAGCTGCAGGCATGTACATGTGCAGAGTTGCAGGCATGTACATGTGTACAGTTATAGGCATGTACATGTGCACAGTTGCAGGCACGTACATGTGTACAGTTATAGGCACATACATGCGTACAGCTACGGGCACATACATGCGTACAGCTACGGGCACGTACATATGTACAGCTGCAGGCATGTACATGTGTACAGTTGCAGGCACGTATATGCGTACAGATGCAGGCATGTTCATGCGTACAGCTGCACCTGTTGCACCTCTTGTGGATACTGCGTCATCTCTGGCAAATTCCATGTGATTCACCCTTTGGCCATCCCAAAAAGCTCCCGTCCCTTCTATTGACTCTTTCACTTAGATGAGCCTTTGGGGGACCCTAGAATCTCTTCGCAGCACTGCTTTCTTTCATTTGCAATCAGTTGGGGTGGGGAGGTAGAGAAATGGAAGAGTCAGCTTCTTTATTGCTTCTCTGTGGCCCCTTGTGGCTCCCCCAAACCACAGTTCGGCACTTGGTGAGTGGATGCTCAGCATTGCTGGCTGAATGAATGAGGAAATGAGGGTATCTTGGTCCAGCAGTGACCCTCAAAAACCTCAAACATAATTGACTAGAAACCCAGATGCTAAGGCACAGGGGTAGCGGGTTCACCCAGATGATGAAAAATGGCAGATGGAAAGGAATCCCAGGACATCTTCATGTCCCTTATGAGAACAACCGAATCCAAAGCCCTTCTTCAAGCTCTCAGGGCCAAGTAAGGGATGGATGTGGGTGTGGTCAAGTGTGCAGAGAGCCTCACTGTTCACAGTCAGTAATGAGATCTCTGGACTCTGACTCCATCGCGTACATATTGCCCAGAACCTTCTTTTACTTGTAGCTCCTTGACGTCATGTCCTCCAGTCCTACCCGTGCTCTGGAGCTCCACCCTGGAAGCTTCTCTCAGGGAATTCACCTCAAGACCTCACCACAGGTCTCTCGCTTCAGGAGCCTCACCCCATCCAGCTTCAGCAGACCCTGGCAGTGACCCGGGACTGACCTGTCTTCCCCTCAGGCACTGGCTCCATTGCTGGATCCCTGTTGAATGTGTGCTCTTTTCTTAGCTCCCCTCCCAGCCCAGATGAGCCTCCACTCTCTCCCTGCCACTGACAACCGTCCTTTCATGACCTACAAGACCAAAATGCCAAGCATGTACTTCTCCAGGCCTGATACTTACTGTGCCTTTTTCTTTAGCTTTTGTCCCAAATTGTGTCTCACCTGGCTTTCTGTGGCCCTCTAGACTCAGTCCAAATGTCTCCCTCTGAAAAGGCCTTGGCTGCGTAGCTGAAGGCAATCCACCAGGGTATCCTTCTCTACACAGTGGCCATTTTCCTCCTCAGCTTCTGCCCCTAGGATCTGCCACCATTGGGTTGGCTCCCCTTTCTGGTTCTAGAAAGTATGGGCTCTGTGAAGGTAGGTAACCTGGCTTTCTTGCCCTGTACTGGATATCCAGGGCTTTGAACAGTGCATAGGCAAAGCAGGAGCCCAATGCTGGGCTGTCCCTCAGCAAGGCAGAGTGACAGGTATATCCCAAGGCTCCCTCTATGTCCCCTGAACCCCATGCCTGGTCTAGAGATGATCAGTTGGTAATGTGGGAAGTGGGTGATGGGAGTAATGGGGTTTCCTCCTTGACTTCAGACAATAACAATCCTTCCTCCCCCCCTTACACCCTGTGCTTGCCACTCAAGGAGGAAATAGGTTGGTCAGCTTCATGTTTCACATACCCAGAAACTAATGTTAAATGGGGAGCACTCGCCATCCCAGAGGACCAGATGGCCAACAAGGAGCAGATCAGAAAACAGAGACCTGGGAACGCGACAGACTTGTGGACTTAGACAACTAAAGCTACATTCACCTCCCAGGAAAATCACACCCTAGAGCCCCCAGAAGAAGCTTCTCCGTGGGCCTAGAAGGCCTATCTATGCTCAGTGTGGCTGGAAAGAGAGGGCAGGACAACTAGGGCTGCTTCTCTCTAAATCTTGTCCACCACATTGTGCTGAGGCCATGGCTCCCCCCAAAACCCTACTTCTACATTGAGGACAACTTCTCCGCTAAGAACACAGGAAGCATCAGGAATCAATAGTGATGGAAGGAGGGACCAAGAAATAGCCCAGACCACAGCTCACGTTACTGGCTTCCGCTCCAGGAACACCCTTCACAGAATGGGTGTGTCCACTCTGTCATCTGTGTCTGTCTACACTGTGGAAGCTCTCGGATCCAGAACCCACCAGCTCATCTCCTAACTCCAGGTGTGCCTGACCCAAGTCTCTGCTAACAGAGGAAGCCAACGTGCCCTACCCCTGGAACCTCTGGGCTCCCAAGCCGCACGTGCTGGATATGCAGACAGAAGGTTGTCACAGCAGTCTCTCCTGGGTCTTAAAGGCTCAGTTTACCTCTTGTGGTTCGGTGAGAGGAGATAAAAACTGCACAAACCTTTATGCCCCACCACCCAATCTCATCTTACGTTATTATTTGCTGTTTGGTCCAGAAGATCTGGCATCTGCTCTTTTTCCTATCAGAATATGTACCTCCTGCTAATCTCATCTGGGTTTATTACGGTTCATTCTCAATAAATAAATAATTTTTTTCATGGCTAGAGAGAAGGCCCAGTGGTTAAGACTGCAACTGTTCTTGTAGAAGAAGCAAGCTTGAGTTCCAGCATGCTAGTTGCATGGCTCACAACCACCTGGGACACCAGCTGCAGGAATATGACCCCACCCTCCATGGGCATCTGCACTCACATGCGCAAACTGCCCCGCAGCTGCAGATCTGCAGATACATATATGTATATAATTAAAAAGAAAAATCATCCTTAAAACTTAAGAACAAAAGACTTTTCTCTCCAGGTTTTTTTTTTCCCCCAAGAGCCGCATCCTAGCAAATCACCATCTCCTCTAGATTACCCCCCACCATGACCCACTTCATCTGGACACAGGCAGACACAGGCACAGGGCAGACTCCGACATGCAGTAAGAGCAGTGTGCACACTTGGAGGCTTCCCTTCCCTCCTTCTCTCTGGGAAAAACGGAAGGGTATGGGAATGGAGAAAACGCCTCTAAATCCCTTGACACTGAAGAAAAGAGCTGAGGGTCTGACGTGGTTGGGGGTGCGGGGCTGCACGCCTCATTTGCCACTTTGTGGGACTCAACAAAGACTACAGCCTGGACCCCAGTACTCGGGGACCTAGCACTCTGGGGGTGGTGGGAACCAAGTGACCTTGTATTTCCAGCCATCCCTGTGCCCCCGGGGAGGTATGGATTTTAAAGGCACATGCTAGCCAGGCGTGGAGGCATACGTCTGTGCTCCTAGCATTTGGAGGGAGAGGAAGGAGAGGGAGGATACCATTCATGGCTACACAGTGATCTGAAGCTAGCCTGGGCTACAGGAGCACTGTCTGGATAAACAACAGGAGATGTCACATGTTCTTAGTGTGATGCTGAACTTGGACCTATGTGCTTTTCACGGCAGCTTTAGGGCAGGTGATGTACACACAGGTGATATGTAGGGGACAGTGGGACTGACTATTGAGGGACCCTCACCACCGGAGACCCCAACTCCTACGATAGGAATGAAAGAGCAAATAACTCCCCGGGTTTACACGGCTTCCTGAGGTCTTCTTATAGTGGGACCATGTGAGTTCACTGCTTGTATGGGCAAAGAGCAAAGATGAGAGGTCAGAGACCCCGAAAGTTCCTTTGAGATAAAGAACTCCAGCTGCCCGGGAGTGAGAGATGGGTATGAATTTTGCTGGAAGATTTCCGGGCTTCATTGTGTGAACTCTCAGCCTCCTGGCTGAACAACCAGCCCACTATTAACAGGCACGAGGGTATCAGGACTGAGGTGTCTCCTTAAGACCCAGTGTGCCCCAAGCTCTAATTCAGGATGTTCTATAGCAGATGCAGGTGCACTGGGGAGCAAATGCCTCTCCTTCCTCCCACCAGACCCTGAGCGGAAATTTATGGAAAGCAGTCTGTAGGACAGCTCCCCACGGAGAGAAGGTTTTGTGCAGCTTTATGGAGACTTCCTCTCCCTCCTTTTGCATTAATGGGATTGTTCCCTTTGGTAAGAATTACTGTCTTCAGCCCTAGGCCAGGCTCCCTGTTGCCTGAAGCTTCTAAGCCGGGCCCATAGAAACAGAGGCAAATCTGTTTTCAAGGTGAATCTGGCATAAGAGTTACGTGGACCGGAAGACTTGAGTTTTCTACCCAGGAGCCGGGGAATGAACACGGGCATGCCCACGCCCAGTGGCTGGGTTTCAGGTCTTGCTAATTAACGGTGTGGTGCTTATGGGTTTAAATCAATTTCCGAAGCAACGGAGAAGGTGCCGATGGAAAACAGTCATCCTGCCTCTGCTTAACACACACACAGATAGGACAGTTACGGAGGCCCTGGGGTGCTGGGGTGCAGCGAGCACCTTATCAGGCATGGACTGACCACCTAGGGAAGTCTAGGGTCCATGCGATGTCACAGGTCTTGGGGGTGAGCTTTCTGGAGGCCTACCATACGCTAGGCACTTGGGCTCAGCTCCAGGCTGGGGGTGGAGGACACAGGCCTGCTGAGTCCACAGTCCTAGTGTGTGGGTGAGGCTGAGAAGGCAGGTACTCCCCACTCATCATTCCAAACCAACCACCTGGAGGAGAACTTTGCAGGGAAATGGTCTCGGTGGATCAGCTTGCAGGAATCTGTCAACGTTGCCGCGTTCAGACAAAGGGAAATGAGAACAATTTCTCTTGACAGCCGTTAGCGTGATTTTTCTACTGCAGGGAGCAGTTGGGCCGCACAAGGCAGTGCAACCCAGAAGCCTCCCAAGGCAGTGAGCCGAGACTACGCTTCCCCAACCCCAGTGCTCACTAAGGACCACCAAGTGGAGGACCTGTTGGAGACAGTGGTGATCAGAAAGCAAACCATCAAACAGGAAGAACCGTCACTATCAGCCGTCCGAGTCCAAGACCTGGGACTGCAGGCTGATTCCTAGCTTGCTGAGGGCTTATGGCTGGGCACGGCTGGTACAGCTTTCTGAAAATTTGAATCCTGTACTGTTCCTGTCTGAAATTAGGCGTCACATGGGGTCATTACTTCTTCCTTAGCAAAACATGAAGATTGCCAACACTGGGCTCACTCACATCTGCAACTTTCTGTTCCGGTCCCCAGTGTCAGGTCCCCAGGGACCTGTAGAAGGGGAAATTTGGTGGCTAGTAACCTGGGAGAAGAAGCAAGAGGATTTCAACTCAAAGGGGGAGAGAACTTTCTAGCAGTCTTCCCTGATAGCCTGGGCTTGCTTCCATCAGGATCCCACTGCCACGCAGATCTGGCAGGACGTGGACGTGGACGTGGGAATATCAGTGTTAAATGGGGCAAATCTCCATCATGGCTGAGGGTTATCCAGAGGGGTGCATCCAGCTAGGGTTTGCATACCCTTCCAACACACCTGCTCTTCCAGACAGCTCTGACAGGAAGAGGCAAAATGCCAGCCAATCTCCGAACTTCATTTTCCTCTTTTCAAGTCTGTCCAGTCTAGCCCTACCCAGATCCAATCTGCTGACTGCAACGATCCTAAACTGGCTGACTTTTTTAGTTGCTTTCGTTCTTCTTTTTTTTAAGGAATATTTTCTAATAGATGAAAAATTCTTTTTCATGCTTCACTAATGCAAAAACAGCTGAACCAATTTAGCTCAAACTTTCTCAATAGCTTGTTACAATCCTAATTAAAATATTCACATACGGTGCAAGCTTTGGGGAACATAATATCGCGCTGTCAGTCAAATTCAGCCTGAGTATTTACAGCCAGCTAAAGAGAAAAGCAACAGCATGGCTTTTGCCCTTTGTTGCCTCTTGAAGAAAATGAAGTCAGACAATTAACGGTGAACAGATAGAGGTGCAGAGGATGCATGGCATTTCTCCGCTTGGCTTAACCCATAAACAAAGGGGCTGAGGAGCTTGCTCTCTTAGCTGGGCAGGCAGGTCAGTGCTGCAGTCTTTGTCCTCATGGAGCCTGAGGTGGTGGCTGTCTACTCAGGGTGGCTGCAGGGTAAGGAAAGATCAGGTTGAGGTCCAGCTGCCCCACTCTTGGCTGCAGCAGCTGGATGGAAAATGAAGCCCCCTAGGACATTGGGCATTCATCTGTGGACAAGAATAATAAGCATTTCCCATGGTGCACTTCCTGTGAAAACTCCCCCCCCCCCTTCACCTGGCATAGAGTCTGTGTCCTGCAAATACTCTCGTTCCGTTCCATTCCATTGCCCCATGACTATGGAATGCCAAGGCGGGGGAGAGATGAAGGGGAAGGAGAGGGGGAGGGAGAGAGAGTGTGAGAGGGAGAGAGGAGAGACCCTCAAAATAAAAACAAAAAGCAAACAAACAAACCCAGATCAAACCAAGCAAGTAATAAAGTAGAATGGAGGTGTTTTATCTTCTAGAATAAACTGTTTCTAACTTTGTGATGAATATTGTACATCTGGAACAACCAAGCATACTCTTCTGACCCCCTGATCATTTCTAGCACCCTCTAGAACATCCCGTGAGTCTTCTAATTCATCCACACCAAGGTTATGTTCTGGGCTATGAAGAAGGCAAGCAGTTTTTCATATGGCTGCCTACGTGGCTACCACTTCTCAGATCTTGTGACTGTGGGAGGTTTGAGTGTGTGTCAACAGATGGAAGCCAGGCTAAGAGACAGGGTCCACACAGATGTGTAGCCTTGTCCGTGATGCCTCTCTCTGCTCGGTGCCCAGCTCCTGGCTCTCCTTGTGTGCGTCCTACGCAGCCCCAGATGCTTCTCCTGAAGCAGAAAGCCAGATGGCTCCCGTGTGTGGTGTGCCCGTGTGAAGTCAGGACAGACTGGGTGGTTTCAGTCTCTGGTTCTTGTGGCCTTCAGCTCTATTTGTCATGGATTCCTAAAATTCCACAAGAGGGATACCGTGCCCACATGTCCGTCACAACTAGGCTGCAAGGATGTTAAGAACCTGTGGGGGTGACTGTGGGCTTAGATGCCGTCCAAAGCAGTTGGACACCCAAGTTCACTCTCTTTCTCTCTCTCTCTCTCTCTCTCTCTCTCTCTCTCTCTCTCTCTCTCTCTCTACTATACCCCCTGGATGTGTGTGTTCTTGTTCTGCTGAGCTCATCTGAGGTGCTGGGATTCTCCAGGACAGGTTTGTTCTCTGCTTACTGTCTAGAAACAATCTTGGGGTCTTTGCAAAGTGAATTCACGCAGCACACTTTCCTCCCTGCTCAGTGAAAATGGCCACACTGGAGAAATTGTTTTCCCACAGTGACTTGGTTGGATGTGCTGAGTGCGAAGCAAAACCCCAGAGCCAGCAAGAATTGCGTTGGCTTTGCGTTTCTTCACGAGAAAATGGACTATAAGGGACGCATGTGGTTCCCAGGGTGGCTGACGATGCCTAATTAGAAAGGTGCTCTTAAGAATGAGTGCGCGGCGGGGAAGGGGGGAGCAAGCCTCCTGGCAGCCAAAGGAATACTCATGGGCTCTGCCACCTCCTCCAAGACCATGGTCCTAGTGTTGGAGAAATATGACATGGAGGGTCTGAGAAAGAACGGAACAAAGAACACTGGGACAAGGGACCAAGTGGACCGCAGAGGACAAGGCTGTGCTCAGACAATGAGCTGCTGTGAGGGCACCTGGTCAGTCCACCTACAGTGCTCCCTGGCAGCCAGGCCACAGGAATCCATGCACGTGCAAGCAGGCTCTAGGGATACCAGGGCCTGCCCAGGCTCTGGAAAGGAAGGAGGAGGATCACCTTCTCTCTTGAGCTTTGTCTTTGAGTCACATAATGTGCTTAGTAGAAACTTCTATTTGGATGCGCCCTGGATAAGCCCTAAGGAGGGATCAGCCCATTGATTCTCATGGGATCCACCAATTAGGAGGGCATAGTCAGGAAATGCCAGAGTCAGGCCACTGACAAGAGGCAAGGCTGGGAATTCTCTATCTCCATGACCTGAGCCCCAGAGTCCAAGAGAATCTTCTAGTAACATCATGTTCTTCCAACCGCAGTTGCAGGAAGACCATTCCAGTCCATGGACCAGTGATACTTGGGGTCACAATGGGGAGTGTCTATCTGTCCTGGGGCTGGAAGGAAAGCTGAGGTGTCCTGTGGCAGTGTTGATTGGCAGCCTTGGCTCCACCCACAGAGCCTATACTACATCTACCTGTGACAAGCACTTCTGGAGGACCAAGTTGCCCCTTGGTGACGTCCAGGGTGGGGTCTGCAGAATTTGTGACATTTCTGCAAGCAATTTGCTTCTTGTAGCCTCCCACTGAAGGTGGGTCTTATAGGCACTGGCGAGGAGAGGAAAGTCTCCTTCTCCATCTGCTCCTGAGATAAACTTCACTAAAATAGCCAGGCCAAGGATGACTGCCATTCTCACGTGTTTCTGAAGCAGCACAGGAGGAGGGGGAGTGGGGAGCAGGTGAGGGAGAGGAGGGAGGGGACTAGAGGGGAGGAGAGTAGGGAGGGGGAGAGGGAGTTGTAGGGCGTGGAGGAGGAATAGAGTGGGAGAGGAGGAGGAAGAGGACAGAGTAGAGGGGAAGGGGGTGTGGGACAGGAAGAGGAGAAGGGGAGGAAAGAGGGAAGGGGATGAAGCAGTGGATGAAGGAGGAGGAGGTGGAGGAGGGAGAAGAGGAGGTAAAGGGAGGGAGATGGAGGATGAAAGGGATGAAAGTGAGAGAGAAGTGAGAAGAGAATGAAGAAGGGGGAGAGAGAGAAAGAGAGAGAGAGAGAGAGAGAGAGAGAGAGAGAGAGAGAGAGGGAAGGAAGTGGGGAGGAGAAGAGGAGGGAAGAAAGCAGGGTGTGTGCGGCGGGAGCAAGGAAGAGTAGAATTTACCTGAATGAAAAGCCAGGCTTCAAGAAGTGATTAGTTAGAAAAGTGTCCACTCTCGGGCTGTGGAATACGATCCTGCCTCACAGGAAGACTGTCTTCCAAGGAGTCGCAGTATATTAGGGCGGTTTACAAGGTAATGAGTTTGATAACGGTGGTGAAATGGATTTACAGGCCAGAGTCGCAGCCATTATGCAATCAGTGATGGCCTGGCACATGGCCAGAGACTGAAATTAATTTTAATGGGAGAGGAAATGATAGTCAGGCGACAGGATGCTTTGGGGAGACGGGCTGCCACCTCAGGGTCCCAGTGGTTCTGGTACCTTCACTGCCCCAAGCAGTGGTACCTGTAAGCTTGACTGTCCCTCACCCAGGCTAGCGCTGCTCCCTGTGGAGGTAATCAGGCCTGCTCTTTATAAGTCAGGACTTGGAGCTGACCCTGGAGATAGCATGGCCAGGCTTAGGGAGACTGCCAAGAGAGGACCATGCTGAGAACTGGAAATCATGGGCACCAAGAAAACCTTCCATTGGCTCCAAGTGTGGAAGAGGGAGGAGAGGAGGAAGTACTGAAGTCCTGCAGAGGCTTCTGGGAGTCCTACATGCCACGCAGGCAGGGTCAAGCGCTCTCTGTTTATGGAGGTTTCCGGGGTCCTAATGGTTTATGCCGCGTGAGGGTGGGAAACAGACACCGTTTCTTGCACTGGGAGTCATACACGCACAGGATGTCAGATCACTGGACACTGTTCCGATGAAGAACTAAGGAGAACAGGAAAAGACCAAACAGCAGACTGCCAGAAGGTAAATGAAACACGAGACAGTCTGGAATATATAAAGAACACCCACAAATCAACAAGAAGACACCCACTGTGGTGGCTAGTTTTAATTGTCAGCATGACACAATCTAGAATTGCCTGAGGAGGGTTCTCGATGATGGAGTGTCTGGATCAGGTTGGCCACTGCATGCCTGTGGGGAAGGGGGGGGCATGTGCATGCCTTCAGGGGTGGCCCGTGTGCATGCCTGCAGGGGACTGTTTTGATTAAGCTGATTGAAGATTTGTCTACTGTGGGAGGCACTATTCCCTGGGCAGGGGACTCTGGAGTACACAATGGTGCAAAAAAGCAATGGAGCACTTCACTGCTGCTTGCTCTTGACTGTGGGTGTCAGGTGATAGCTGCTTCAAGTTCCAGCTGCCTTGATTTTCCCGCCGCCAGAACAGACCACAGTCTGGAAGTGTGAGCCGAAAACCTGTTCTCACTTGGGTCTCTTTAGCCAGGACATTTCTCACGGTGACAGAACAAGAGCTAAGCGCCCCCCCCCCCCACCCCCAGATATAAAGAGTCGATATAAAACACTGAGTGATCTACCCCGCCAGTTACGGGAAAAATAAAAATTAAGACAAACAAAAAAATTTCTCTCCTGTAAGCTAATGTCTGAAGTTCCAAAAGCTGAGAATACTAAGTATCGGAGATGCTGGATGGATGGAGCACAGTCAGGCCTGTGCAGGGTGTGCAAACTAGCGCGCGACTCTCGGAGGCAAAGCTTCTGGATCAGTAGAAGAGATGGGAACAGCTGTCTAGTCATCCCTACAGGGCATAAACAACAGAGCCAGGAAACTAACCACTCTGCCCAAATCTAGTGAACCTGGGGTCACTTACAGGAGTGTGGGCAACTCAAAGGCAGTCACATCACCAAGCAGCCCAGCCCAGCCCGGGTGATGATCAGGAAAGCTGTATTCCTGGAGTTCCCTGTACACATGGCAGGCAGTTCCACCAGAGTTTCCCCTGCTCCCTCCTGCAAACCTCAAATTATCACTGTTTTCATAACCTCGGGAAGTGCTTGTGACCCTTGTAGGTTTCATGGGTTTCCTGAGTCTGGTAAGTTGTTTCAGCTTTCTGAACGCCAGGAACCTCTTACTTTCTCCTCCCACAAGGGGAGGATGTTCAAAGGAATCAACCACAAGACAACTGAATACACGGATGTTGGATGTAATTAAAAACACGCACTGGCAAGAAAACCTTCCACCCTCTACTCTCTCTTGACGTGCTTCACTGTGGGAGCTGTATGCCATTATAGCAGAAACAGGCGATCGGAAGCCATGGTGTCCCAGGGTCACTGTGCCAGGTAGAAAGCACTTCCTACAGAAACTTCATATACTCTCAATCTTCCCTATCATTATGAAGAGTGCCCAGCTCTCACACCTCCCAGGCAGCTATGACGCAAAACCACAAACATACTTAAAACCCTATGGGGTTTTTAGTTCTGTTATTATTTTTGTAGCTTAATTATGCAGTTGTCAGGGGTAAGCTCTGTAGGTGACATCACGTGACAATGTCAAAAGGTGGGATGCACTTGTGGGGACAGCATCCATTTCCTTCTGACCAGCAGACTCTGCCACCACAGGGTGGTGGGTGGCATCCAGGGCTCTCTGCATCTTGTCCTGGTGCCTAGCTCTGGTTCCACACTCCTGCCAGTTAAAACCAGCTGACATTAGAAGGTTGAGGTCCATGTCCGGGTTTCAAGAGTAACCCTAGCAGCTGTCACCAGGTGGAGGGAGGAACCCGAACCTATAGACACTCCAGCTGGGTTCATTTTGCCCAGTAAGCACCTTGATCCTGATTCAGCGAGCGTGGGCATCCAGGTGGGTGATGAATTAAAATCACCTCAAATGTCTGTCTCCACGTTTGTTACTAGAGGGGGCTACAAAGGTCTAATTCCTTTGAAATAACACCGACAGCTGTCATTAATGATTCCTTCTGCGATCTGTCACAGATATTTATATTTAGTTACCACAGGAAGAGCCGTGGGAGGCAGCATCCTGCTACATTTCCCCCTTCTCTTTGGGAAAGCCCGAGGAGAGAGATGTGTTGACAGGGTTTTCTTTATTCTGTTTTTTTCTCTTTTTTTTTTTTTTGCAAAATCGAAGGAAGAAATTTCAGAAATCAGAAGGAGAAGGCTTTGTATCCAGACACCAGAAAGGACTGTGAGTGTGTGAAGTGTGTGTGCAAACAGTCATCCCCAAATCTAATCACCTCTAACACACAATGAGAACTTCCCCAGGCTGAGGGGCGGGCTGTCAAGCGGTTCTCTCAGGTTCACGGTCACAAGGGGCAGGACATTCAGAAGTCACATGATTGCTGAGTCAGTGGGTCTGCGACATACTAGGGAGGTAGATCTGTAGCAGGCTGCATGTTAGCATGTGGGGCCCTTGGTTCCATCCCCAGCACTGCAAAAAAAGAAGGAACAGGAAAAGAAAAATAGCCAGATAAAGCTTGGAGAGTCCCAGGCATAGGAGCAACGGAGTGTGAACATAGATGTAGGCTACATGGCGAGGTACGAGTTCCCAAGTGTACCTGCAAGGAACAAAGCCCCCTGGTTTGCTTGACAGTGAAGAGCGACCAGACTGGCTAACCTGTCTGCACTCACTCAACTTGGCTCCCACTGCACAAGACCAGGAAGCAGCTATCATCTGCCTGCTACACGGCAGTGGAGGAGTCACTTGGCAGTGTGACCCCCACACTGTTGCTGCTGTTCCTCTGAAAACTCCCCAACAGCTTCCCCAAGGTGCTGCCTACTGAGACCTCTGAGAGCCGCTGCCTGCTTGCCACCTCTACCTCTGATCAGGTGCTGAGCCCTTCTCCTTCGTAGGACTAGACCCCAGTTCCAACAGTTCCTCACCATTCTTCTAAGGCCTCTCTCTTCCTGTCTCAGTTGCTACCCTATTTCCTGAGCCATCGAAGTCCACCTCCGAGACTTGACCAGATCAAGTGACAGCTATTCTCCTAGGGTGCCGTCTGCCATCGGCTTGGCGCAACTAGGGTTTCCCTCTTGTGCCCACTTTGCTCTCCGCTTTGCCTGCACGAATCCAGCTGTGCTGCTGTATGACTTGTGTGAAATCCTAGGAGGACAAGGACATGGTACATGGTGCCACCCCACAGCGAAATGTCTGTGAGCTAGACACAGGCTGCTCTAAGCCACCCAGGCTTTCAACCCTCCATTCTTGTAGCTATGAGCTCCCCACACCCATGCTGAATGATGGGACCAGGGGAGAACCATGCTGGCCTTGGTGAGGGAAAAGGGGAGTAGCTACCTGCACCCACCACTGGTTCATCTCAGCCATGTAGAAACTGTTTCCCTGGATGCAGGACAACCATTGGCCAAGATCTGGGTCTTCCATTCTGGAACACGACCCACACATGCATGAATGGATATTCACCTTCTCACTTAACTCAAAGATTCTAACCCAACAGCGTTCTTTCTATATTCTTGATCTCCAGCCAATCTCTTGAATTAATCTGAATGAAAGATTTTTTTTTGCAAGAGCCACTAACCCTTTTCCTTTATCCATAATCATTTTGTGTCTAATTGTCCCACCTATAGCAGAGAGTCATCAACTCATCCAGAGTCCATGTGCTAAGCAAGAGAACTCTGTAAGGATGGAGCACTTTCCAGGGGAGGTTGACAGGAAGGCACATTTCTCCAGCTGTGTTGTGAGCATCCTCTGCCCACAGTGGCTTTGAAACCCCCACGGGACACTATGAGACTGCAACCTCCCAGACACGGTGCTCAGAGAAGTTAGATAAATATGAAGATGCCATTTCCCACAGGGTCACTGTGGGGCAGAGAAGGCAGTCTGACCTCATTTGGTCACAGGAAGAGGTGATTTCAAAAGCAAACGGATGTTTTCCATCCCTCCTCATGTCCTTTTGTTTAAATGGAGGGGCTCAATTTTTACTTAAGATGCTGTCCTCGTTACTTTCCTCCTTGTTGCTCTGCTAGAAATTCTAAAAAAAGCCTTGTGAGAAAGGAAGGAATTGTGGCTTACAATTTTAAAGTACAGGCGACTGTGGCGGGGAGGCAAAATCATGAGGCAGCTGGTTACATGGCATCTAGTCAGGGAGCGAGGGGCAATAGGGCTGGTGCTTGGCTCTCTGCCTTCTGTTTTATTCAGTCCAGGGCCCTAGCCCAGAAAAATGGTGTGGCCTACATTCAGGTAGACCACCTCAACCCATTCAAGGGATCCCCTCACAGACACACCTGGAGGTCTGTCCCCTGATTCTATACCCTATCAAGCTGACCGTTAACCATGACAGATGCTATTTCTATCTGCCCCCAATGGCCTCCTATTATTTTGGAATAGAGACTTCTCATCTTGACTTCCTTGCCTCTCTCACTGGGCTCCCCCGCATCAGTGGAGTTGTTTCCGGGACAACATGGGCTCTTGGGGAGAGAGCATGTGGGTGAGGCCACCCCTTCTGGTAGGGCAGCTCACCTCTCCCTAACCTAGCAGACAAACAGTCAGAATCCTGTCTTGGCTTCTCGCCCAGAGCTCCCCCAGTCAGTAAACACCCAGAGCTCCTCGGCTCAGACATGCCATATTCTGCAGGCCACCAGGCCTTGTTGACCATGGCCCAGGCTTTATTTTTGAAAAGTTTGCTAGTACTGCTCCCTGGGCTGAACAACCAGGCTTCACGTATCCTTGTCACCCGTAGATCCGGCCCATGAGACAGGAGCAGAGGTGGTGTCTCCAAGGCCTGTCGCCCTGCACGGTTTCCTATCACCTCACATGCGCTTTGCCTTGCGAGCAGCCATTAGGATGCAGTGAGCAGATGGGCCAGCTATCTCCTGCCAATCACTCCCAATTACTCAGCTTCCTATTAATAGCACACGACAATTAATCAACAAAGGTGTTTATCGTCTGAGGAGAAGGCGCTGTGTTCTGCAATCATGTCTCCCGCCGTCTTCTCTGCCAGTTCTTGAGCTGCGAAGAACCTCCAGTTCCAACTCCTTCCTTGCTCTGTCTTTCTGAAGAGCTGAGTGGTGCCTGGAACCAAGTGGTCTTTTTCTGACGCTGCGATCAAACGGCTGTGCTGTGTTCTGACTACTGCGCAACACCCAAGTTGGTTTAATACTAGGCCACAACGCTATTGTTTCTGTCACCAGGGTCACTTATTCCTCCCCCATGTTTACATTTGAAGGGATACTCTGTAGATGAGGTTATAATGGCCAACATGCCAAGACTGAGCAGAATCTGTGTGGAGAGCTCAGGACTTCCTTCCTTTCCTTCTAAATCCCAGGGGTATGTGACACTTTAACTCCTTGCAACATCTGCCTTGTGAACCAGATCCTCAGAGCCACGGGCAGTGGCCCCTACTTTAGGTTGACCAGTTACAGAGTCTCATCTCATGTCCCCTGCTAGTAAGACAGATGCGGATGAGGCTAGCAGGGAGCTTGTATAAGGAAAGAAGGGTCGTGCTGTGTTGTCCTGGAAGCCCTGCTTTCTGATGAAGTCTATCACCCGTGTTCATGGAGCCTTGATGAACACAGCTCTTAGCAGGCCAAACACTACAACTGTATTCTTTGCACACTATCCAGGGATTAAGCCCAAACCCAAGGGGCCAAGAAACCATCCCTGGGTTTGTGGACCATTCCACCAGGTATACCAACCCACGGCTTGTGCACCCCACGCAGCCAAGCGTGACTACAAGCGAAGTCCAAACTCACAGACTCACTTAAAACATTCCAAGATTGGTTCATGCCCTTAAAAAAAAACCCAACAACCCAATTTTGTGGCTCTCGAGTGTGAAGTAATGTCCTATTCCAACGTTGAAAGATCAGACACGCCTGCTCGGTCCAGCCATTGTTTTATAATGAACAGGAACAAGTTCAGCATAAATCACCACGGAATCCTATTTGGAAAGTCCACAGAGCTGCCTTGGGAAGGAGTTTCTACAGCAGTGGTAATGGATGCCCGGCCTTTCCCTATGATCCTCAGACAGGGCCACCCTTGTGTGGTGGACAGTCATGTGCATCAGACCTGATGCTGGGAGGCTGGCCAGGGTGGCCCATCCAGATGCTCACCCAAGAGTGTCTCCTAGTGCCCTGGGTGTAACATGGGCTCAGCACTGTCTGCATCCTCTTCCTTGCCCCTGCCTGTTCTCTACTTGTCTGTGCACCTCTGCTCAGACAGCTTTCCCTTCCCAGCCCCGCCTTGCTGGTGGGATTATTTGTTTCATACAGTCAGAACGGTATCTCAAGCCTCCTGTTCCATTTAAAGTTCCCAATGACGGGATTACACCTACCTGGGTTTTAAAATTATGTCAGAGAGGCTTTCTGGGAATTATAATTCCTTAATTAACTCATCTTATGCACAGTAATACCCTTCCTGTTCATAAAAGGAACTTGAAAGCAACGAGGTGGCACTTGGAATGGGCAAGCCAATAACCCATGACAGGGGAGCTCCATCAGGGCCTCCCTCCCCCGCCCTCTGCATTGGCTGCTGTGTGGGGCGTGGAGCACACTCTTCTGACCAGTGCAGAGTGGTGAGTACTTCTCAGTTCCAGCAGAAGGCAGACCCTGCAAAGATACACACCGTCAGCTGTGGCCAGCAGGGATTCCTGCTTAGGGAAACACCTGTTAGCCCCTTTTGTGGGACAGCCCAAAGGCAAGAAGATGTCAGGATGCCACTTTCCACAGCCCCGTCCCCTCCGTATACTCATGTGCCTAGCACTGGTTTTATCTGGATTTAGGAATTTTTTTATTTTTTATTTCTTTTCGGATGTTGGCTTAGGTGAAAATCATTGTGGCCATGGGCCACAATGGGCCAGCTCTATGAAATGCTCTAGGTCTATAGAAACATACATGCATGTGCGCGCTCGCGTGTGCTTTTGTGTGCTCGTGCGCGCGCGCGCACACACACACACATACACACACACACTCTTCCATGCACATACTCCTAAACATGTCTCTCTCTGCCCTGGACTCTCAGGAGCCGTCAACATGTTTCCCAGTATCCTTAATGCTGGTACCTCTGTCCACAGCAGAAACTTCCACTCTGGAACAGTTTGCATGTCTTTTCATGCTCCCATTTCTACTCTGGAACACAAACAAAACATGGCATTTGGGGCAATGACATCAGAAATGATTTTGTAGAGGTGAATATGCAGCATCTTCATGCCTCGCAGGCAGAGCTCTCAAGGAGAGGTTGTGGTAACGTCTCTCACAGAGTATCACCACAGGGGCATGCCACAACTCCTACGCTCGTCCCGTTGAGGGCATCTTGGCCTGTCCTGACTGCCTGTCCTTGTTGCTATGGCTGACACACAGCAGCAGCTCTCCCGCGTGGCCTCCGTGGAGCCTGTTTATGAGTGTCACTGGGCATGTGATCTACAAGCAGCCCTTCTCTGCAGGACTTGCAGGCATGTGAAGTGCCCAGTGAGGGTTTCTCCAGAATGCTCAGCTTCCCAATGTCATCTTGGCCCTCAGGATAGTTCAACATTTAAAAGAATAAATGCATTCTTGGGAACCATTAGTATAATTGAGCAGACTCTCTTTTCAATTTCAATTTTTATCTCTGTGCTGGGCCAGTGATGGCCATTATGAGCAAGGATACATGAAATGGTCAATAGGGATCGGCTTTATCTGGAGGGTGAGGGAAGACTAGAGGAAGGGAAGGACCCCTGAATCTAGGTTGAGGATCAGGACAAAGTAGGGAGGGGCGATAGTTTAGCAGGAGAGAGGACAAGAGATGAATACGGACCAACAGCCTTGGGTCTGTTCTCTGGTGTGCTCTCTACCCACGGCCCCGTGGTGTGTTCTCTACCCACGGCCCCGTGGTGTGTTCCCTACCCACGGCCCCGTGGTGTGCTCTCTACCCACGGCCCCGTGGTGTGTTCTCTCTACCCACGGCCCCGTGGTGTGTTCCCTACCCACGGCCCCGTGGTGTGCTCTCTACCCACGGCCTCGTGGTGTGTTCTCTCTACCCACGGCCTCGTGGTGTGTTCTCTCTACCCACGGCCCCATGGTGTGTTCTCTGGTGTGCTCTCTAGTCCCCACCCAGATGACGAGCCATCGGCTGCCCTGTCCTTTCCTGTGCTCTTGCTTGACCCCCACTCAGCACCCAGCCGCACCGAGACTGCTTGACCCCCACTCAGCACCCAGCCGCACCGAGACTACTTGACCCCCACTCAGCACCCAGCCGCACCGAGACTACTTGACCCCCACTCAGCACCCAGCCGCACCGAGACTACTTGACCCCCACTCAGCACCCAGCCGCACCGAGACTACTTGACCCCCACTCAGCACCCAGCCGCACCGAGACTACTTGACCCCCACTCAGCACCCAGCCGCACCGAGACTACTTGGGGGTTCCAGTCCTTTCTGCTTTACTTCAAACACTGATTTTCTGCTCCCTAATCTTTCCCCAACTGCCTTCCTTAAAGGATTCCGACAGCCAGGGCTTTGAAAGCGTTGTGAAGCTGGGTCTGCAGAGTTGCAGCTGAGCCCTTGGCTCACAGTGACTGATATTCCTCTCCTTGAGGAAACAAAAAGGGCAAAGTGAGCCCCAGGCCTCTCCCTCGGAGGTAAAAAGGGTCACACCAGGATTTCCAGGCTCCGCTTGGTTGTGGTACTTTGCAGTTCCACCACCAAGCCCTGTCCTTCAGGGCGCACAGAAGATCCCAGAATAGGAGGGGAGGCTTTGAGCATCTGCCCAGTTAATAAGAAAACTGTAAATGCTATTGTGAAGAAACCAAACTAATTAACCCCCTGCAGTCACAGAAAACTAAAAACCCCAGGGCGGAAACTCACACCTCTCCTCAGAATTACCACAGAAAGAAGGAAGCACCAAGTCTGTGCACAGCAGTGCGCATCATTGGCACAGGCGTGAGCTGAGAGAGTGGAAAACCTCATAAGTGGAAGCCATGGCTGGAATAAGTGGGAAAACACGAGGACCGTAAAGACCGCAGAATGAGCGGCAGAGCTTTCTGGACAGGGACTCGGCATGTGCGCACTAAGGACAAGGACTCTGAATGTATGTGCAAGGAATTGCAGGGCTGGACTCAGAAGTCAGATCACTGCCACCATTATTACCATCGTTATCATCATCATCATCACAACACCATCACCATTATCACCTGCATTGTGGTCACCATTATCCTTGATGTCACCATAATCACCAACTTCATCCCCATCCTCACCATCATCTTCATACCCATCACCATCATCTCCATCCTCATAATTAACACCACCATCCTTGATATCATAAATAGCATCATCATTGTAATTCTCACAATCCTCACCATCACCTTCATCACCACAACATCATCTTTATCATCTTCATTATCATCATCCTATAATCACCTCCATCCTAATCCTCACCACCATCACCACCATCCACCTTGTCATCATTCTTTTACCATCATCAGTGCGGTTATCATCATCATCATCATCATCATTACTATCATGATTACCATCTCCATTATGGTCACCATTATCCTGACGTCATAATTATCACCTTCATAAATCATCATCATTATCCTTGCATCATTTTCATCACCACCTTCATTATCATCACCATATCCATGATCACTGTTCCACCATCATTTCCATAGTCACCATCACTGCCACCATCTTAATCACCATCAAAAAACCCATCAGCATTGCTAGCTTCATTGTGGTCCTTATCATAATTATCATCCTCACCATCATCTTGATCATCCTCACCAACTTATCATATTACTATTATTTCCACCACCATCAACACCATCACTATCACCTTCGTTATGGTCACCACCATTTCTACCATTATTACCTCCACCACCATTACCTCCACCACCACCACCACCACCACCTCACCACCTCCATCACTACCACTACCACCACCACCACCTCCACCATCATAACCTCCACCACCACCATCACCTTCACTATCACCATGTCATCGCCGCCATCACCTCATCACCTCCATAACCTCCACCACCACCACCATCACCTCCACCATCATAACCTCCACCACCACCACTACCACCACCATCACCTCCACCATCATAACCTCCACCACCACCACCATCACCTCCACCATCATAACCTCCACCACCACCACTACCACCACCATCATAACCTCCACCACCACCATCACCTCCATCACCACTATCTCATCACCTCATCACCTCCACCACCACCACCACCATCACCTCCATTACCTCCACCACTACCACTAACACCACCATCATCTCCACCATCATCACCTCCACCATCATCACCACCACCATCTCCACCACAACTACCACCACCACCATCACCTCCATCACCTAGACCACTGTCACTTTATTGTAAAGATCTGTCACTCAGAGAGGACGTACTTGTTCAGGGCCAGATACATAAGGAACAGTGAAGGAAAGGTTCTATCCCAGGTAAGTTTCTCTCAAACTCTTGCTGTGAACTTCACAGCTAGCAAGAGCTGAGCCCTGGATGAACATGGAAGCCAGTGGATCCACTCTTCCTGATTACCTGGGCTGTGGCCTGAACCTCCACACTGGGACCCATTCTTCCTAGAACATCCGCTGCTCTTTCCTGCAGGACTCTGAGGTGATGTAATGTGCCTCCACTGGGGAATGATGCTGCTGTGGAAGAGATACAGCAAGGGCCACATTCCCAACCCTTCTCCATATTTCCAGGAGAGGAAAAATACAAAAGTATCCCCAGGCCCTCGGGGATTGTGACACTGACTGATCAGCCAGCCTGCTCCTGAAGTATGTGGTACAGCCTCCCCATACTTTGTCCACCAAAATAAGCTGGTCCCAGTCAGATATAGAGAGATTTGGGCTAGGGGAGGTACTGGATTCTCCACAAAACACTGAGAACCTACTGTGTGTGGGTCTGCTGTTGATGGGAGGAGACTGAACAAAGGCCATGACAAGGTAGGTGTTCTTGTAGGAGACTTTAAGGGACTTGAAGGAGATCATATGCTAGGCTGGGGAACAGGTACTAGGAGACAAAGGCCACCCAGGAGAGCTTTGTGGGGTGGCGGTAGGAACAACTGAATGAGTGAGGCACTTACAGTTTAAGAAATCATGTCGATAGCGAAAGGAAAGAAATCACTTACTATGTGCCAGCGTGTACTGCGGCAGAGTGATTTCTAAATATAATATAATATAATATAATATAATATAATATAATATAATATAATATAATGGTTCATCTGTTACCAGGTCCTCACTGTGATCTCAGTCATTCTGTTGAGATCAGAGAGGTAGAAGGAGTCCTGGGCTAGTGTAGCCAGCTCTGCCCAGAGGCTCCATTTCAACAGGCGGGACAACCAGAAGCCAAGGCACGTGTCAATCGTTACAGTGTGTCACAGAGAACGGCCACCGACCATCCTTGAGGTCTCGATGCCTGGCCAGCTAGGCCACCTGCTCCCCTTTCCCCGGGCTGGCCTGGTTTCTGCATTCTGCCCATCGTCCCCATACTTTCCAGGCTTGAACATCCTGCTGATTCCTAAGGAACACTGAGAGAGGGCTGGAGCTTGTCAGTGTGAATTATTAGTTATCGTCCCATGGACAGTGTCCTCAAAGTCCACCGTGCAGCACCGGGATGACCATGGTCCCCACAGATCTCAACAGCAGTTGTCAAATCCTGACACAACTTACTCAAGCCGCTGATAACTGTTACCTTTCACGTAGCACTAAAATGGTACATTTAAAAGTTTAAAATATCAGATCCCTGTGGGTAGAACCTGCGAAGACTTCCTGTCTAGCTTATTCTGAAACTTTGAACCAAAGGGAATATAATTACCTGTGCTTGTCCTCCATTAACACTGTGGCTTGACTTCGCAGGCTGAAGACACTGTTCCTTTATTTCAAACTGCTTGGGCCATTCAGAAAGACACCAGTCTGAATACAGTGACATCCGCCAATGGCCCACACCCTGTTCCTGCTGACTCTGTGCAAGGGCTGGTACTGACCCACACCACAGTTCCGTGACATGCGTTAGAATCGTCAGCTGCGTTGATCTCATTAACCCCATAGCAGGGTGATCACAGTATTGTACCTATTCATACAACAGACGCCCATCCCCTGAACTGAGACATCCCTGGGACAAGGCAAATGAAGTCTACTCTGCAGTCATTTTTCTCTAGAGAGGGCTGGCTAGGGGAAAGGTGAGCTGGCAGGAATCAGCCTTCCCCTCCAATGTGAGCACACACGGCTTCCTGGCTTCCTACCAGAGGCCTGGAAATACCACCTTGTCCACACTGTACAAGCCTTTTGTACTGTGACAGAGACCCAAGAGCAAGGCACCAGTATGAAGCAGAGGGAAGTCCACCCACAGTGCATCTGCTAGCCCCCTGACTGTGGTTAACTCTAACAGTGACCAGTGAATTCTCCAGTTTAAGGCAATCCATCTTTAAAGGGTTTTGCCACAATAGCAGGACAGTTAAAGATACGACCCCACTTTGACTCTCATGTGACCTCGGCTGCTGCCTGACCTCTTTAGTTGCTTCCCGCACCTCATTAAGAAATCATCAAAACCCAGCCATCCCCGTAGCTCAGGCCAGTGAGCCTGACCTGGGTTGGGTTTGACATGGAGACGCCCTGCAAGCTTCACCAATGGAGCTCTGCCAGCATCGGCTAGAGCCCCTCATCTTGCCTTCTCGGGTAAAGCCCATCACCCCCAGATCTCAGATTACTGACTTACCTGCTCCTTAGCAAATACCTGCTCTGTATAACCTGGGCTGACAAAGCCTCCATAGAGGGCCTTCAAGTTCACCCTTGACCCCCACTACCCTCAACATATCGGCCACGGAACCCTCAAGGGCACATGGCTTCAGGAAGGAGGTCACCTTGATGTGACAGCCTTTCTGAGACAGAGCAGAGTCCTTCCTGGAGTAGGGTCCCAGGTCTCATCCACAGGAGCAGGAAGATCCAGCCACAGGGGTGGTGCTGTGGGCAGGGAAGAAGCTATTTGGAAAAGGCAGAGCTTTGCGAATGAAGGAAACAGAACGCTGTGCTTCTGCATGGATGGGCAGATGTCCTGTGCATCTTGGCTTTTGAAAAGTCCCCACTAGCTGAGCCACCCCAGCACCCGTGAGCAGAGCCTTCATCTAACGGCAGATCTGGACCCCGGAGGGAAAAGAGGTGAGCAAAAACACTTTCCCAAGAGGGACACGGAATGGCCAGGGCCAGGTGAGGAGACAGAGGGCCCCTGGTTGAAAAAGGCACAGGATGCCTTCCTGATGGATGATAGAATGCCCTTCCCAGTGCATGGAGGGGAAGGTTGGTACATTTTCCCTCCTGCAGCCAGTTATCCAAACACCCCTTCCAGCTGGATCACTTTCCAGTGGCTCTCCTGTACCTGCAACCCCGTGGTCACATCCCTAAGCTCTGGAACGCAGACTTCAAAGATGTGCTGTGTGCCAAGTTAACAGTGGTACCAGAGCTCCGGGGATCTCTGTTCACAATGGCCTCTGAGGCAGCCTAGAGTTCAACATTGAGCCACTCTGTCCATCTGGCTGTATCTGCTTTGAATATCTGACCAGTTTCCTGCAGGGACACATGTGACCTCTGCTGGCGAAGGCGGCCCGTGACCCTGCTCTCCAGCTCTCCCAGCCTCCATCTTGCCCTCAGCTGCCCAAGCCTGCTTGTCAGCACCTGACTGTGAAACACACGTTCCCACCGCGCAATCCTTACCCCCCTAAACCAGACCGTGCTCAACTGTGATTGTCCGGTGACCTCTTTCACTTCACAGAACCTTTGGGTCACACACTGAAGCACCCAAACTGGGGGTCTGATGACCTGGATTTGTGTGAATGTGTAAGAACCTGCCTGGTTTGCCAGCCCAGGTGTGTGCGCGTGAATGTGTACGCGCACACATGCATGCACGAAAGCGGTTCACATGTCTATTCCTGTTTCCTTTCTTTATTAGAATTGCTAAAAACCGCCCTCTGAAGAGCTTCCATTTCTCCAAAGGCCAAGGCAGGAGAGGAGACTACCCCCAAATCCTGTCATCCCCTTGAGCAAATGTCTAGTGAGGTCATAGTAGAGGGGTCTGTTGGGGGATATTAAAGTGTGTGGCTTTCATTTATGCTGCATTTGTTTGATTATGTGAAGCTGTGATTCCTTGCCTGTCTGAAACACCTGATGGTCCTAATAAAGAGCTGCACTGTCAATAGCGAGGCAGGAGCAAGGATGGGTGGGGCTGGCTGGCAGAGAGTGGAAACAGGAGAAACGAGGAAGATGAGCGAGAGAGAACAAGGAGAGGAGGATGCTAGGGGCCAGCGACCCAGCCAGCCATGGAGTCAGAGTGAGAGTAAGATATACAGAAGTAAGAAGAGGAAAAAGCCCAGAGGCGAAAGGTAGTCAGGATAATTTAAGTTAAGGAAAGCTGGCTGGAAATAAGCCAAGCTAAGGCCAGGCATTTATAAGAAATAATAAGCGCCCGTGTGTGATTTATTTGAGAGCTTGGTGGCAGGCTACCCCAAAAGAGCAGAAGCAACCAACAGCAGGGGTCACCCCAGCTCAGAGTAGGAGGGGCTCTGTGTAGAGTCACACTTCAGGACACCATCTGTAAAGGGGTGAGGCTTCCAGGGGCTGGGCAGAGAGGCTTTCTGGAGGTAGCCGTGTGACTTCAAGCCTGGCCTGAGATAGCTTGTGGTGTCTACCTCACAAGAAGACAGAAGACAGGCTGCATGCATCCACACCCTTGACCGGGACAGGAACACCCACAGGAAGGGGGAGTCCAGCCTGAGAGAAGTGGTGGAGCCAAGGGTCTAAGCAAGGAAGAGCTCAGCCCCAGCAGGCATGGGTAGGGGTCAGAGTTCCGTGAATGCTAAACAACTACAAACCACCTCCTCTAGGGCAGGCAAGAGAGGTGAAGCTGTGCCTGCCCTGTACCAGACAGGCTTGCAGGAGCTGCAGCCCTGGTGGCTGAGCACGGGGAGACTGAAAAGAATGTAGAGCGAATCCAACTTCACCCCTTAGCCAAGCAGGAAGGCAAAGCTAAGCACCCTCCTGGGAAGAAGCAGTCCCTGGGGCCTGCCGCACCTTACCAGAAGCCTCCTGGGTAACCCTATCACTTCTTACTTCCCAAGATAACAGATTTCATGTGGTGCTGGAGACTGAACCTGGGGCTTTGCACATGCTCACATGCTGGGTGAGCCACAGCAACACTGGATTCTTGTATGTATTCAAGGCAGAAGGAGGGTGCATTCCTGTGTCTGGGGACACAGTCTGGCCTGCAACTTAGGAGACTTTCCGGTTTCAGGATAATAGCCCAGCTTGGTTGTCTAGGCACGTAACCATGGGTGCCCAGGTGTCACCTTGTTCCTCTTCCCATGCCCCACATGCTCCAGGGTGAGGCAAGAGCTCAGGACATGGTGTCATGTGGCCAGTAAGACCCTCCACTGTGTAGGCAGTTGGGTTGGAACACTGGCAGAAGAGTTGCCTCTACAGGATGTGGGCCCCAAAGCATTGTGGAAGCACATCCTCTGGGCATTTGACAGCATCCACCATCCTGAGAAATGTGTGTACCTTTCTTCTCGAAACTTGATCTACAGATGTGTTCCGAGGTACCCCAGAACTCTCTGGGGGAATTGTCTGTAATAGGGAAGTGGAAACACTCATTGCCTTGTCCCTAGGGAAAGGTTCCAAACAAGTGCGAAGATCCTTGTCACAGGAGACCAAGAAGCTGCTGAACCACAGGAGGCTATGAGAGCCTGACCACCATCTCAGGGTCAGGTTAACTTCTATAGCTAGCTTCCCATGAGAAAAACCAAGTTTGCAAGCTGGGACCTATGCTATGATCACGGTGGGAATAGGAGGCGTTTTTCTGGGGCAGAAGAGGACAAAAGGCTCCTTAGAGGCATCTTTGTCTTCAGGCACATGCGAACAAGTCCAGGCAGTGCTGCCCAGTCCCTTGGCGGGGTCTACAGCTTTCAGATATGGCCATTTGGAGCCAGTAGCAAGCTCCAGGCAGCCAAAGCCAGACACACAGTATTCTTGGAGTGAGTTGCCCACCACAGCTTGAAGCACTCTCAGCTGAAGGGCAGGCTGCTCTGGGTGCTATCAGCTCCCCCAAAAGGCAACCCATGTCAGTGAAATGCAGGCAGAAGGGTCCTCTGACAGCAAATAAGCTTAGCTCCCTGTGCCGTGGGGAGAACTGTCAGTTAAGACAGGATGAAGGGAAGAAGAAAGCAGTGGGGGGAGAGAGAGGCTTCTCTTCTCACTTGGAAATGGCAAAGCAAGGGCGGAGCGGGCTCTCAGAGCCAACAGCATACCCAACTCCCATCTGTAAGGAGATGGAAGGAACGGAGCCAGGATTCAGGGACCCACTCCTCTAGCCTAAGGTAGGCGTCCTGGGAGCAGTACCCACCATGTAGAATTGTAAGAATCAAGGTGTTTTGCTCTCTCTAAGGCCAGACAGGTGTCCTGATAAAAATTCATGCCCCATGGTCAAGGCTATGTGCCTTCCTTCAGTGCCACCAGTATTAGCAGTTATTAAAAGGTAAACCCCACCTGTAACGTGAATTCTAATTGGTCTTAATGGTAAAAACCCGGAGTCAGACATCGGGGTAAATGCTGAAAGATCAGAGAAGTAAAGGAGACAGTCACTAGAGAGACCTTTTACCTCCACTGAATCCTCAGACCAAAGTGGGCAAGACCCTGTTTCCACGAATCCTCAGACTAAATGCCCTGAGATCCTGTCTCCTCCTGCCTTGTATTCCTCTCTCTGCCCAGCCATATCCCTTCCTGTCTCCACCTTCCTAGTGCTGGGATTAAAGGCGTGTGACTCCCAAGTACTGGGGTTAAAGGTGTGAGCTGTCACCGCCTGGCTCTGCTTCTCTTTGAGACTGGATCTATCTCATGCAGCCCAAGGTGGCCTTAAATTCACAGAGATCCAGCTGCCTTTGCCCCCCGAGTGCTGGGACCACAGGTGTGTGCCACACTGCCAGGCCTCAATGGCTAACCAGTGGCTTAGCTCTGCACTCTGATCTTCAGGCAAGCTTTATTTCTTAGATCACAAACAAAATATCACCACACTGGCCCACCCACCAGACAATCCTCAACAGCAACAAAAGGCTCTCACCTCCTGCTCCCCACTACAGAAGAGCTGAGCAACCTTGTGAACTGTCTTCTGCAAAGCGCTGTTACCGCGTACGCACAGCACGACCAACATGCCCAGCTGCCCACAAATGCAGTCCTAGTGGGCATTGTCCAGGGAACTTGTTTTTGTCCACAGAACATTACCAATAAAGCTCTATGTCACCCATGAAAACATGTTCTCCTTTTCAGTGCGTGCACCGGGACCCAGCAGGGGCTCAGGGGACCAATGACAGGGAGATGCCTGGAAGCCAGTCAGCTTATTCTATCTGGCAAAATTCCAGGACGGTGAGAGACCCTGCCTCAAACACAATGTGGAGGTACCTGAGGATCAGTATCTAAGGATGCCTTCTGAGCACATGCTCACCATGAGTGTTCCCTGTTTCCACAAGTGTGTGTGCGCGCGCGCGCACACACACACACACACACACACACACACCTTTTTAACTGAGTGCTCTCATCAGCTACCTGCATGTACACAGCTCTGTTGCCCCCTCAGGACCTCAGGGTGTAGCTATAACCATTGTCACTCTGATCGGTAAAACAGCATGCCGGGTATGATTTTTGAACTTCCGGCCACATCACCTAATTCCCCCTTTCTTTCCTTCTGCTCTGTATCACTTAGCCACTGTTTAACATCCTGACCCAAACAAACTAAATGGTTAGTCTTGTTCTCATTTATTTTTGAAGGACTCTTTATTTATTAAGGAAACTTTAAAATACAGTAAATGTTTCCCACTAAGTTACTCTTTCTTTCTGTAAAAATTAAATGGTATGTTTTTGACCAACAGTGCCTTTAATTTTTATGGAGTCAAACATTCTGCCTTTTCTTCTAAGGCTTATGAGCACATGAATTTTCCAGGGAAGACATGAGAGTTCAAAGTAACCATTTGCTTCTAGAAGATCACTGTAAATGACTCCTCAGAAGCCCAAGGTCACCCTTCGTCTCTCCCCTTGATGTGAAATTGCTCAATTAGGAGGTGTAGAGTCCACTGAAGTCCACTGGAGCATGGCTGCTGAGGGACCGCCGGCCCACAGAGCCACTAAACCTGCCCCTGGCACCCAGGTGCTGTGAAGATGACATTTTAGACAAGCAGAAGCGTCTCTCTCTTTCCTCTCTCCCACTGTGCCTCAAGGCCACTCTATCGGAGCCTGGCGATGCTAAGAGGTGACTGAGATGAGGGTCATAAGAAGTTACATGCCTCATATTTACCTGGGACTTCGCTCCACTTGAGATCAAATAGAATCTTTCCTCCAGGGAAATGGAGACAAGTCATTTTTATGACTCTCTCTTATGAGCTAGCACAGCAAAAGCTCGGTCCTGAAGGGTCTAATCCGAGTCCCCCCAGCCCATAGCAGGTGGCAGTTTATCCAAGTAGTCATGGCAACTGCAGAGTCTCAGTGATTCCCTGAATGCCGGAAGCCTCCTGGAGAGAGTTTAATCTCACACAGTCCTCCTGAGTTTTGCTTCTTTTACATCAGAAATCTTTGAAAGGCTCGTCCGCTTCACCTTAGGTGCTGTGTCCGAGATGCTCGTCCGCTTCACCTTAGGTGCTGTGTCCGAGATGCTCGTCCGCTTCACCTTAGGTGCTGTGTCCGAGATGCTCGTCCGCTTCACCTTAGGTGCTGTGTCCGAGATGCTCGTCCGCTTCACCTTAGGTGCTGTGTCCGAGATGCTCGTCCGCTTCACCTTAGGTGCTGTGTCCGAGATGCTCGTCCGCTTCACCTTAGGTGCTGTGTCCGAGATGCTCGTCCGCTTCACCTTAGGTGCTGTGTCCGAGATGCTCGTCCGCTTCACCTTAGGTGCTGTGTCCGAGATGCTCGTCCGCTTCACCTTAGGTGCTGTGTCCGAGATGCTCGTCCACTTCACCTTAGGTGCTGTGTCCGAGGTCAGACTCCCCAGTACCTGACAAGCCCATACTGACCTCCTTAACCCAGGTCAGGCAGTCTGTGGGATCCCAGGAGGCTCCGAAACCACTAGGTTTATCAGAGCGATTGCTAGGCATTTCCTAGGAATCAGGTCTTCACTAAGCAGCTCCCCCACTCTGCATGCTGGGCCCTACCCGTGGATCAACACAGCCGTCTACTTGTTCAGTCCACATTCACAGAGTCCGAGCTTGGAATAGTCCCCCTAAAACAAATGGGCGACAGCAGAGTGGATGGCTGTGGGAAGGAGGGGATCATAAGTGAGAGACCTCCAGCACACCTACAGCAACAGCGATGGTGACCTCACTTCCCGGGGACCCTTTGCCGCCATTCGCCAGTCCTGCCTGAAAGCCTGTTCTGCACCTACCCCCCAAAGTGCCAATGCCACTCCAAGACTGTGACTCCAAACACCCAAGGGGGCCCAGGGTCCTTTGTGCCCCAAACTCCCTGTCTCCCATTCTGATGTCTCTCAAGACCTGGTTCTCATTAGCCTGACATCGAGAGACCCCGGAGTCTCCAGCACTGCTGACTGCACTCGGAATGAACTCAGCCCAGGCAAAACAGGAAACCATTCCTGCCTCCCTGCCACACAAAATGTGGCATACATACATACACACACACACACACACACACACACACACGCATACACACACGCACACATACACACACACATACACACATGCACACATACACACACACATACACACACACACATACACACACACACACACACACACACACATACCAGGCCCATCTGCTTAGGGGTGGCATTGCCCACAGTGGGCTGGGCTCTCCTGCATCAGTTAGAGAGTAAGAAAATGCCCCAGAGATGTCACAGGTCAATCTGATGGGCAATGTTTCGGTTGAGGGTCTCTCTTCCCAGGTGGCTATATGTTTGTGTCAAGTTGTCAGCCGAAGCTATGACCCAGGGCATCAGTTGCTGGCAGTTACTAGAGGCAGCCTCCTAACAACATATATAGTGTGTCATTCTGTGTTCAGTGTTCTGATGCTCCTTGGGATGAACTTTGCCATCAAAAGTCAAGAGAGAAAGGGATTGGGAGTGGAGGGTCCATCAGAGCAGGTGGACAGGTGTGCAATCCTTTCAGAACAGGTCAGAATGAGGGGCAGGGGTTGGCCCTTGCTGTCTACTTGGGCTACCAGGCTGGGCAGTCAGCGATGACCCCTCCTGAGGAGGAGACATGGGACAGACATGGGGTTGATCTTCAGGCAGGCCAAAGCTGTGTGGAACTCTCATTGCCAGCATCTGGGGAGGTGGGCGTGGTGTGTTAGCAGCGTGGCACAGGTGGGTGGGCTTAGGGCAACCCTGAGGACCACTGGAACTTCTCATGGAGGACAGCCTCCAAGCTCTGCCTCATGGAGGACAGTTGGCTTGGTCTCTCTGTCCTGCATGGCCTTGCTGGGGTCACCGATGGGGTCACTGATAACTGGGTCAGGTGTGTGGCACTTTCACGGGACATTCTGAAGAACTCTGAGGACCTAGTCTGTTTCCTGGTGGCTCCCACCCTTGGGTTGGGCAAAGCCAAGTCTCCAAGAAGCCTCAGGTGGCAGCTGGGCCGACCGGTCTCCTCACACTCTGCCCCATAGGAGAGCCCCCATGATCTCTCTCTTTATTGCTCACACAAACATGCAATTTGCATTTTTTTAATTAGGGAGACATTTAACAGATTAACATTCCAAGGTCCATGTTTTAAGGACATTAGAAGAGCAGAGAGGATCAAGGCTTTCTCTGTTGTTAAAAGGTGACCTCGCCTTAGGAATCAGCAGAACAAGCCTCGCTACCCCTACCCCCAACTCCTAGGTAGTGCGGGCAACTCGGTGGATCAATGAGAAGACTACATTCATTTCCCAGGAAGTGAACTGATCTAATTTGCAGAGTTAAATAAATGCCGGAGCACTCTGACCTCCATCAACCGCTAATGAGACCATGGATCCCGCCACCCTCCTCCACCCCGCTCTCTGCAAGTCTACCTTATGGCTATGCAAGGTAATACCAGGTGCGTACAGCGGCCCCACAGAGAGCTCAAATGTCAGGCCATGCTGTCGAATTGATCACAGAGCATGGAACACAGGACACCTCTCTGAGAAGGGCCGAGAGACACATTCTCTTGTTGCCACCAAGGTAACAAGGGCCTGTGCCACCACCACCCTCCCTGTGTGCTGTGTCAACATCATGGTCCCGCCCCCTCTCTACTTCCATCGTCTTCCCAGTTCCCCTTTCATCCTCTAGCACCGCCCCTTTTTACAAACTGCCCCCTTCACGTGGGCCAATTTTCTCCCTCTCCATCTGGTTGGCTCCCAATCCTGTTCAGATGCAGCTGAACCCAGGCTCTCTGAGCCCCTGCATCATGAAGAACATGAGGTTTGTTTTTTTTCCCTGTCTAAGGCTGTTGCTAGATGTTACTGGCAACCCTGACCCATTTATGACAAGTGGGCCCCACCAGGTGTACGCTGGTATGGAGTGGGTGTAGTGGGGATAGAAGTATCTGGTAGAGAGCCTCTGGTTCAGGGGACACCCATGGAAGCAGTTGTAGTCACTGCCTAACCAGACCTGGGTGCTCCTTGGAGGCTGCCTGCTCAGCACCTCAGGCTTGGACTCCCGCTCCTGAAGATGCAGGCTGCTGAGTTATTCCCTGCACCTGGCCCATTCGTGACTCATGAGAGATGCTCAGGATGTCAGCAGAAGAGGCAGGTGTGTGCTCACAACAAGGCAGAGCAGTGAGAGGAAGATGCACACTTCCAGGGCTCAGTGGAAACTGAGCCCCACCCCAGGTGGCCACCTCAGGGAGCCCAGGGCTGCTGCAAAGGCATTTTCTTAAAAGTTATCCCAGGAAGAGCATTTGACAGGAGACTCAGCCTCTTGATTGACAGCTTTCAAGTGTGTAGCCCAGTGCTGTCAAAGCAGCTCTGGAATGGTAGTGACCTACCCCTTGTGTGTGTGTGTGTGTGTGTGTGTGTGTGTGTGCCTCTGACCCTCATGTGCCCCTACATTCCTATGCGGGACCAACCATGACCATAACCAGTCACGATGAAGACACTCAATGGCATTGCTGGAGGCTGGGGGAAGGGACCTTTCAGTCCAGCCCTCCACCTCAAGCCTGTGCAGACTAGGAGAGCTGGTCCTTGTCAAAAGAATGACTGAAAAGGAAAAGGACATGGGAACGAAGGACATCCCAGGTTTGCAAATGGCTAGCACTCGGTGTTAGTGGTGTAAACCCAAACGAGCCACACACACTTCCCTTGCCCTCCTGGAGCTCATAAATCCCCAGCCTGTGCTGTAGAGGAGGCAGACACCGTATTAGAATCTATGGATCCTAAGTCCTCCTGGGTAGGAAGCAAGTGTGCATCCCCTCTGCTTTTTCCTGGAGTGCAAACCCACAACAGGCATCCAGCCACCCAGATTCATGATCTAAATAAAGCTGTCGGTGGGCAAGGTTTCCCTAGGAGACCGTCAAAATGCTCCTATGAGATAAAAGATGAAGAGGAAACAGATTGGCTAAGTTCATTTTCACATGCTTACAGTTTTCAAGTCAATCAAAGTAGAAATCCCAGGGGAAATCGAAGAGAGGGAAGGCTGCATCCCATGATGCTCAGGGCTGGTCAGTCCAGCCTTATGGATCCCGGCTGCAAAATGAGTGATTTGGGAGCCTGGTTCCGGTTAGAAAGGCTCACATGAGCCATGTGGAAGCATGCTGCAAAGACAGTTGTTAGTATTCTATCTGGTACTGGGCACGCAATTCTTCCAGTGCAAACTCGAGGGGTATGGGTGTGCTGTGACCCACTGGTCTAGTTAAGAGTGCCTGTAGCCAAGACCTGGTCCTCAAGCAGAGCACATATCCTCTAGGCCCACCCCAGCTTGTCAGGAAACAAGCAAAAGCGGGCAGGCAAAAATGTGCCCCCAGGACAAAAAAATGTCCTCAGGGATTCTTGGTGATGTTCAAAGGCATTCTGGGTTGTCTCACAAGTATGTGGGGAAGATGGGCTGCTGATAGCCTCTAGGGGGAAGTCATGTCTCTGCTCAGCACCATTTAGTACACAGAATGGCCACAGGAATTGCCCTAGCTGCAGCATCCTGCGGCTCGGGGCAAAGTCGGCTGCATGCCAGCTGAATGCGATGTGGCTACTTGCTCACAATCCACCCAGCCACGTCGTAGGGGCTCCCTAATAAATGCTTCGGTTCAAACAGGATTTCACAGAGTTTACAGCACGGTTACCTGGAGACTTGGTGGCTTAGCATCCTGGCGTGGAAGTGAGCTGCCTGCCACTCAGAGCTGCAGTTGTGTGTGTGTGTGTGTCCTTCATGCATGTGGGGAGGGGCTGCATGTTTTCGAGGGAGTCTGGGGACCCACCCTCAGGTGCCCTTCTCTGACCAACATCTGTACAGAACAGGAGATAAACAGCTGGATGTTCCCCGGCTGCAGATAAGGACATGGACAGGACCCACCCACGCCCCACCAAAGTGGAACCCGGGCACTTTGAAGCCAGTGTGGGCCAGTTCCTCTTGCAGCCTCTTTCACATGGTCAGCGTGTCTTCGCTACCAATTAGCTGATCTGTTTGATCAAACCTCACTCCCATCAGCCAGCAACACTGGTGGCCTACTTAATTAATTGTGCTGAAAAGCAACTCTTTCCCTTTAACAAGCAAAGCATTGCTGGTCAGAGTCCGAGCAGATGGCGGACAGGGAAGGGAGAGAGACGGAAACCGATAAGAAGGAGCTGACAGCGTCATTGAGGTTTATTCCACCTCCGTTGTCTTTGCTGGAGCAGCACATTTGTTCCGCAGCCTGGACCTGATGAAGGGGGACAAGCTGCTTTAAAACTTGCCGGAGACTCCGGCTTACAAAACTTCCCGGGAGCAGGCCTCACCGGCAAGGGCTGGAGCCCTTCCCAAATGCCAGGATGGAGGAAACATTTGCCCTTTCCTTAGCTTCTGACAAAGTGGGTTTTAAAAAATGTGGACCCATCAAAAGTCTATCTGAAAGCATCCTTCTTGCCAGGATATGTGTGTGTGTGTATGCACATGCGTGTATGTGCACCTGTGTGCACATGCATGTGCATGTGTGAGTGTGCATGTATGTCATATGTGTGTGCTTATGTGCTTGTATAGGTGTGAATACTTGTGTGTGCGCAGCTGTGTACATGCACATGTGCACATACATGTGTGTGTGTGTGTGTGTGTATGTGAGTGTGTGTGTGTAGGTTCCCATGCACATGCATGCATGCTAGTGTGGAGCTATTGTTCCTCCGGAGCTGTCCAGCTTGGTTGTTATTTTGTTTCCTTTGAGACAGGGTCTCACATTGACCTGGGGCTCACAGATTTGGCTCAGCTTGGATTATAATAATATATAGAGCAGGCCAGTTTCCACTTCAGAAGATCTGCCTTCCTCCTCCTCCCTAGTTCTGGGATTAAAGACATGCACTATTCACCCACCACTCACCTTTTACACATGTTCTGGGAATCAAAGGTAGGGTGTCACACTTGTGTGACAAGACTTCTGAGTCATCCCCGTGGTCCCTGAATGCCCTGTGCTACTTGGGAAGTGAGCTTCCAGATCTTGCTTACCGAATTTCCCTGACACAGTCTAATCCCAACCCAAACAACAGTCAAGTCCTCTGAACAGGAGAGGACAGGAAGAAGGAGGGGTTGAAAGGAACGACGGAGGGACATCTTCACTGGGGTGTGAATGTCCCCCAGCTCCATGTGGACAGAGCCCACCTTCCAGCCATAGTGCCAGAACATGCTGCCAGCCTCAGGCAGGGCACGTCTCCCTGACCCCCTCCCCATTGTAGCTCCCTCCACTCTGAGCTTCCTATCCCAGCACAGCAACACTGCGGGGGGTGGGGGTGTCTTCTCCTGAGGGAGCTTCCTGCCAGCTAAGGGGACCTCTCGCCAGAGCTGGGTCACAGGCTCTGCTCCCCTCATCCTGCTCCTGCTTCAGGAAGAAGAGGTGCTCCTGGAAGAGGTGGGGACTGCTCCCCCACGCATGCTGGTCAGGGAAGCGCCCTGTGCACACCACTCAGCTGCGAGTGGAAACTGTCAAGTCTTTCACTTGTGAGAGATGCAAACGAGTCAAGCAAGCGAACAAACAACCCAATTAAAAAATGGGCAAAGAACCAGAAGAGATGCCTCTCAAAAAACAAAACAAAAAAAAGATGTGGAAATGGCCAACCAGTTCATGGGGGAAGGGGGAGTGTTCAGCATCACTAATTAACAGGGAAATGCAAATTAAAAACACAAAGATCTCTCATCTCACACCTGTTAGGATGCCTGTTATCAAAAAGATAAGAGCTGAGTGCCGACAGGTTGGTGGGAATGGAAGCTGGCATGGTTATTACGGAGAATGTACAGCTTCCTACAGAAATTAAAAACAGCACTCGTCGGTGTGAGCCGCGACCCCATCACTGGTGATACTCCAAGGAGATTAAATTCCAACCTCGGGGCGCCTGCGCACCCCCTTGCCCGCTGAAGCAGCAAAGATAGGGAGTCCACATGGGTGCCTGAGGATGGATGAAGTTCACTGATCACGATGGAACACTAGTCAGCCTTTTACCAAGGAAAGCCTGCTATTTGCAGAGACACCAGGAACCTGGAAGACATGCTAAGTGAGACAGGACAGAGAAAGATACTACATGATGCCACCCACAGGTGTAATCTCAGTAAGTCAAAGTCAGTGAAGCAGGAGCAGTCACACGGCGTGGGGCAGGGAATGGAGGGGCGGCGGCTAGAGGGGTAAGGAGTTCAGATGTGAGAGGTGGAGATTGGGGCGAGAATATCATACTCCCCACATGCCTCAGTGTTCTCACACGTACAAGGTAACTACGTGAAAGCTATGTCAACTTGGTGGAAGAGGTCATTTTTCCGTATCGCATAGATCTGTCAACTCCTCAGGCTGGGCCATCATCACTTAGCATTTGTGTGCTTGTGTAGCACGAAAAATAAAAACCCAGAGTCAGCCCGAAAACCAGAAAAGCAAAGTAGTCAAGACACTAGCGAAGTCTTACCTCTACCAAGGCTGGGCGACCGCAGACTGAGCCCTGAGCCTCTCTCTCCTCCCATTTTATATTCCCTCTGGTGCTGGGATTAAAGGCCTGTGACTCCCTAGTGCTGGGCTTAAAGGTGTGAGGCACCGTAACCTGGGTTTGTTTCTGCATTGATCTTGTGTAGCCCAAGGTGGCCTTAAAATTACAGAGATCCATCAGATGGTGTCTCCCAAATCCTGGGATTAAATAAAGGTGTGTGCCACCACTGCCTGACCTCTAGTGGCTTAGTTTTGCCCTTCTGATATTCAGACAAGCTTTATTTATTAAAACATAAATAAAATATTATTACATGCATGTGCATATGAGTGTGTATGTACATGTGTGCGTGCGCACACACGTATGCAGGCCAGAGGACAACCTCATATCCTCCCCAGGAGTTACTATTCACCTTGTTTTTTGTGACAAGGTGTCTCGATGGCCTGCTGTTGGCTACCAAGACCTCTACCTCAGCCCAGGGGTCCTCCGGTCTTCAGTGCTCCAGCACTGGAGTCAGTGTGGGTCACTACCCCAGTGCGGGTCCTGAGGATCAACCTTAGTCCCTCATATTTGCATGGAACACCTTTCACGGATGGAGCCACCTCCCTGGCCTGATGTATAGGATCTTTAATTGTTGATTGCGTCTCAGCAAAGCCCTTCTGGAGTGGACAACCTTGGCTCTGCCTGTGTCATTCTGAGTTTGCAATCAGCAGCCCTCTCTGCTCACTTGGCTTGGGAGCTCCTTAAAGAGGTTTATGCCACAGGAGAAGCGGGGTTGGAAAGAGTGTCCAGGGCACAAGAAGGAGACAGGGCCCCTCAGTTAGGAAACCCAGTGGTTCAGCAGGTGGTGCGGCTGCTCCTGGGAAAGCGTTTGCTGGACTCTGCCTTCAGAGTGGCTGGAAATTCAGCGTGAAGCATCGTCAACCACCGGGGCTTGGCAGACCGCTTATCAGACACGGCTAACCAGGCCCGTGTAGTACAGGAGATTGAGAAGTGACGGCACAAATGGGATTTTAAACACCGGTGGGCCGCCATAAGCCAAACAAGAAAGCCTTGCTGGAGTGGAGCCAGAATGAAATAGGCGTCTTTATGGCATTACTAAGGCCTTCTCTGGAAAGCCCAGGGAGAGGAAATGCTTCTGGGTCTGGGGGAGGGGCTGCAGACACAGAAGTTTCTAGCTCACCCCAGCCCCAGCATGGAGGCCTAATCACCTAAGGGATAGGGCTGTGTGAATAGAACATGGACTGAGAAGTTCTGCAGTCCAGTGGGTGTTACTCATCATTGGGTGAGGGAGGGGTTGTCAAGAGCAGACAGAGGCAGGGTGGGTGGTGGGAGGCCTGCATACTGCCCATCCCATACGCTTGGCGGGGGGAGAGAGCTCATTTCTACCTTGGATGGTAAACATCATCACACGGAGTGAACTTCATAGAACACAGAGAGTTGGGGAAGGACACATAGATCCTGACTTCAGTGATCTCCAGCACTTAGGGTGGCTAAAAAGAAGACATGAACAAGGACAGGATGTGAGAGGCCAGGGAACCAGCTCTACTGTGTGCGAGAAAAGAAAGAGACTCTAAGCAGAACTGGACAAAAGACGAGCAGAACCCGGTGCTGGGAATTTCCAGACACAGCGACGTTGCATGTGGGAGCACACTAAGATGGGTCAAGAGATGGCAAAGGGGTGCCTCCGGGAGTCAGCTGACCAGTCAGGCACCCATGCCTAGTTGCTTGGTGTGGCTTTATTCTGCATGTCCTCCTGGGCTTACACAGAGGGATGCACCCACAAGGATACACACATGGATCTCACACAGACACTGCTACATACCACGCACAACATGCCCCCACACGTTCCATGTATGAACCCACTCACCTACCATGCACATGCACACAGGCATATCTTAACATACAGTGCACACGCATGTGGGTATGTGTTTAGTGGCCTAACCTCAAGCCTTTCAGAATTCAGCAAGTCACATGACTCACCCAGCACTCATGACCCTGAGGGTTACTTGGCTGTGTGTCCTCCAACCCAGGACGATGTGGGGTATCACTCCAATGTGGTTGCGCAGAGAGCCCGAGGTCTTGAATTCTGTCCCCAGTGTTGTGAGATAACAGATAATTCCCATTTGGGATTCCTTCTGTTACTCAGGATGCCTGGCACCAATTCTTTCACTGGGTCCTGATCTGAGCTGTCTCGGGGGCTTGATGGGTACATCCAAACCTCAGCCTGGCTCTAGCAAAGAGCCTGCTGGCAAAAGAGGTCCAGCTAGCCCATCGCCTTGCCCCTAGATGCTCTGAGGTTGGCCTGGAGCTAGAGATGGGCAAGCGATGTGAACCTTCAGACCATGAGTGTCAGTCCTGGGGTCCATGCAGGACCATCTGTGTGAACGAGGAAGAGAGAACTTGCAAATGCCTGCGTCCTGCAGCAGACAGCCAAGCTGGGGACAGAGAGGACACAGAGTTCCAGCCATAAGACCCTACGAGTCTTCTCCCCTATGAACTCTAAGTAAATGTTACAATTTTATGATATTTATTTATTTTGTGTCTTTGCGCATGTTGGGGTGGTGTGTGAACTTGCCACAGCGTGGGTGTGCAGATGAGAAAGTATCTAGCAGGAGCCAATCTCTCCTTTCACCATGTGGGTTCCAGGAATGGAACTCAAGTCACCAGGCTCGGTAGCAAGTGCCCTCACTCACTGAGACGCCTCACTAGTCCCTGCATGGACTTTTAAAGCTGCCGCACACAGCTGTTAGCCACGCTCAACCTTGTGACTCCAAGTAACAAGTCTGCCACGACAGACTTTTCCTCCTGCTGTTCCTAGCATACCTAGGCCTGGCTCTCAGAATGCAAGAGAGAGCTGGAGAATGAACAACAGCATCTACAGATTCCTCCTCATCCTGTCCAAATCCATGCTACAATGGAGTCCATAACGTTCCTTCAGACAGCAATGGGAAAGGAGCCAACTACCTGGGGCTGTTCCATGTCACAAGCCATTTTTCTTCCTCGACTCCCAAGCTGATTCTGCTCATTGCATTTCCTCTTTCTTATTTTTTTGTTTGCTTATTTATTTATTTTAAATAAAAATACCTTTGCTTTCAAGCCCCTGCCTTTTCAGCAGCATTGCCAGCGGTGTGGGGGTGAGGAGGTGAGACCACCTCCCCATAGAGGGCAGCTGAGCAGAGCATAGATCCACGGTGGGGTCCAGGGAGGGCCCACAGTGACACTCTACTTGGGGCTCTTTCTGGATCACCAGTGCACCTCTGCTCCTGTGTCCCCCCCCCCCCCCCCCCACACACACACAACTCCAGAGCTCAGTCACTGATCTCAGGCCTCTCTCCACAGAGATCACAGCGGAGTTCATCCATCACCAGCTGGCCCTGTGAGGGCTGATCTGCTGCTCTCGCAAGCCTACCCAGGGGAGGATTCAGAGGCTTGCACTCACGGGCTCACGCCCACAGATGTCATATCCTGTCACCGCCATCTTGAGGCTGCACAAATGTGCTCTGGACCTGAAAATCCACAGCCAGCCCAGCTGAGGTCAACTCTGCTGGGAAGAGACAGACCTGAGAGCATTCCAACGAGTCTTCTGCTCCACACGGGGCATGGGAAGCCTTAATTCCTGGGACTCAGGCTTCCCAAAGACCCAGAGCAGCTTTCCCCACACAAGCAAGGGACACCTAAGGACCAGGCGGGATGCTGGCCGCAAAGTTTAAAACCCCAAATCTCAGCACCCTGCCTCTCTGTCACCTGCAGCCATCCTCCCACTGTCCACACCTGACTCTCAAGGAACCTGAGCTGGTGGCATCTGCATATAAAGACATCTTGTGTGGATCATGACACCGCAGAAGCCCATCTCGTTCCATTCTATGCCATCCTCAGCACAAGGAGTAATGAAGTAGCTGACTCAGCAGAAGAACTCCAGAGCCTTCTGTGTAGATCGTTTGGCTTTTGCCAGTTGCAGGTGGGCACAGATAAAGGGCTGGCATACTCGCCTGCTCAGTGCTTTGAGAAGGATGAGGTCTGGCTTCACAGCTCCAGGCCTCCCTCTCCCTACAAAGGACTTAGGATCCAGACCCAATATGGCATGAGCATGTGGAATGGGACTGAGCTCCACAGACTCCAAGTCAAAGGCTCCCAGGGAGCCCCTGGAAAGATACAGAATATCTGGGTCTTCCCCAGGCCACAGAGTTCTACAAGACACGCCCCAGTGCCCACCTTTTCTCAGTTTCTGGAATTCTGTTAATTTCATTTCCACAAGGAGCACTACTCTTCAATGGGGCCACTACCCGGGTGGCCACTGAGTGGGAGGCTCCCATTTACACCGCCTCAGTGAAAGCAGGCATTCAGCAACAAAGTATCCTTCAAGACGGATAAACCTAGCCTGGTGTGGCCACAGATGGAAACCGCTGGCACAGAGGGAAGGAGGATTTACCTAGCCTGTGCTACAAACCCTACGCAGAGTGACT
The DNA here is from genome assembly GCF_018167655.1 of Microtus oregoni. Taxonomy (NCBI): domain Eukaryota; kingdom Metazoa; phylum Chordata; class Mammalia; order Rodentia; family Cricetidae; genus Microtus; species Microtus oregoni. Next base: position 2,403,537 of record NW_024543978.1, read on the forward strand.
GGGGCCACCTCCACAACACTCAAAATGGTGAAGCCCATCCGTCACAGTGAAGCCCATCCGTCACAGGCCCACTGGAGAGGTGTGATGGTAACACTGCCAACTTGGCAGGATCTAGAACCACGGAGGAGATGAGCCTCTGGGCACATCTGTGAAGGATAATCTGAATCAGGTTAACCGAGGTGGAAAGACTCAACCCTGAGCATGGACAGCTCCATCTTACAGGCTGGGGTCCAGGGCTGAATGGGAAGAAGAAAGTGAGCTGAGTGTCAGGGTTCATGGCTCTTTGTATTCTGTCTGTGGAGATAACACCGCCAGCCCCTTCCATGCCTGCTCCCATGCCTTCCCTGTCACAGGGGGCAGCATTGCCTCCTCTCCTTCTTAAGCTGCTCTGGTCAGCTATTTTGCCATAGTGGGGAAAAGGTAACTGATACGAAGGGGAAGTGGCTGCTCCCCGCTTGACTGGAGCTGGTGCCACGGGCAGTTTCTGTACATCACGAACCACTACGGACACTCAGATGAGTGCTCACATGTCTGTGAAGAGTTCCCAAAGGCTTCAGACCGCCACGCCAGCCACTTGACACATACACTCTAAAGGCTTCTAGGGCATCCTGCCTGTAAGATCCTAATGTCATCTGTCATGTCAAAGTCCACAATAATCATTCTTTGAACAACCTTGAAAGACTCAAAATTAGCAGATGAGGAAGAAAGACTATGTGGCAAAGCAGCGGGGGAGGGCGGCACTCAGAATGTTCTGGAAGGACGGCCAAGATCTAAAGCACACAGCCCATCTTGGGACTTTGGATTGCACTAGAGTGCCTGGCTCTATCATAAAATATTAAACAAACTGAGAAAGAAGGAAGGGTGATATTAGGAGGCTTGTGATGCTCAAAGTAATTACAAGCAGGGCATTTACTAGTGAGAGGATCAATCCATGGCCCAGATTTTTAGATCAGAAGCCAAGTCCACAGATAGGAATCAGACTCTCAGCTCGGAGGTCCCCACACCTTTGCTGAAACATTGTCATAGCTGCTGGGGACATGGAAGCACCTTTTCATTCATTTCTTTCTCTCTTCCCCTTCCCAAGTCAGTGTGACAAGCTCCAAGTCACAGTGACCAGCGGTTACCTAAGCTCGAAGGTGCACACCACTCCCAGAACATGCAGGGTGGTGACGTCATCTCTGGAATCTGCAGAGGTGCAGACTTCCACCCACCCCCCCAGACCCTCTGACTCGGGAGCAGCACTCCTTCAGCCTCACGGTGTGACCCCAGAGACACTCCACGCTCGGTATCTCATAAGCTGCATCCCTTCCTTGGGACATAGAGACAGCAGTCATAGGATGAACAGGCTTCTCAGTGGAGCCAGGCAAGTCATGCTCAGAGATTGGCAGGGCCAGAATAGAGGATGCTGATAAAAAAAACGCATACTACATAAGGCACACACAGCATTCAACAACATACAGACACCACAGAGGACCACACCATACATATAGCTCACACAGCATACAACATGTGACAACACAAGTACACTTATGCCACCTAAGCTTATGAAGAACAGATAGGATACTACATGTGAACACACATACATATGTATCACCCACAGCATATATGCATGACTTAGACATATTTAATAAATGACCAATGTATACATATAAAATACATATACATATACAATACACCAATACCACACATGTGATATATATAAATATATATATGTAACACACAGATGCACAATCCATGTATATATAATGCACACGCATACCAGACACACATACACATATAATATATACAGCACACTCATGTGGTATAAATATACATCTAATAAGCACATTTCACAGACACGTGTGGTGCATATATACATGTAACAGACACAGAGAACATGTATGGCAAGACAGGCCTCCTGTGCTCCCAGACCTCTGCTCTAGAAGGGAGAATTGCATACCCTGAGCAGTAGACACTGGTGGAGAACAGCAAGTTGGGACCTGGGAAGCCAGGAGTAGAATGACGGAGCACACACTTGGATGGTTACTTGGGGAAGGAATCTTTGTACAACCGCAAGCTGTCTATCATGTCCCTATAAACCTTGACCACTAAGAACAAGATGGGCCTTCAGGATGGTGTGTAGAGAGGAGTGACATCTTCCTTTGTGGCTAAGGAAAGCCATGCTCAGACACTGAAAACCTGAGGAACTTTGGAATGATCGATACCGAATGAACAGCCCTCTGGAATGAGTAGACAGCTATTCTAGTCTCTATGAATCCCCATGGTGTAGATAAGAAAGGAGGTGGTTTGCTTGTGGGGTGCTAACTGGGAGCTTTCTCAGATTCCGCGTTCTCTGAATAAAGTACACCTTAGATTCAATCTGAGTTGGGAAGATGGCTCAGCCGATGATAAGGAGCTTGATGCTCAATTATGGAACCTGTGTTCGGATCCCCTGCACCTAAATGAAAGCCGGGCATGGAAGTGGGTGCCTGCAACTCCAGCTCGGGGAGGTGGAGACTGGGCCATATCAGGGGCTTGCTTGCCAGTCAGCCTGGCTAAGACAGGGAGCTCCAGTTTCAGTGAGAGACCCTAAGTATGAGGTAGAGAGTGGTTGGGGAGAACTCACGATGTCGGCCTTTGTCTGTCAGGCAAACGTGCACAGGTGAGTGCAACTTCCCCTCTACACATGTGCACACAGCATGCATGGGTGAGCCAAGTCCTTTCTCTGCTCACTGACATCTGTGCAGAGGCAACACGGACTCCTATGCTCCAATTACAACTCCGATCTTCCTACTTGCCTTTGCAAGTAGACTTGGGATGTTACGGGAACAACTAGCATGGTGTCGCATCTCAGTGTCCGTGACTTTCACCCCATCTGCAGAAGTCCCTGCTGCTATTTACGACAGCACAGTCACGGGGCACAGGCATCACGGGAGGCACCACTCAGGCCCCTACATTGAAGGGCCACATCGAGACCATGACATGTGTGAGCCTCATGCAGGCCCAGGCTTCTCAGCTCTACCTCCAGGTATGACCTGGCGCTCAGGATGGCATGAACAGAGAAGCATGAAAATATGCATTTTCTGGCCCACCTTGTTTCCATCAGAACTTCCCAGCGAGGCGGAAGGAAGCTCGAGCCAACAGACAGCGTCCCAGGTCAAGGAAAAATATATGGTACACATCCTTTTGACTTTCTGGCCAACCACACGCAAAGCAACAAATCCTGCTGGTAAAGACTTCATCAGGTCTAATGAGGTAGCAGGTGGCAGACTACCCTGAGGTGGCCCCCTCAGGGATGTGACCAGGTCCCCAGAAGGAAAGACCCTAGCACAGCTCCCTGTAAAACTAGCTCTTCATTGGGACCTCCCTCCACAGGTCTCACTCCTCAGCACTGTTTAAAATGCGTCTTCTTTCTTTGTCAATTGGATCTGACTGGGGACTTGAAGAAGCTCGTCTTTCCCTTGCAGTATCCTTAAAGGACCTAAGTTTCAATAATACCTAATTCTACCTTTGGACACCATAAGTCAGCAACAGAGCATAGTGTAAAAGCGTGTGTGATTTCCAAACCCCCAGATGTTAATGAAAATCCCAAACATTCAGATTTTAATTGAACTAGATAAAGATTAAGAAGCTTAGCAGCAGCTGGCATTACGAATTAGTTCTCAGCTGAGTTTTATGTTGTACCCTAAATCATTGCTTTTGTAATCGTTCTAAATTGTCCTTTATCTTGCTAATGCAGATACGATTCCCGGGGTCCATCGGGCTCTCGGTCTCCCCACTGCCTGAAAGATTTTGATGAGTAAAGTCTTAATAGTAATTTTAATAATATTATGACCTATACGTATGATGTATATTCAATAAATCCTTACACTAATTAGAAGAGAAGCCGAGGCCTTTATGCGACCTATTTTTAGAGATGAATTTTATTGCCTGAGAATAATTGCTGGAAACAACTTAAAATGCAGGAAACTCTCGGGAGGTCTGGGGCTGAGGCAGGGCATGACAGGCCAGCGGGAAGGCAGCAGGGCAGGTGTGCCACAAATACAAGGGAAAGCACCCGCCCAGGCACAGCACGGCATTGGTGGTCACTTCCCCAAAACCGAAGGGACCTTTGTTTCCAGTGTGGCTGCTTTGTTCCCGGGTGTCCGTCAGTGTGTATCGAGGGGTCAATGCTGCACCATGAAAACATGTGAAGGCCAGGACTGCTGTCCCCTTCACTCCAGAGAAAAGAGCCTTTAAGGCCTTTTTGGGGTCCACTGGGTGCACATCTGTTCCTTCTCTTTGGGTGATGGTGGCCATGGCCCAGCTTGGAGTACAGAGTTCCAAAGCTGACACACCCACTGTGTGCTTTGAAACCCACACAGACCCACCACTGTCCAGGGAGTCAGGGAGTTACGTTGTTCTCATACTGGGCACTTTCTTTGAAGGCTACTAGAGTTCAATGTTGGGGTAAATCCATGCCTTTTGTAAGACTTATGTGAGTAGGGGGAGGGTCCTCTTGTCCACTGTAGTGGGCAGTTAGCAACTACAGATGCACCTTGGCTTTGCTGTGGCTTGGACTAGTATATATGTATGTTGTGTGTGTGTGTGTGTGTGTGTGTATCTGTCTGTGTGTCTGTGTGGGGGGTGTATGTATGTATATCTGTGAGTCTCTGTTGTGTATGTTTCTATGGAAATGAGAATGGATGCTGACTGTCTGATCCTTCCCCTTCATTTTCTGAGGCAGGGTTTCTCACTGAACCCAAAGCACATCTATTTTTCTGTTCTGGCCAATGAGCTTCAAGGATGTGCTGGACTCAACCTGATCCCCAAGCTGGGATCCAGGCACACACTACCATAACCACCACGATCAGCTTTATACCCAGATTCTGGGAGTCAAGTTCAGATCCTTATACTTGCACAACAGCCTTCCAGCCCAGAAACGTTCAAGATTTTAACAAAAGGCACAAGAAGCAGGCTTGTTTCTCGAGTCCCTGCCTTCTAACGACTGTATCAGAAACCCTTCTTCTCTCATCTAAACGGGATGGCATCCTGGGAGGTGGTAGAGGGGAAGCTGCCACAGTCTTGCAGAGGATCCCGAGCCTGGGGGAGCAAAGAGAAAAGCTAGGCAGTGGGCCCAGGCATACTGCAGAGCAGAGAGGGGTAGCAGACAGAGGCAGGGCTTACAGGTTAGCACGGATGAGCATAGACAAGGCATGTGGAGAGAAGGGATACAGGCTAACACGGATGAGCATAGACAAGGCATGTGGAGAGAAGGGATACAGGCTAACACGGATGAGCGTAGACAAGGCATGTGGAGAGAAGGGATACAGGCTAACACGGATGAGCATAGACAAGGCATGTGGAGAGAAGGGATACAGGCTAACACGGATGAGCATAGACAAGGCACTTGGAGAGAAGGCAGCAGCACAGAAGGAGGCAGAGGGCAGCTGGGAAGGGAGACGGGTAGTGAGTGGCTGGGGCCACTGATGGTTTCCAGAGAAAACAGACAGCCTCCTTCCAACCCAGAGCAGGAGTCTCTGCAGATACCAGGCAAGGCCAGAGCTCAGCTGTGGCCCATGCCATCAAGACTCTTGGTCACTCTGTGGAGTTTGCACATGCTGTCTTCTGTCCACTGTCCCTTCCCATCCTCAGGTGGCTCTTTTCTTCAGCTATTCCTTTCAAGTCATAGCTGCTGTCTGGTGCCCAGCCTGTGACCATGCATCCTGAGTACCTGTCATGTTAGCTGTCTTTGTGGCACTACCGTTGGCCACGGGCACTCACAAACATGTAACCATGCGTCTTGCATTCTACTGGCAACCCTGAACTCCACCCAGGTTAACATCTCCACTATGTACCGTACCAACGTTCATCAGTCGACAGAGCCGCCCCAGTGTTTGCTGAGGGAATAAACAAACACATTTCCTAAATAGCAAACAGCCCTTTGTGTGAACTCATCCCACATTTGATCACATCTCATGACTTCATCTGGAGCCATCATGGAAGACAGTGCCAGTCAGCCTGCAGGTAATCTAACCGAACCCACAGTGCTTGGTGAGCTTGCCTTCCTCAGCTCCATCTTCACCCCTGAGCAGGAGGCTGTGAGTATGCCCAGCTGGCTCTCATCCTGAGGGTCACAATGTCAAGATGTCCTTGTAAGAGCTCCTGGGTACTGGTACCAACCCTGACATTGCAGATGGCACAGGACATGCCTGCCCGTAGTGGGCAGACCTCCTCCATTCACATCATTGCTAGCAGTGTTGGCGGAATGTTGGAAGTGGGAGACACTTTTCTTCATGGATTGTGAAATTGCCATTCCTACAGTAACTCACCTCTCCATGTTCAGTAAGACATGGCTACAAACCAGCAATTTAGACAACAGACCCCAGTTCCTCCCAAAGCTCTAGAAGGCTCCCCTGCCTCTCCCAGTGCCTGGTGCCCTAGGGTAACCTTGGAGTTCCTTGCTCTGTCTCTAGCGTCCACCCTGCCAGCCTCGTCTTGAACTTGATTCATTAAAGAGGTCCTGTTCTCCCGAACAAGGTCATGTTCAGAGGCTCTGGGTTCTGCTACAAACAGCTCAGCCGTCACACTGAAAAACTGCTCCCAGGAAAAGTAGGGCCACCTCGGCCACGGCGTGCCTCTTTCAGAAGCGAACTCTCTTCTTTCAGCTTCCAAATTTCATCAAGCCGCCCTGTTTATCACACAGAGACACACACAACACACTTGCTTTTCTCGTAACTAGGAAAAAAGTAGGCTCTCACCAGCGATCAGTTTCAGGCCACGCTGCAGCTTGACTTGGAAAATATTCTCTTTGCTTTGTGTACTGTTAAGATTATTTTTAATATATTTTGGCAGGAGGAAAGGGTGATGATCAGAATAAAATCAGAGTGCCGGGTGCCAGAAGTCTCAGTGTGTCTGTCAGATGCCATGTTTTATTTCTCAAATGAAACGTGGGTCCCGTGCGCACCTAACAGAGTAGGGTTGGAGAAGCTCAAGGCCAGTGCACAAAGGTCTGCGTTCCTTGTTTTCCTGAGGTCTAAGCGGGATGTGACCCATGAAAACCTTCTGGAAAACAGATCCAGGAGAGAGGACTGTGGAGAAGCCCAGCCTCCTGCTGAGCTGTGGGCTGCAGATCTCTGAGGGACTGCTGAGCACCCAGGTCCCCGAGCTCCTAGACCCATGTCCTAAGCCTCACACTTTACACACTCAGCTTACTGAAATCCTTATATGTGCAGAACTCAACACACCTACAGTTGACAAGGGCTGAGTCGCTGGGTGAACATAGCTGGGTGGTCTCTGGACAGACACAGGAAACTGGCTCCCCTAGATCACCCTGGGGCAACACGGCTCTTCTGACACTGATGAGTACCAGTTAGGGACTCGAATCGCCCAGGGGTGTGAGAGACGGCTCAGCAGTAAGAGCACTTCCTGTTCTTCTGAATCGGAATTCAGTTCCCAGTACCCACATCTGGCATCTAACAACTGCCAGTAAACTCGGGTTCCAGGGTCTCTGACACTCTCTTTTGGCCTCTGTAGGTACCTGTACAAACATGACAGACACTTCTGCAGACATATACATACATACATACATACATATATACATACATACATACATACAGTGAAAGAGAAGCCAATACTCAGTGACAGCAGCTTCCTAGGACACCTACAGCCATCCCTGCCATTGGAAACAGGCCCCTGAACCAGCCCAGACTCAGCAGTCCAGGAGAAGAGCGAGAATACTTCAACACGAGCCAAGACGCCTTCTGATTGTCATTCCCTCCACACCGCAAAATGCATTCATTCCAGGTCTCCGTGGAAGGGTGAAAAGTTCAGCCAAGGGCGTGTACTTATTAGATTAAAGGAGCAAGCTGAAAAAATGGGAATCCCCAGTTAAGGGTCTGACGTGCACTGATGTCTCTATCACACTTTGGGGGCGGGCAGGGAGAGCCCTCTGGGCTGCTGGAACTCATCTAGGAGGAGGTGCCTGCTTTCTTTACATAGTGTCTACCTGTGTGCCAGGCGCTGTCCTTGGTACCAGGAAAAGCCGCTAAGGGGCAGGCAGAAGCCTGGCCCTTACCTGCCAGTGGGCCCTGCTAGTGGTCTGACATGCACACAGCTGCAGTGCCTGGCAGGGATCTCAGCCACTTCACAAGTGATGTCTTTCTCCATGCGTACACGATGCTGGCTGTTCACGCCACAGGGGCAATGCTTTGTGGTTAAAAACACTGGCTACTCTTGCAGAGTACCCATGTTTGGCTCCCAGCACCCACATGGTGGCTTACAACCGCCCACATCTCCAGTTCCAGGGGTTCCAACTCCATCTTCTGACCTCTGAGTCCCAGGCATACATGTGGAGAGAGAGAGAGAGAGAGAGAGAGAGAGAGAGAGAGAGAGAGACTATCTAGGGTCCTGATCTCTGTCTTTTGCCCCAGGTCCCACGACCTCGGAAGTTCACCCACCCTCCACTGTCCCCTCACTCCCCTCTTTGTCTCTTCCATCAGACCAATGTCTTTGTGTCCGTCCTCTCTCTAGCCATCAACCACCCACCATCATCTATCCACACAGCCTCTTCCGTCCCCTCACACTTTTACTGAGTCACCTGCCCACCCAGTCCTTGACCCAAACTCCTGCATTTACCTACCCACCGTCCACCCTATTCACCCATACACACACACGTATACACCTATCTTCTCTTCCTTCATCAATCCAACAACAACCACCTACCTACCCATACTTCATATACCATCTGCCCATCATCCACATATCCATAACTATCATCCATCTCTCTACATCCACCTAGCTATCCATCAACCATATACCATCTGCCCATCATCCACATATCCATCTGTCCATCATCCATCCTCTACATCCATCTAGCTACCCATCAACCATATACCATCTGCCCATCATCCATATATCCATCAACCATCCATCTACCTACCCATCATATATCATCTCCATCATGCATATATCCATCCATCTGTCCATCATCCATCCCTCTACCATCCACTCACTCATCCATGTACCTGACTTGGTCTGTACCCCAAAGTGTAGGGTACACCATCTTCCTTCACCCACTCTAAGTCATTCTCAAATGCCCCCTCAGGATCTGGCCTTCCAGAAGGTACCAATCACATCGTCAGCACTGCTGAAGCCAGTGGCAGTGAAGAATTTTCTATTTAAGAAAATAGGCAATGTGAAAATACCCACTTTAACCATGTGGCACGAACTAGAGATCCCAGTGCTATGCTGTCACACTTCTTTCGGCCGTGATTTGGAATTACAGTGTTTAGTTTATAATCTCATGACCAGAAGATGTTGAGAGGCAGCCCTGGGTAGGACACATGCTGTTTGAATGGCAAGTTCCATGAGAACAGTGGCTGCAGACTATCACATGGAAGGCTGCACACACATATATACAAACACACACATGCATGCATGCACACATGCACACTTGCTAGTTGAGATAAATTTCCCATCTAATCCTGAACATGCAGTGACAATCCTGTGTGCTATGAACCTTAAATGCCCTCTGCTTTGCTCACACAGTTCCTTCTTGTCCCTCAGCCCCATCTAAGCCTCTGGGTCTCTGTTTTCCAAGTTTCCCACCTCTTCTGGCTGGGCTCTCTTCCACATGGTTCTATAGTGCCCAAGCACCAATGACGTAACGCTTTATCCCTCAGCTCTGGTCTCTGATTGGTCCACAGCCCACAGGGTGTTGTGGGACGACACCTCAGGAAAGCAATCATGACTGTTGCTAAGGAGACAAAGAATGTCAAGGGTCACACGTGTTGGGACTCAGGCGTATGGTGGTGGACACCGGGTGAGCAGGCAGTTGCTGTGATATGGCTGTTCCCTCACACTGTCTCAGGCTGCCAGCTTGGGATTCAACCTCCTTCACCCAGCTCAAGGACTCCACTGCCTGCGCTGGAAACATCCATACACACACCCTACCCACAACCAAATTAAAACCCTTTCCACGAGCAGAACAAGGCTTTAATTGCATTTTAGAAAACGAAGTAGCTTCCTCGCACCCATGTAATAGTCCATTCATCAAATGATCAATATGTGCAAACATGCTAGCGATTACACCGCATTATGTCACACCCCGCACAGAGGCACCACCCCAGTGGAGTGGCCAGAGAAGCTTCTCACACCATAGCATGCAGGATACACTCCAGGAAGCCTGCTGTCTCTTCCTAGAGAGGGCATCTCGGGCTCATTCTCCTTTATTTTCCTGGAAAGCACCGTGGCCACTCTAGTGTACAGATGATCTTCTCGGGGCCCCAGTGAGCTGTGCCTAATGTTCCAGCTAGAGTTGATGTCAAGTCTGAGGCTTGCTTGTGCCCTGATGCCTGAGCTGTTCCTCATGGCGGAGGTCCTTGAGACTCAGTTTCCCCAGTGCAGCCCTGAGGGCATCTATCTCAAGTCTCACAGGCTTAGGCCACGTGTGTAAGGATACTCACACTGATTGCCTACCCAGAGTGTGTATGTGGGTACAGCACTCCCCAAAGCCACAGCCACATGATCCCTTGGCTACTATATCTGGGGCACGCTCTGTGGTTGGGGACAGTGGGGGCAGTGTAGGGCTTCCCCAAAGCCTGGAGTGACGGGTCCAGTCAGTCTTTGTAAAGTGGCCTTCCCCATGGTCCCCTGGCACCAGGGAGGTGCTCCAGGCACACAACCGTTGTCCTCAGGCACGACAAAACCACTTTCAGGTCGGGAGACAGGGATCGAATTGGCTGGAGCAGAGTCTTCAAACTTCACATTTGACTGTGGAGCGAAACTGCCTGGCAGCTCCTGAAGACCTGTGCTCCGAGGCCCTTTCCATGACAACCACTCCAAGAGGACCGGCTTTGTCCTCTCTAATAGGATCTCTGTACGCCACTGCGCTCCTTGCCCCAGTTTACTTTCCAGGAGCGAGTGCCTGTGACTTCCGCCGGAACACGATGATTTTATTATTGTCTGCGGGCGATGAATACCCTTGAACCTTCAGACACAGATAAAAGCAGAAACAGCTTATATTTGTATTGTTCCAAGCACCCAGCAAAGTCGGGGCTGGGCGTGCGTGCTCCGGGAGCAGGCGCCTTCATCTGCACTTGAGTCTGATGCTGCTTCGGTGGCCTCAGAAAGCCAGATTTTGCACGATGATGCCAGGTGCGAGCTACCAGGGTCTGCGGTCTCTGCAGGTAGCAGGAAGCTGCTGAACAAACGGCCTTGTTGATCAGGGATTGTTCCGCATGCTCCCTGCTCTGACTCCCGCGCTCTTTACTGCCAGCACCCACTGGACAGTCCTGTCCAGACCCAGACCAGCCCAAATGTGGACCGCAGGCCACTCTGCAGCCAACAGCCACAGTCTCAAAGACGCTCTGCCAAGTGTGTGCAGTTGTTAGCTGTATGAGCAAGCAATAGGATTTATTTTTTCAGCTAAAGCATATTACAGAGACGGACTTCAGGGGTTTGACCACAAGACTGAGAAATCCCCATTTGTACAGCTCAGCCAGAAAATAGGACCAGTCCCATGAAAAGGGATTTCCATGGGAAGATATTCCCGGATGCCATCAGTGATGACTCCAAGGAACACACTGTGCTTGGTAAAACCAGTGTGTGTATGAAACAAAGGAGAGTCTTTCACCAGGTGGATCTGGGGAAACAGAATGGTTGTGTGTTGTTGTTTTGAGACAGGGCCTCACTCTGGTCCAGACTCGACTGGAACTTACTATGTAGTCCAAGCTGGCCTCAAGCTCACAGTAATCCTTCTGCCTCAGCTTACTCAATGCTTGGGACGACAGGGATAAACCACTATTTCTAGCCAAATACAGTGATTCATAGAGGCAGAAAATTCTCCTCTGAAACCCAAGTGGCTGAACATTTTCTTCCTTTGTGTGAAATTCACATTTCATGGGAAAACGTATCTCCGCTGCGCTCAGAAGGCCGAGAAAGTAATGGCTTCCTAACTATGCAGCGTGGGGCTGAGGTTTCTGCTGGGAACCCGGACTGACCTCTGATGTCTGGATTTCCCTTCTTAGTCACTGCGGAGGTCACAGTCAGACAGTCTTCTCTCAGGGAGGCCTTATGTGGGGTTCGCCCAACATTCACCCCACAGGGTGAAGTGCCTTGTGTCCCCATTCCAGCAGCCACCCAGGGGCCTCAGGTGAGCCGCACACCTCACTGGTAAGATGAGTTCTTCAGTTTCGGGGAACCACCGGTGCCAGCTATGACCACACCTGTACTGATGTGGGGGTACACTCACCCGATGGTGCCATTCTAGCGTGAGAAATAAACAGGGCTTGGAGAGGCCCACAGAACCCAGCAGTGCCCTTGAATTCCCTTCTTTTAGAAAGTGGCTGGCACAGGTTAAATGGTGGGCACCAACCAGGTATCCTGAAGAGTGCCCAATGTGGAAGTTCCGTGACCAGGGTACTAGATGAGCCACACACCCAGTCTGCTGATGGGAAGGTTGAGGCTCACAGAGGGTACATGTCTTTGGGGCCAGGAAGCAAGATGGAGGAGGCACTGGGAGCCCATGAGTGTGTCGGTTCCTCTGCACATCTGGGGATCAGTGACCCTACCTCGGGTGGCCACTTCGCAGAGCAAATGTTTCACAAGTACTGTGAGGAAATCGCACAGGAGACAGGTCTCTTGGAAGCCACTGATTGCCTGGAGTTAACCTAGTCACTCTTTCAACGGGCCTCCTTGATGCCCAACCTCAGGCCAACGCCAATCTCAAAGCACCCAAAAAATAAAAAGAAATAAAGCAAGCAAGCTGAAAAAGCAAACAACCCGGAGGACGTCTCGAAGCTCACAAAGAAGTAGCAGATGTGACTCCGAAATCTACCCATAAACAGGCAAAAATGAACCCGTCAGCTATTCAAGGATCTTCCCGCAAGCTGGCACACATCCTTCCTCATTGTTTTATTTTCGGTTTTCAATGCCTTGTGAACCAGACCAATATGCAGGGCTGTTAAAAAGCTCTTCACTGTCATATGCTGGCTTCCCCAAAGTTGCCGAGCAGACACGTTCGCTTGCTTGCTCGCTTGTAATTTCCCATCTTGAGCAAGGGGGCCTGGGCGACCCCTCTTGGGCTCCGAACCACCACTGGCACGCCCCTGCACACACCCCAGCCTTACACCAAGCACACGTAGGTAGAACTTGGAGTCGTTCAATCTGGAAGACTCTATGGAGTCGCGTGTATAGATGATTGTGCAAATGGGCTGCACCTACCCACACCTGTGGGGCACACAAATCGGCCCACACCCTCATCTGCACCTTGTTCTTGTGCACTTGGTATAATTACTCTGAACAGAGTAACCATGGTGTGATGTTTCCTGTCAGTTTGGTAAGGCTGGATCTGGGTTGCGGGTTGGGTAGGTGAGCCAATTTGTTAGTTCACCTGCAATTGGGAGAGTCTCCTTCTGTCTACTCGTACCTCACTGGAATCAGCTGCCATGGAGTCAGGACAACATCTACCACCCAGAATCCCTTTCTTGCAAGTGCACAGTTGTGCATACCTGCCAACAAGATGCATGTGGCCCTAGGTTGAGACAGAAACACAATGGAGCACTGGAGAGGAAAACAGTATACATTTATGGGAGGAAGAACTCACTTGCTGGGCACCTGGCCCCAGCTGGAGACTGGTCCCAAGTCACCCTCCCTGCCCACCGAGGCCCAGAGACAGGATCAGCTCTCAGTGTGCCCAGCGCCTTGAGCAGGAGTATCACTTCTTCATCGCTCTGCTCAACTGTGACAAGAGGTGCTTGAAGGGAGGAACGGTTTGCTCGAGTTCACTCTCTGGGGGTCCCATCCATCGTGGAGGGGAAGGTGGTAGGGTGGGGTCTCTGTTGCAGCAGGAGTGTGAGGCTACTTGCTCACATCTGGGTGAATCAGGACACACAGAGCTGACAGAAACAAGGCCATAACTCCCTGGGGAATCCACTTTTTTTCTGCTGTATCCCAACTTGCAATGGCTCCTGGGCCTCCTAAAACAGTGCCGCCAGCTGGGGACCAAGTGTTCAAACATGTGTACCTAAGAGTGACACCTCACTGTCATGGTGGCGGGCGGGGTTGACATCACCAGAACCTCATGGACTTCTCGGGGCCTTGGCATCCCTCCCTCTAATAAGGTGGAACAGTGACATCTGAGACCTTTGGGCTCCGTGTCTGTGGAGCCTTCCTTCATTTCCTTATCTGGGGTGAACAGAGCAGAGAGGAAGTGAGCAATTGGCTCATTCTTAACTACAGATTTGCACTCACAGATCATTAAACTGCAGACGGAAGACGCTATCCATCAGCGGCTCGCAGTGTTTCATTTCCTTTATCTCTCATTACTGTGGCCACTGGCATGGTGTCACCGTTATCTTCTGCCCTGCGGAAAGCGTGTCCATGGCAGGGATCAGCGGGGCAGCCCTGGGCATGCCTCTCTGCCGTGTTCCGAGTCCTGGTCTCCTCTGCTTCTGAGGCCGGTGGGGGCACTGACCGAGCTGTGGCTCAGCGGCAGGCACCACAGCCTCTGGCTCCACTTCTGAACTTCAATGGGCAGTGCCATTATTGGGTGGCAGGGGTCAACGTCCGTTCTGCCTCTGAACTGTGCCACTGGACACTCCGATCTCAGCTCTGCATTCTCGTGAACTTGTGCTGAGGACCGAGGGGCACTGTGCAGAGAATGGTACCCGCACTCAGAGTCCCCGTCCTACAAACACATAGAAAGCAGCAGCCGCAAGGCTGAGGGACAGACGAGGTCTGTGGTGAGAGGCCCCCCATCCTCAGAGACAAACAGCAGCTCAAGGGTGGGATCCAGGGCCAATTGCCACAGACTCCGCCCCCTCCCTGTCACTCATGTACCGTCTATTCTCTGTGGCATCCTTTGTCGAGCTGAGTGACCCCATCCTACCTGGCCCGACAAGCCCACAGATGGTCCTTACTCTCTGGCCCTTTATGGAAACTCGTGCCAATCTTGGCTCTAGAGGGTGGCTACCTGGTCCCAAGGAATCCTCAGTTCCAAGGACACTTCCATTCCCTTTCAAATAAAAACAGATCCCAGCAACCACACACACAGACAACCCTGCCATGCTGCTCACATGCTAAGCAATGAGGGGCCGAGCCTTAAGAATGCACCTGGCCCATAGGAAGAGCTTAAGCATGGCTGAAGTGCTCAGGGGTGGTGGGCTGAGCGGACAGCAACGCTGTGTTTGGGGTGAAGCCAGACGCCCAACTACCCTGAATCTCTCTTCGTTTGTGTAGAGCCTGTCTCGTTACCTCCCCCAGGAGCACATGGGGGAAACCTCTACCTTTCGACATGTTAATAACCCAGGGTTGAAACACACCGCTTCAACACCGTGCTGAGGAACAGCCCAGTAAACAGAATGATACCCTTGTTTCAAACAGGGCTTGCTTTTGGGAAAGGGGACGTGTAGGAGCCAAGAAACTGGCACTAACCTGGACATGGGAAGGGAGCGAAAGGCTCTCACGTTTTCTCTCTCTGCAGGTTGAGAGTCGTGTGTATGCCATGACGGTATCTATTGTATTCTGCATGGGTCATGGTATTTACTTGGAAAGTCAAGAGATTAGCCAAATGTTTTGGATAGCTTCTGACTCTAACAGCCTACATTCAAACCAAATATGTCCCAAATCCCCCATTCCACCATCATTGAGTATTCAAAGTCAAGCTGTCCTCCTGATCGCTACCCATCTGTCCCCTGCGTGTTACACTTCACACCTCTGCTGGGAACCCATCCTGCCCACCATCCTGGGTTCACCAGAGAGCCTCACTCAGCACAGCCAAGGAAAGCAACACCTAGAGAATCCTGTCAGCGGAAGGGAGTGAATGCTCCAGTCCTTCCTCAGAGGCCTGCAGCACCCCTGTCCATCCCTCTCCACCTGGCTGATTCCTATCTCAAGTGCTATTCTGTGCCTGCTGTCATCCACTGGAAGAGGACAGCTTCCATGTGACACCAGGCTCAGACTAAGACGTCCTATTCTCTCCCGATGCTCCTTCCAGAAGGCACCAAAAGCACATGGTAACATTGGCTTCCATGTAATCACTATGCCTTCATGGCGGGCTACATGACAGCATAGCTCAGGGACTCTTACAGATGGAGACATTCCAGATGGAGGGCCAGGCTGCCCATGCCTCTTTGGAACTGGAATGGAGGTCAAACCTATAATCCCCGGGAATCGCAGCCGCAGGGGTAGGGACAGTAGCTGTCCTAGCAGGAAAGGAGGTTCCCAGTGCAAGTTCACACCTTACATCTACCTGCTCACCCCTCATCTGAAACCTAACCCTGGAGACATTGTGAGATCTGGGGCCCAAGAACTTTCCCCCAGGGAACCAGCAGCTCCAGTAAATGGCACCAGCGGGTTCTGTGGGGAACAGATCTTGCCCCTGACTTCCAGAGCTCTAAATAGATAGAAACAGATAATCTCAGACCCCGGGAGCGACTCTTGACATCAGAGTTGTATCAGGGGTCCAAGCTCACAGGGAAAGAGTGAGGCTAGATGTCCAGGAAGAAAGTATAAACTAACCAAGCAAAGGCAAGAAAGACCAGGAGGGGAACTTAGTCAACCCCTGGGAATGAGCTGTCACGCTCAGGAGGAACAAACTCAGCAGGATGAAGAGGTGCCACCACCTTCCATTGTCCTCTGTGGACTATAATGGGAGGGTTTATAGCAGAGAAAGGACATGGATCCAAGTCCTGGGTGAGCCTCTGCAGCCACCTGCTCTAGTCCCCAAGCCTGAAGTCATGGGCTGCATGCTCACAGACCCCACCATATCAACAGGTAAGGATCGACGTAGGACAGAGGAGCAGCAGCTCTGGGTGGATAGGGGCTCTCCATAGGCTGGTGTGAAAGGATGGGAGGGACTAGGAGGTGTGGCAAGATCTCTCAGGCCCAATTACAGAACAGCAAGGAACACAGGCAGATGCTCTCAAGCCAAAGATAGGACCCCACCAGTGGCCCCAGGTCAACTGCAAACACCAGGAGAGATGAGAAACTAGAGGATGGGTGACCGGGCCAGGGATTTGTGAAAGGTGATGGGGTTCACGCACAGCTTGCTGGTCACTACAAGTGTCAGGACCCCACTGGGCTTCTGTGCACAAAGCTCATCCTGGTGGGAAAGGGAGAGTGGAGAGGATGGGAGGATTGGGGAAGGCTTCTGCCAACAGCTATTCAGGAAGGACAGCACGCCTCACCACATCTCCTGTGCTCAGTCCTCACCCAGCATGTGAAAGGATTTCTGGTAACCATTCAGCTACATCTGTGACATGAGGCTGCAGAGACGACAGGCGGCTCTGAGTAGTAAGTTGTGGACCAGGGACTCCCCCTCGCTAGCGACAAAGGGACACAGGAAACAATTCAGGGGAAGAATGAGAACCAGTCTGTGCCCTAAGCTCTCAGAAAGTTTGCCTCCCTTCCCTCATACCCACCACCCTTCAGCAACTCACGTCTGCACGGGCAGAGGCTTCAAAAGCAAATCTTGATTCTCACCAAATAAAGAATTCTGGCCACAAAGCTCCAAAGGTAGCCCTTACTTAAGAAATCGATTTTCTCAAAGCAGCACCCTCCAGGTAACATTTCCAGCCCATGCAGGAAAAACTGCAGGATGGTGTTATTCTCCTCTG
Source organism: Microtus oregoni (assembly GCF_018167655.1). Taxonomy (NCBI): domain Eukaryota; kingdom Metazoa; phylum Chordata; class Mammalia; order Rodentia; family Cricetidae; genus Microtus; species Microtus oregoni. The sequence continues at coordinate 2,421,113 of NW_024543978.1, forward strand.
AGCCCTTGGCATCCACGGGCTTGTTTCTCAGACAGGAGACTGCGGTTTCAACTGCTTACGGGAGAAAGGAAACATGCTTTACAGAAACTTCCATTTTCTCCAAATTTTCCTTGCAAATGTCCTCAATTTATCTTTCATTTTGCACACTCTCATTTAGTGCAATTATTGTACACACTTTTAAGAAAGGCTTTAGAGGGAGGCTAAGCTGGGTGGGAGTGGGAGGGGGAGGCACAGCAAATCAGGGAAGATGTTCTCCAAGAAGTTTCCCAAATCACCCAGCCATGTGAGATGTAGCCTGGAGGGTCATGACAATGATCAATATCCCTGGCCCACAAACACATCACTTCGATATCTACAGCGAGGACATCTATGCCACGGTCAGCACCAACACATCACTACCTCGCTAGGGAGAACTGGCTCAGTGGAGCAGAGGGAGGAGATGAATCGATAATAGGTTATCAGCTTAGCAGCTTGGCTCCTGGACATTTAAGTGCATGGGCACGTGTATGCCTCAGCTCCTGCTGGTGAGCACACTTTTATGGAGGCACCCAATGCTCGGGAGGGAAATGAAACTCGAAGACAGCACCACCGAGGAGGCAGGGTGGAGTCGAGGAAGGGGTAATAAGTTAAACACCATAAACAAGATAGACATTTAGAGGTGGGTCTCCTTGGCTGCATGGCCCTGAGGAGAGCGATTGCCTGGAGTACAGGTTCTTGAAACAGGCCAAGAGCCATGGAGGAAATGTTTTTTACCCAATGGCAAGTGAAGTGCTTTTTCAGAGAGCTTGTAGCTCTAGCTGGAATAGGAGAGCCGTGGGCGGGGCTGGAGGGTGGGGCTGTCAGCCTGGGCCAGCACCCACCCTGCTGTTTGGAGAGTCAGCCCTTTCCCTGCCTCGGCAGGATGAGCGGCAATGTGCAGACGGAGCACAGAGGAAGGACTGTGCGGTCCCAAAGCTCTCGATGCAAACATCACCATTGTTATCCAATTATGCTTCGCATAGCTGAAGGTAGCATCGCCCACGAAGGGGCATTTCATTAGATTAAGATCCACTTATCTTACTTTGCTTTGATAATCGCTTAATAAATAAACTTAGTAAGCCCTAATACACAGGTGCGAAGTGAAAAATACTTCACTTGGCCATCTTACATCCAACGTTCTTCAATTATCATGCTTTCGTATTTCCTTGCTTGTCAGTTCAGCTTCTCCCCATTCCTAGAGGTGGGAGAAAGCCCATCTTCATCATCACAAAGATTCCTTTATGGGAAGATGGTTTGGCTTTTTGTGGGTGCAGTGGAACATCTATCTCCCTTTATCTCTCTCTCTCTCTCTCTCTCTCTCTCTCTCTCTCTCTCTCTCTCACACACACACACACACACACACACTCCTTCTGTAGCTGCTTCAAGAATGCATGCATGTGTGCACACTGCACATGCAAAATAATAGCAAGACCACGATTTGGGAAGACATGAAGTCGGGCATAGAGAATACCGTCACACACCTAATAAAACCATGAGGAAACAGAGGTGGAAATACATTCACTTATTTTAGGTAGATGGGAAGGGAAGTCGGTAAGACAGAATATCAAAATCAAGTGGTACGTGAGTTAGAGACCTCCAGAAGGTGTTCACACACATACACACACACACATGCACACATGCATGCACACACACACACGCACATATACATGCATACACACACATACACACGGGGGAAGCAAACACAGTGGGATAGGGGCTGGAGAGATGGCTGAAGGGTTAAGACACTTTCTGTTCTTGTAGAGGATCCAGTTCTTAGCGTTCACATGACATCCTTACAACTGTTTGTAACTCCAGTTCCAGGGTACCCTATGCGCTCTTCTGGCCTCTATGGGTACCAGACACATGCATGTTTCATATGCATATAATGCAGGAAAAACATTCACATAAGAAAAATACAGGTAAAGAAATCATCTTTTACACAAAGGCGGCAAAGGAACACTACAGGGAAGAAGTAGCAAGTTCTAGCTGTCTCATCAGACAGTGAAGGGATAGCGCCTGGAAAGGGAGCGGGTACGGCCGAGAGGAAAGGAGAGGGCGTGGAAACACAGAATTTGGGTCTTAATTTGTGCGAGTGTAGAGCATCTAAGAGTCTGTGGACTTCCTAGTTAGCAGAGGGAAATTCCTTTGATATCCAGAAACTCCTAGTACCCTTGGGCATCTATTCAGTAAAACCCTAAATTATACAACAACAACAATAACAAAAGAATAGTATGTCTCCGTGAATATTGTGCACTTGTTAGTTCTCCATCTCCTCCTGCCCAACAGCCCCTGCCCTGTGTCCACCATGGTGCTTCTGTCACAGACCAGCAGGTCTAACCGCTATCCCAGAAACAACAGAACCTCTGAGGATGCTTCTCCCATCAAAATAACTGACTGGGGAATTAAGGAAGTAGCATCATTTCCCACAAGAGACTCATGGGACACCAGCCTCTGAGGAATATGTTTCCTGAGCACGGCACTTACTTTCTGGAGGGGGAATGGAGTTAGCAGAAAAGATGGAATGACATTTCCTCACGGCTCACTCGGAGCCTCTCAAATCTTCCATCTCACAACATGAGGAAACCACCAAGAAGAAATGTCCACCACAGGTCAGGCCACCTGCGTCTGAGTTCAAAGCTTGAGGTCACCGCAAAGCTAAGGCAGGGAACCTCCGCGGGTGCACTTATCTCTCAAGCACACACAGACGCTTCTGGCCCTCCTCGCTTAGGAGTTCAAACAGCAATGAGACTCGAAATTACATTCAGGAAAATAAAAACAGATTAATAGGATCCAAGTGAAGCTTCTAGAAGAGGCCTTTCTTCGCCAAAGGACAGGCGCTGAGAGTTTCCCTAAACAGGTTATCATTTTAACACCGTAGAGCACTACACTTATTTTTTTTTTAATAGCAAAACTACAATTATCTCTGCATGTCCTGTATCGCCACTCTGCAGTGCTCCACCATAACGAACCAACTGTCAGCGATACGGACGGGATGAGGGTATCTGAGCCATGCCAAACAGCCAGCCTTATCAAAATCCACCCGTATTAATCCTTTTTCTTACATCAAAAATCAAATAACTTCCTGAAGAGAGGCCACGGTCTCACCAAGAGCAGTTCCGTAGAGAGACTGCAGTTGAGATTAGCAGTGCAGTATGTTAGGAAATAAATAGATAAGTCTTTATCTTCCATCCTGCTGATGTTCAGAACAGGGACTCCATCCAAAACAGGCAGACAAGGGTCCTGAGTCACGCCGATTCTCAACATCGGCATTTACCATTCCTGGGGGTGACTGGGGACACCTACAATAAACAATACACTTATTCAAGATGCCATTTTCCAATGACAAATGCTTGACCCACTTGGCATTTAAGCAGGAGGGAAGGAAATTACCTAAAACCTGATAGGGGGGGGGGCGCACTAAGAACACCTCAATAACTGTGTGGAGGGGGTGCCTTCCTGATAAAATAAGTACCTTTCAAAGGGAGGAGACAATGTGATTTTCTGCCTGGCGGGCAAGAACGGATAGAGGGAGGGTGGCTGCTGCCTCCTTATCGCGGGAGCAGCCCCGTGGCTCCCCTGGGGCTGGGAGAAGTGATTAATTGGAGCCTCTTGAAGTGCAACCTTAGGGAACTGCTGGGGAACGCTGCACGTGAGAGGCAGAGAATGATACCCTTCCGGATTCCTCCTTTCAGAACCCAACAACAGGCAGGGCTTTGAGAATCCTGAGTGCCGGCAAGCTGGGGAACCAAGGCTGCTAAGAGGGCCAAGGCTCCCAGAGAGAGGTCTCTTCTCGCGATGACTTCCTTTAAGGAAAAGCCACGAGCGGCATGGTTTTCGGGGGAAGATCCTGCTCTTTCTGGCTGTTCCCCAGCGACTGCTCTGGTGCCAACCGTTAGCCAGCCCAGCCTTTCTCTCAGATGAGCCGCCTTATTTGAGCGTGGCACATACAAATAGAAATGGGTCAGTGTGAAGTCCCACCCCATCCCCGAAGCAAACCTTGGCACAGAGCACAGCTGTCACTCACACTTCATCTTCACTTTCACTTATGAAAAGGCAACATCAGAATTCCCCCAAGTTGTGACAGAAGCATCTCATTAGTGGTACCTTTTCTCCCATCCAAGGGAAGGCACGGCCTCCGGTTTGAGAGTGCCGAAAAATCTAATTCTTATTTTATGTTCGTGCGGCCTTGAGCACCACGAGAGGATGTGGCAGCCAGAGCCACAGATGCAGTATCAGGTGAGCACAGGAGATTGTCAGAATTTAAATGCAGACACGTGTGCTTCTGGGCTGGCTCCTCCTAGTCCAAGACAGCAGAGCCAGGGCCTGTGGCTCCATGCCAGCCTGCAGGGTAATTTAATCCTGCTCACAAAGAAATTACAAAGACAGCCCACTGGCCTGCCGGTTACGCTGATTCAGCAAGCTGGATGCAGAGGCCATCTTCCATCACTTGGAGAGAACTCTGTTGTCAATGGGCTCAATTTAATATAGCAGAAGATACTGGACCCAGAGGGCTCTCGGAAATTAGCACAGAGAGCAATTAATTTTTAGCTGGGCTCTTTGTATATCCTCAAGATGCAAAGGCCTTTGCTCAGACCACTCAAACTTGAATCCTGTATTAGAGCCAACAAGTCAGGGGCGTGAAGGTCCTGGAAATACTCAGGCAAAGGATTTGAGTCTCCCACTCTCTGGCTTTAAACCCTCGGGCTGGCAAAATGGGTCAGCGAGAAAGGCGCTTGACATGCAAGCCTGGAGGCCTGAGTTCATTGCCCAGAGCCTGCGTGAAGGTGGAGGGAGAGCACTGACTTCACAGAGCAGTCCTCTGACCTTTGTATGTGTACACACAGGCGCGTGTGTGCACGTGCGCACGCACACAGACCAATACAGATCCTCCAGGAAGTTCTAGGATGTCTAAATGACCCCTTTCTGTGTGGTATGCGGTTCAATAGTAGTCTCTTATTGTCATCATACTGAAAAACTGAAATTTGCCAAGATCACACTGGGGCTTTTAAATACCCTCCTCCCTGGGGCTCATGAGACACCTGGGACAGCCTGGGTGAAGCGGGTGGCCAGATCCACCATGGTGCACTCTCGGGGTCCAGAGATCCAGAGATTGTTACATTTCCGCAGAGACATATGTGTACCCCACTATGGAAGATGGGTCCTTCCCCCAGAGGTGCCACCCCTCAACCACGCACAGAAGGCAATCAGTGCTCTGTGTACCGATTTCAAAGGATGCAAAGCTTCAGAATGGATCTCCAAGTCCTCTATACTGTTGGCGGTATGACATTTTATGTCTTGTAAGCTACTTTTATTAGCCAGGATTGTAGAAAATCGGCATTTACCACCCATTACCCTTTCAGGCCTGTGACTCCATTCTCCCCGCATGGAAGTTTATCTCCCACTCCCGAGAGGCTCAGTCCTTTAAGCTACCCAGTTCCTTCAGGAAGGAAAGAGAAAGTCACCGAAACCACTTTTCTCTCCTCAAGAAAATATAACTCACAATTTTACAGACTTCTGATCACAGTTTTATGCCCCTCAGCCTGCATGGCACTCCGTTTTTATCTTCAAATATAAGAATCAGATAAGGCAAGTTTTATAATCCCTTCTTTGTTAACTGGGGGAAGATAAGATAAGAACGAAAAAGTCTAGTTTTAAATAGTCAGGGGTTCACAGTGGGGCTAACAGCCGGGGGCCCACGGTAGGGCGATCTCTATAGTGACTTGCTTCCAACCCCACAAGCTCCTTGAGCACTTCAGAATTAACTGTGACACAATTCAGGGATCCCAGTGTCCTATTTATAAACAGTGGGCGTGAGCAACCGATGCTCCCATGCCTCTCCCACCTACAACCCTGCGGCAGAGCTTTAAATAAGTCACTCCATAATCTATTCAACTTTAAAAACACTCCTTTGTCCAAAAGGTCTGTGGCCACACGTGAGCATATAAAGACCATTAAGGAGAAAGTCTTCAAGGAGAACCACAGAGCTCCTGAGAACGAGCCAACGCCTATCTCCGACGGCATCCGCCTTCACGTGCGGAGCCCAGGTTCCAGAGTGGGCTTGTGGTGGGAGTTTGGGGTCCTCCATAGACAACTGGGAAGAACGGAAGGGAAGGGCTCCCAGTCTGCAAGTGTCCTCTCTCTTATCTGGGAATGAGGTGAACTCTTTGAGAACGCTCTGGACACTTTGGGGACTTTGAAGATGGAGGGTGGGGCTGAGACAGGGGAGGGGATGACATTCTGCTGGACAGAGAGGAGAGTCCAACAGTACTTATTCATCAGGCAGGACTTGTGCATTGCACAGACAATGGCGACAAGGACTAGGCCCTGTTTCCATGGGTCAGGTGTATCGCCACACGCCATCGGGCATTACCTTGTCACATCCTTAAACCAGAGAAGGGGACCTGCCATCGGGCATTACCTTGTCACATCCTTAAACCAGAGAAGGGGACCTGCTGCCCTACCCCATAGAGGGTCCACAAAGCTGAGACATAGATGCTACTGTGTGGCCAATACCTGGGGTCAGAACCACAGTCCCCAGGCAGGAAGCAGCCTAGTTCTGAAGCCATGCAGAGAGCAGGGGTGGAGGCTAGGCCTCACTTCAAAGCCAGCTCTTCCAGGATGTCTATCCACACACACTCGAGTTCTGAACTCTAGTTTATAAGGTGTCTATTGCCAGCGGAGAAGGCGGTGCAACCCAGTTGCTGTGGGAGGATCAGTTCAGTGGGAAAGAGCTACAGAGCTGCGCTCCCCATCCCTCAGGGGTGTTGGCACGGGGTGATAAAGGGCGGGAAAGTTTTCCTTCAGCAAACACCAAAGGGAGTCCCCAACAATGAGCCACAAGCATGTCTGTGGACACCTCACTGAGGGAGAAAAAGGGGAAGAAGGCATCTCCCCCTTCATGCCAAGGTGATGGCTAGGAAAATGAGATAAGTTCCTGCACACCTGGCTCTGAGCTCACCAGTGGCCCTGCCTGCTCTGTCTGCTGCTCCTGGCTCTGAGCTCACCAGTGGGCCCTGCCTGCTCTGTCTGCTGCTCCTGGCTCTGACATCACCAGGGGACCCTACCTGCTCTGCCCCTGCTCCTGGCTCTGAGCCCCCAGAACCCAAGCCGTGTGGCTGTTCCCTCCAGCCACCATGCTAAGCTTCTTCCTCTAGGGGAGGAGAGCAGCTGCTGTGACCTGAGGAACAAGCACCTGCATCCACCAGCGAGGCCTTTCTACTTCTCCACGGTAGAGCATTCTGGGGAGAGAAAAAGCTTGTTTCATGAATACTTCCTCCTGCACGCCTCCACGAGCTAGCAGCAGAGGGAGTGTGCCTTGGCCTTGCCCAGCAGTCCATTCCTGAATACAGTCCTTAGGTTAACAAACTGTATCACATGATATCTATCTCAAAGGTCTCCTGTGACAGAGGAAGATGATGGGCAGGGAACATATATACACACATATATGCATGCATACACATACATCTCTATGCATGTATGTGTAAGATTCTAGCACATGGGCTGGGGTTCTGAGCCAAATAAAGAGGAGAAAGGGAAAATGCAAGATGGACATTGGCCTTTGCCAGCTTCTGCTTTTATGACCTAAACTGTCCCTGTCCCAATCCTGTCCCAACCCTGTCCTGATTCGCCTTACAACAGACTGCATTCCTCTGAAAGTGAGCCCAAGCAAACCTTTCCTTTCAGTTGCTTTTTGTTGGGAATTTGGCCAAAATTATGAGAAACACAAACAAGACAGGAAAAAATAGGGATCAAGAAGTCGGTGCTCTGACCACCGGGCTCATCGGCCTTCAAAACTGGTTTGTGGAAATTTGGAGAAGTGCAGAGGCTGCGGGCTCCAGAAGCCATGGCATTCTGTAAGTATAGCTTGGTGGTCCGCTGTGGTGGGAATTCTGAAGAGGAGCCTTGAGAGAAAGGCACACAGAAGAGGGGAGACTCATAAGGCTTCAGAGAACGGGGAGTCTGTCTAGGCTGGGCCGGCGGCCATTCTGACACAGAATCTAGCTATAGTCTTTCCATCCTCAGAAGCTGAGTGACACTAGGTTCAAGAGCAACGGCTGTGAGTGTTCAGCACAGGAAAACACGGCACAGCTACTGCTCACTGCCCTTGGCCAGATCTATAATGGGGGGGAACGGAAAGACATGAAAAAGGGGGAACTGTTAAGTTTGGTGCAGAAGAGCAGGAGCAAATTCAAAGGTGCAGGCAAGGCAGATGTGGAAAAAGCAACTATAATTGTTAATGAGATTAGTGTGACCAAAAGAATAAAACCTTTCAGGTCCGGGAGATGGCTCATCAGGGAGGTGCTCACCACACGAAACCTCAGTCCAGACTCTCAACACTTGCACAAAAGCTGGGTATAGCAGCATACACCCATGATCCTAACACTCAGGGGAGAGTGCTGTGGGACAATGTTCCTGTACACTGTAAAGATTTATCACTTGTATTAGTGTAATAAAACATTGATTGGTCAGTAGCCAGGCAAGAAGCATAGGTGGGGCGACCAGACTAGGAGAGTTCTGGGAAAAGGAAAGGAGAGATACAGTCACCAGCCAGACACAGAGGAAGCAAGATGAGAATGACTTACTGAGAAAAGGTACCGAGCCACATGGCTAAACATTGATAAGAATTATGGGTTAATTTAAGTTGTAAGAGCTAATTAATAATAAGCCCGAGCTAATAGGCCAAACAATTTATGAGTAATATAAGCTTCTGTGTGTTTCTTTGGGACTGAACAGCTGTAGGACTGGGTAGGACAGAAACTTCCATCTATAGGAGGGGTGGAGACAGGTAGGTTCCTGGAGCTCACTCTCAGTCAGCCAAATTAGTGAGAGACTCCGTCTCAAAAAATAAAATGAAGAGCACACACCTTTAATCCCAGCACTCAGGAGGCAGGAGCAGGTGGATCTCTGTGAGTTCAATGCTAACCTGGTCTACAGAGTGAATTCTAGGACAGTCAGGGCTAAACAGTGAGATCCTGCCTCAATAAATTTTTGAAGTGTTGTATCAGTAAGAAAAGTATTTCACATTTATGCTGGACAGAATGGTGCATGCCCTTAATTATAGAAGTCAGGGGGATCTCTGTAAGTTAAAGGCCAGTTTGTTCTACATAGTGAGTTCTAAGACAGACTGGAAAACAGTCTCAAAAGAAGAGAGAAAGGAAGGAAGGAAGGACTGAAGAAAGAAAAGAAAAAAGGAAGGAAGAAAAAAAAGAAATTAAAAATAGAGACTGACTGAAGAAGACACCTAACCCTATGACCTCCAGAGCTCCCTCTACTTTTTTTGCCACAAGAATGTGTATGTGTACAACTCACAGACTAACACACATAAGCACCTGTCACACAAAAAATAAACCAATAAATAACCTTCACTTTGTACTGAAAAAATAGGCAAGGTGCCTTCAAGGCAACCTTCCATCCATCAAAGGTTCCATCCTGTGAAAATGAAGTAATTTTAAAGTAGAAAGCCTGAACTGCAAATCAGTTGAAGGGGCTCCCTGCCTGAAAGCAATAGCCTAAGGAGGTGTTTTCCAGGGTTCAGCCACGGAGGCACACAGGGGCCACTCTATCTGTGGGATCAGAGGCAGCAGAATGGAACAGCACCGCCCACGTGGTGATGGCTTTGCAGACATGCAAAGTGCGGAAAGTTACAGGGCCACAGAGGGTTGCAACAATGTTTGTGAAAGCTTCCAACACCAGGCAGTGTGTGGCAAGGCTGGGTTCCCTGGTGAACACTGAGAGGGTGTTCTGGGGATCTGTGAAGGTGAAATGCAGCCTAGGCTGCAATGGCTGTGGTAGAAATGTAAGGAGCATGAGATGTCAGTGGATGGAAGCTACAGGCAAGGAGTGAGTCCAGCTCCCCACTAAGAAAAGCAGCTACATCTGCTGACCGTGTCAGATGGAGGGGTGGGTACCCAGGTGATCGCCATGATCTCCAGATGCCCAACACAGAGCTACATGTTTTAGTGTTTCCCTGCTGTGTTTCGCCTTCTTTGCTCCCTTTTCCTTGCTAGGCTCTCTTCTGTCCCGTTTAGAATGGGAACATTTACTCTGTGCATGTGTTTGCTAGGCTCTCTTCCGTCCCGTTTAGAATGGGAACCTTTACTCTGTGCATGTGTTTGCTAGGCTCTCTTCTGTCCTGTTTAGAATGGGAACATTTACTCTGTGCATGTGTTTGCTAGGCTCTCTTCCGTCCCGTTTAGAATGGGAACATTTACTCTGTGCATGTGTTTGAAATGTATAACTGGTGTTTGATTGTTTAAGCTTTAGTGGTCCACAGTTGAGAGACAGCCTTGATTTCTCAGGAAACTTTAGGCTGAAGTTTTAAGCTGCTAAAACTTCTATGGAAGACCATGGAGTTTTAGACTCTATAATGGATGCCCCCTGGGGTAGGAGATGGCTACCAGCCTGTGGGAACCAGAGAAGGACTATTATTTCATAAAGTGACATAGTTTGGTGTCAAGTTGACAAAAGGGTGGACTTGGGAAAGTTAATTTTGATTAACGACTTGATTGGGTAGGAAAAGACCTGGGGCATTCACGAGGCTCACCTTCAGATGGGTCTGTAGGGAGGGGGTAAAACATACAAAAGGAAAGCAGGAAAAAGCAGCTGAGCACTGGCGTTCTTCTGTCTCTACTTCCTCATCGGCATGATGGACCAAGCTACCCACGCCATCATGTCACTGCATGGCAGACTTCCCCTGCGAGCCAGAATGATCCCTTCCTCTATTAAGGTAGACTGTCTCCAAGTATTTGGTCACAGTCACAGGAAAAGTCACTCATACAGGTGCTATTCAAACTTACATCTGGGTAACACGAACGAGAAACCCGACACTTCTAGTCTGACATGTGAGCACACTCACGGGCTCCTAGAACAATTCAGAACCAAGCCCTGCTCCCTTTGGAATGCTCAGAGACCCCAGGAGCCAGGTGCATGCTCGGGACAACAAAATGCCTGTATCCTAGGGCTGGAGGTTAACTAGCTTGTATTCCAAATGGAACAGACACCCACAAGGGGACAAGAACACCTCCCCACCTCCCTCCCATGCCTATGGCTCTCTCTCCTAGACAGGAAGCACCCAAGCCCCACAAGGAAGGACCAGCTGACTATTAGTGAGGGACAGGCAGTCCTCAAGAGCCTGTGGATATTCATCTGTTCCTAAAGGCTTACCTTAATCCTCTCTAAATCCCCATGCGCTGTCATCAAGAAAACACAGCGAATCTGAACCAAGTTAAAGCCATTACATGGGAAGTCCTTCGCTTTTGAGCAAGGTCTTCCTTGAGATACTCTCCGTGACCACTCTCTCTCTCTCAGCCGGCGACCGGGATGCAGCTGTCCTTCTGAGTATGAACTATGGGCACAGGATATGAACTGGTTGTGAGTGTCCAGGGAAAGATGGACCGGAGGAAACAGGCAGCTTTAAAGGCTGGAGCTCGCCTTTCCCAGAGTCTCCCAACGGCGGTGGCTTCAGAGGCTCAGTCTCCTCCACAGGCGTGTCAACATGGACCGTTGCCCAGGGCAGGGAACTCAGCAAGTCCTCACGTGTGACAGCCAGAGAGACTTCTAGAACTAGCTGCTGTGCCATTGTCATGGATCCCTGGCCCTCTGCACGGGGCACTGATGACGTAAAAGGAGCTTTTACAGTTGGCTAAATGAAAGGCTTTGGAGTTGGAGATGATCATACATTACGCTGGTGGCCATTGTCATCACAGATGGTCCTAGACCGGATGAGGGGTGGAGCAGACTAAAGCATGGCAGGAGCAGACAGGATGCCCTACCGGCTGGGGATGGAGGGCACGATGGCCACTGTCAGCTGGAAAATCCTCCCTTGGAGCCTTCAGAAGGAGCCGGTCTGTCAGCACTACACCTCCATTTCAGCCCGCTGAGACCCGTGATTGCCTCCTGACGCTCAGGAGTGCTGGCAAATGAACTCTATGCTCTTGCCAATCATCTTACAATAATAATTATGTAATTTGTAAAATGAGGAAATCTACAAAGCCTAATTCTGTGGCCTGTGACCTGAGCACCCCGTAGTACCACCTGAAATCTCTGGGTAGCAAAGCAGAATCACACAAGGAGACAAACAGGCACAGGGCACAGTCTCCAGACACCAGGGGCTTCCCTCACCTTTGACTCCTTCTGAGGCATTGGAAGGACATGGCCTTTGTAGGTAACAGCCTGGATAAGTGATTTGTTCGGCCACTGTTGCTGCTGGGACATGGGGCATTTTTCAATGATAGCCAAATGCTTTCCCACTGAGCCACATCCCTAGTCCTTTGTGCTCTTTAAAAAATTCTGTTTATTCTTATATATATATGTGTGTGTGTGTGTGTTCACATGCGTGTGTGTGCATATGAGTACAGATCCCTCAGGAGCTGGAGTTATGGGTGCTTGTGAGCCGCCTGTAACAGTCCGAATAAGAACGGCCCCCATGGCTCATATATTTGAATGCTTAATCACCAAGTAATCGTACCCTTTGATAGCGTTAGAGGTGTGGCTTTGCTGGAGGAAGTGTGTCAATGGGTGTGGGGCTTTGAGGTTTCAAAAGCCCAAGCCAGGTCCATTGTCTTCCCCTCTCTGTCTGCCTATGGATCAGGATGTAACTCTCAGCTCCAGTGCCTGTCTCTTTGCCACCATACTCCCTGTCATGATGATAATGGACTAAATCTCTGACACTGTAAGCAAGCCTCCAATTGAGTGCTTTCTCTTATATTAGCTGCCTTGGTCATGGCGTGTCTTCATAGCAATAGAACAGTAACAAAGGCATCACCAAACATGGGTGCTAGGAATGGCACTACCTGGGGACCTCTGGAAGAGAAGCAAGCACTATTGACTACTGAATCATCACTCCAGCCTGCCCTGCCCTGCCCCACCCTGTTATGGTTTGGATAAGAACACAAAAGACAACAAATAAATGCTGGTGAGGAGATAAGAAAAGAGGACCCCTTATTCACTGTTGGTGGCGATGCAAACTGATGTAGTCACTATGGTAACCAAGATGGGGGTTTCTCAAAAAAAATCTAAAAATAGACTTATGTCCCAACTATACCCAAGGGTCTACATCATATACCCAAGGGTCCACATAATATACCCAAGGGTCTACATCATATACCCAAGGGTCTACATCCATATACTCAGGGGTCTACATCATTTACCCAAGGGTCTTTAACCATATACTCAAGGGTATACATCATATACTCAAGGGTCTACATCATATACTCAATGGTCTACATCCATATACCTAAGGGTCTACATCCATATACTCAGGGGTCTACATCATTTACCCAAGGGTCTACATCCATATACTCAGGGGTCTACATCATTTACCCAAGGGTCCACATCCATATATTCAAGGGTCTACATCATATACTCAAGGGTCCACATCCATATATTCAAGGGTCTACATCCATATACTCAAGGGTCTACATCATATACTCAAGGGTCTACATCCATATACCTAAGGGTCTACATCCATATACTCAAGGGTCCACATCCACATACCTGAAGGTCTATATCATGTACCCTAGGATCTACATCATATAAACATGGTCTACATCCTACCATAGAGGTGCTTCCACGTCCATGTTCATGGCTTCTCTGTTCATGATATCAAGGAAGTGAAGTCAACTCACATGTTCATCAATAGAAGAATAGACAAGGCAGGTGTGGTGCATATGATCCATGGGATTTTATTCAACCATAAAGAAAAATGAAACCACTAAAATTTCAGAGAAACTGATGAATTTGGAAAGTATTATGTTAAGTGAGGTGGCTTGTTTTCAGACAGGCAAAAACCTTAAGTTCCCTCTTACATGCAGATCTCAGCTTTTAATTACTATATGTGCACGTGTGTGTGTGTGTGTGTGTGTGTGTGTGTGTGTGCTGTGTGGAGTGTGGCAGAGGCCATGAAAGCAGAGGAGAGACCATGAGGAAGAGATGAGGTCGCAGAACATGTGACATGGAAGAGGAATGGGGCTCCTGGGGGTGGAAGAACATGAGGAGCTTACAAAACCAAATCTGCACACTAAGTCACACAAACACCCAGTAACAGACTGCCAGGAAGATGGGACTTGAGGGACGCAGAATCCCTGAGACAGTACTGGAGGCAGCAGAGAGAGGGCAGCCCAGAGCCTGGGCAAAATCCTTTCCACAAGAATCTGGGCTTACAATGTAGGCCAGAGCCCTCTGGGGATAAAGCAGCAAGCAGACGACATGAGGGCACTCGGGAGAACTTCATCACCTCCACAGACAGAAGCTTCTCTAGGCTCATGGCATTTTTTTTTTATAGTGAAATTCACTCACAGGAAAAATTGCTCCTTCAAGAAGTCAGAATAATAGGCACATTCTTGGCAAAGATGAATGCCTGCCTGCATGCTCTCACCTCATGATTAGTTCTGCCATTTACTTAACCACACTTCCAAGGGGAAAAAGAAAGAGAAAGGGAGGGGCGCCCCGTCCTCACTTTTAACCCACATCCACTTTCGAATTTGGGGAATTCATGGGATTTCCACATTCTGAAATTAAGATCATGAAGGATCATGAGGAAACCGCAGGTGCCCCTACACCACACACGGTTCATTTAGACGGTAGCATGAAGTTCATTGTGATCTTTTAGCAAAATTCACAAACCCAGCAGGGCAGAATTGGAAAATCACTATTTCTGGAACAAAACAAAACCTTGAACATCTTTGCAGCTGATACACAAATCATGGGCTAGAGAGATGGCTCAGAGATTAAGAGCATGGGCGGCTCTTGCAGAGGACCATGGTTCAATTCCTAACACCTACACGGGGCTTACATCTATCTACAACTCCAGTCCCGGGGGGTCTGACACCCTCATCTAGATTCTGCAGGCATCAGGCATGCACATGGTACACAGACATACATGCAGGCCAAACAGCTGTGCACATAAAGGTAAATAGATTTTTAAGTAAAAAAAAAAAATATGTGCCATCTGGTGGAGTGGATCCTGTGCATGGCTAGAGAGGGCACCGTGGAGGAAATTCACACTGAGGAACACAAGGAGGGCCTGGAGGAACCAGAGGAAGAACCCGGACCCTAGAGCCCTACGATGCTTCAGATCACACCGGAGACAAGGACAGAAGGAGTCAATATACAGCTAGGACCCCATGTCCCAGCAGAAAGGACACACAAGTGGGAGATGAGGAACGTATGTCCCCAGATCCTACCAGATCCCTCTGTGCTGTATGCCCAGTGCTAAGATGATCTGAAAGTCAGGGGAGACCCCTTTCCAGGACTGCCTGACACTTGCCCAGAATCCCAGAATTGTCGAACCCCAGCCTTCCAAAGCCAGAGCTGTTTGTGCAAGCCCAGGGGCCCATGGGGTTAGGGCGCACTGTAGGAGGAGGTCTGAGCACGAGTGACGGCTGCTGAGGGCTTTGGACACCGAGTCTCCATGATGCAGCTGTCTGAGCAGAGGGACAATCACCATCTCTTGGTTACCGTCAACTCTACCAGTGGCTTCTGAACATATGGGGGAAATGACTATGCACATCCATTTCGGAGCTGTCTATGCCATCTGCTCTGACGTCATAGGGGAAGCAGATGTAGCTAGGAGCACAGGGCCGGACAAATGAGAAGAAGAGTCACTCTGCCAATCGGCCTCACTGACCCTTGGTTGCTGATTAGCTAGCCATAGGCTTCTCTGGAGACTTACTAAGCTATACGCAGAGGCTGCTCAGAAGCTGTAGTCACTGCATTGCTAAGACACAAAGTCTCAAGGTCCTTCATCTTCAGGTTTGATCAAAATGCAGGCTCTGAAGACACAGTCTTCATTATGTCCCCACTTCCCGCCTGGAACTGGTGTGCTGATCTGAGAAGTCACAAAGAACTGTGGTCTCCTGACATCAGCATGTCACAGGGATAGAGGACAGGGGACAGCGTGGAGGGAACAGTGGTCCATGGTGTGGAATGTAGTAAAGAGCCACATACCCGTGAACAAGCCTTCAGTTTATGGCAGGCAGAGGGACTCCTGGATTCATCTAGGGCCAGGGACTGATGGCAGAATACGTTGGGTAGTATGTGCACTGTTTCCTTGGCTGCTAGGACCCTCGCTCTGTGAACCGCACACTGGGGATAAGCAATGTTCCTCATACTTTACCTCCTCCAGAGCCCCGCTGCCCATTCTGCACGACAGCCTTGTTTAAGACACGAGTCAGAGAAAAGCTGTAGAAAAATCAATAACTCTGTTGCCGAGACTGTCCCCAAAGACACTGTGGACATTCTGGGGAGACCCTTGAAGTGGCAGCCAAGAGAAGCAGCCAGCGACACATTCCTCCAGCCGCAGGAGCAGCAAGCCCAGCCTGGTGTTCAGAGCCGTGTCCCCTCAGCCTCACGCTCCTCTGTTCTTGTCAGGACTGTGGTGTGTTGAAGAACTGGCGTGTGCAGGGAAGACACCCAATGTGGCCTCTGCGTCCGCAGGGTGCCAAGGACACCCCTGGAGCCAGCATCTCCTGGGGGCTTGGGTGAAGGCCCTGACCTGACCCATTTAATGAGTCTGTGTTCCTGGCTAGAGAAATATTCAGAAGTGATAGCTATTTGTTTCACTCTTTTAACAAATATTTATCATGTGCCCTACGTGTTTCCTGCACCCCAATATGCCCGGAGGAAGCCCCAATGCACAAAGGAGCAGAGGTCCAGGCCTCAGGCTGGGTGGAGGAATCAGAGACGCAGCTCAGAGAGGGGCTGAATGACCTGTGCCCATCGCTATTGTTACCCCGCGGTTGGGGCTGCTCTTAGTCACTCAGCTGTGGCCTCTCCACCTTACCTGTCTCATCTGTGCCCAGGTCAGCTCTGCCACCCTGACAGTCACAAAACAGCTACTCAACCACAAAGACCATGTCTGTGTTCCAGAGAGAAGGAGAGGGACTTTCTGGTCAATTTAGTCTTTTCTCCTTTGTCAGAAAAAAATGAAAAAGTCTAGCCTTCCCAGAAGCCTAACCTAATTAAATACCACTGACCAGAAAGAGGCCACATTGCCATGTGGGTGTGAAAGCCTATACAGATATTTTCAGTGGGGCCTACAGTCAGCAAACTAGGCCAGTACAGAGACTGAGTGAGGAGGGCCTTGGCCAGCAGCCTGTGGGGCCCGAGGGTTCCAGACATATCATCGGTGCCTTGATTTCAGCCTCCCTAGCAGCTCCTGCTCTGCTCAGTGTGGACCAAGAATGCCTCTTTCAGGCCCTTCCCTTCCTGCAAGGCCCAGCTCCTCGAAGAGGTTCAGCATAGGAAGGGCCTGCAGTGGGCACATTCATACCTACCCAAGCCTTCTGCCCTGTCAGGATCATGTAGATTGTGAGTTGGATCCCACAAACCACATGGGCAAAGAGACACTTCCTGATAAATTATAAAAGAAAGATAGGGGCTGGGGAGAGATGACACAGTTGCTAGGAACACTTGTTGCTTCTTCAGAAGACCCAGGCTCAGTGAGCACCCAGATGATGGCTCATAATGGTCCTTACTCCAGTTCCAGGGAATCTAACGCCCTCTTCTGGCATCTGCAGGTACTGCATGCACATAGTACACACGTGTGTACACACACACACACACACACACACACACACACAATCTTTTAAAAACCACTCAGGAAGACAGCACCTCTCAAAGGCAGAGTTTGCTAGGCTTCAATGTGTCTTAGGCACTGACCCCAGGTACCTTCCCTGACCTTTGCCCAGGTGTCCTCATAAGCATATGGGCCGGGGTCAAGCATTTGAGAGGAGGAGTTGGAGGGAGGGAGAGGCTGGGGTCATTCCTAGCTACATGGTGAGTTGCAGGCAAAGCTGGGCTACATGAGGACCAGAGAGGGAAGAAAGAGAGAGGGAGAGAGAGGAGAAACAGCAAATAATTCGTGGGCTGCCTTCCTTTTCAGGCACAGACCCCAGCGCTGGGGAAGTGCCATCAACAGGGCAATGCATGTTGTTTGCACGGCATCTTTTCCCTCCTCCTTCCTAAAACAGGACTCTCAACTCTGTCCTGAGAAGACCAGTTGGCTGCCCGTCCAGCAAGTGGGCCATAGGGGGCGGGCACCAAGCACAACAGTGCAATCCGTGCAGCCCAGAACACCACGTGATCTGGTGGTAGCTGATGAGAACCCTTGCAGGGATTACAAGAAAAGTTTCCCCGAGACTAGAAAAAGAAGCAGAGGCGTCTTCTGTGTCTTCCTTCTGCCCTGACTCAGATGCAACACGCGGAGCCACAGCAGCTGGTCTATGGTGATGTGGCAATAAACTGACAAATCAGATGGCGGTGTGGTAAGAATAAAGATTAGGCTTGCGATAGGCGCGGATCTGATCCACTGCCCTAGCCCTTGACCCTGTTTCAGCACTCACTGTAGTATGAGTAGAATCGACCCCATCTACTGAAGGGTCTGTCAAGTAGGTCTCGGCCTGTTGGTCAAGCATGCTGGAATAATAACTATGATTAAGAACTGAAAGACAGGCCAGGAAACTCTGCAGCCATCAAGGTTTATGTAAGATAGACTGAAGGTAGAGACTGTCCTTTTGTTTCCTGGCTGCCCAGACCCAAATAATCACACAGAAACTATATTAATTATGGCACTGTTTGGCCAATAACTCAGGCATATTCCTGCCTAGCTCTTACATCTTCAATTAACCCATTTCTAGTAATCTGTGTATCACCATGAGAGTATGATCTACCGAAGGTTCCGGCGTCTTTCTCCTTCAGCAGCCACATGGTGTCCCCTCGATTCTGCCTACTCTCTCTCTATATATATCTAGGTTCTAATTTCCCACCTGGCATTGTTCTGCCAAACCATTGGCCAAAACAGTTTTATTTATTAGCCAATAAAAGCAACACATATACAGAAGGACATCCCACATCAAGAGACGGTTGACAAGGAGCAAGTGTGGCAGGTACACAGTTTGCTCCAGGCTGAGATGGAAACTGGGAGGAAATCTTCAAATGCGGCACTAACAGCAAAGCCCTTCTTTCTAACTTCTATGAACTCAGCACAGCCCCCCTCCTCCCGCTCAGATGACCAACCGATCCCAGTTCTCCTGCTACACAGCAAACAGGGGCTCTTCCAAGTCACTTTTCTCCAAGATTGTGGTGGAGACCCAATCCACACATCCTTTATTCTCCTGAGACACTGAAACTCCCCCCATGCGCGGGGTTCTCCACTGTGAGACTGGGCAGGGTGGACCCAGAGTCTGCCCTTCTTGTGGGGGGACAACACGGGGCATCACACCGGCCTACAGCTTCCTTGGGCAGGTTGGCCATTAATACACGGAGCAGAGAAAGAGACACTAACTTAAGTGCTTGCCCCAGCCTAAAGCAGGGCCTGGAGCAGGCTGCTTGAGAGCCCTCGGAACCGACTGTCATATTTAGATATTAGCATGCACCAGTGATCATAAGCAAATCATTCTAAGAAAACAGAGCCATGGCCGCACTGCGGGGACACTCAATGTTCGCCAGCAGAGGCATCAGGGAAATGCAAGGCCAAGCAGACCTGGAACAGTGGGGGCCCAAGGAGCACTCTGCTTTTGGTCCGTGGTTGTTCTGCATCTCCAAAGGGTTGCTATACATGGGACTTGTTACCCTGTTGGGGGAAACTATTTTAAGCCTAATTAGCAGGATTTTTTTTAGAATGCAAATGCTTTTCATTTAGACATAAAACAAAATGCCACGACATTTCCTCCACCCATTTATCACAAACAAGTTAATTACTGTGTAACAAATCTCCCCTGCTGGAATACGGAGGTCCAGGACTGCCGGTGAGCTGACTCAGGTTTCGAGAGGAAGCCACGGGGCGGCCGGTAATAGCTCATGGCATGCTCACCGTAAAACCACGACTGGGAAGCTCTGCTTGTCAAATTAAGTAAGGTTAAGCTCTCTCCCTCGGAATAACTCAATTATCAGCAGTCATTATCTGTTTAGCACGGCACCTACCAGAAGCTCCAAGCTCTGAGCCTGACAGTCACCCTCACTGTGTTCTCAGAGTGGCAAAGTTTTCTGCACACCCAGCCACGGCTGCCTGTCCTAGTTGGAGTGCATTGCTGGCCTCGGTTTTCACCTCTGTGTGTGCAAAATGATTTCTAAGATGTAAAAACATCTTTGCTCATGACAGCTCGCACCTCAAGCTCAAGGGGAAGAAGAAAGGGAGAGAGCAGAAGGTGCGGGGGAAGGAGAAATGATGTGGCTGTAGTCCATCCTCCGGGAGGAGCAAAGGAGCACAGACCCCAGACTTCTTCCCTGAGCTAGGTCTGAGCTGTAGGAAGTTCACCCAGGATGCACTAGGCGAACCCAGGCCATTACCCCCGTACCTAAGAGGACCAGAGCACAGAGTAGGGCCTAGCTATGCGCACAGTCATGACGGCAGTGAGAAGCATGGTGAAAATATGGAGATTTCTTTCCTGTTGTAGACACTCCTTGTTACCAAATAGCATTTTTCTCTCAACTCTAGGCCACTGGGTATGGCAAGATCTCCTTGTGTTTCTTAGGAGCCCCGGGAGGCCTCAGGCCTCAATGTCAGCCTGGTGGAGTCCAGTGTAGTGATATTTCATTGGTATTTTAATACATAAAGCTTGCCTGAAGATCAGAACTCAAAACAACCATACTAGTCGGTCATACAGGCCGGGCAGTGGTAGCACACACCTTTAATCCCAGCAGCCACACTAGTTAGCCATAGAGGCCGGGTGGTGGTGGTGCACGCCTTTAGTCCCAGCACTAGAGAGTGTAAGATGGAAGGAGATGGGAACTTGCTCTCTTTTCAGTCTGAAGATTTCATGGAGGTAAGAGCTCTCTAGTGGCTTGCCTGCTTTGCTTTTCTGATCTTCAGGTTGAACCCCAATATCTGTCTCTGGGTTTTTATCACTCATGCTACAGTCTAGAATGCAGCCATGGTAGGGATGAGCTATGCTGGATGTGGGAAAAGGACCCGCCCTGTAGGGGAAGCCCAGCCAATCATCTTGCTCGTAGGGCGGGGTCCCCTGAGGATATTATTTACTTATTAATATTGCGGGTGTGCTCCCTGCCTTCCCTTCTGTTTTCCTGTTCTCCCTGGAACCTCGGTCTTGTAAGTCCTTCCTTTATTAAAGCTGAATATTTTATTATAATTTCTGTCTGCCGTTCATTTACGCTGTAACATCACCCCATCAAACTCCGAATCAAACAACTCACAGAGTTCTTGGAATGTCCTGAACACAGTTTCTCATTGCAGGCATCCATTCCAGTCCTCAGCCTGCTTCTGAAGGGGTTTCTTCCCTCCTCCTCCATCCCTCCGTCCCTCCCTCTCTCCTTCTTTCCCTCCCTCCCTTCTTTCTTATGATCAGCAACAGTCAGTGGCTTTGGCTTCACAATTTGTAAAATGAAAAACATCAGAAAAGTTGAATGCTCGTAATTTGTAAGGAATAAAGTGTGCCTGACTCCTGCTGGAAGGGGCCACGTCCAGCAGGTGGGAGCAACCTTCTGACACTGTGATGGGGTAATGGGATGGCACTGTCACCTGCGAGGTTCACACCTGAGGACCACACAACTCCTCCTCCACAAAGGAAAAAAAAAACCTGGCAGTTCTAAGTCTAGGATTTTATGTCCAAGTGAACTTACAGCTGCTTTTGAGTACATACAGACATGCCTAGAACAGCACTCTGTGCAGGTGGGGGCTTCCACACACCTGTGCACACCTGTTCATAGACAGCTGTTCTATTTCCTACAACACAAACACACCAGGAGAAATAAAAAACCTTAAGACTTCAGAGCCAACATGGAAATTAGGTTTTGACACCCTTTCTGAAAGCCCACTTTCCTTGTCTCTCTGATGTCAGGTCAAACTTCCAGGAGACTGGGTCCAAGAGCCAAGGCTCCAAGACCAAAACCTCAGAGTCCAGACTCTTACCTCCCACTCTGTGCAAACAGAAAGTTTAGTTTGTCTGGAAATGGGAAACAGATTTGCAAAGAGCTTTCCAGCCATCTCCCTCTGCCCCTTGCACACCTCAGTTCCAGAAGCTTGCTGATGCCCCTCCCTGCAGTGTGTGTTTTCCTGTCGTCGGAGGGGCAGTCGTGAAAGCCACATGCCACATTTGTGAGCAGAACATCTATGGGCCTATTTACCGCACTCCCAACATCATCTGCTTTGTCACGCATTTCAAAGTGGGGATAATTTAAGAGTCTGGCATTTCATACATAAAAATACTCGGTAAGGAAGTCTCCCTGCACAGCATTGGGTGACAAGGATCCACCCGAATTCTCATTTGTTGCCCAGGACATGAGTCACCTCAGTTCAAAATGACAGGCAGGCTTCCAGATCATTCACCACTTGCAAGGAGCCTCTCAATTGGCCCACTGGAACCTCGTTGATCTCACAACCATCTCTTTGCAAAAGAGCAGGACTCCAATGCAAGCCAAGCCTGGCATTTCATACCCCCCTCCCCGCACGACAGACAGACAGACAGACAGACAGATACACCCTCTTCTACCTCTGAGTAGTTTCTCTCCTTCCAGGACATTCGGGGAGATCAACGCAGTGTAGTCTTCTTCGGAGAAGCCCGCCTTGCAAGCCTCCCTGACTGTAAGATCCTCATGGTGGGCCTAGGAATGGAAAGGGAGGTGTAAAACCAAAATAAGTTCACAGAAATTTAATCCAGCCCACATTTGTCACGGCCACTTCACAAGCCTCTGACTGAGAAGTGCAGATAAACCACCATCTCCACCCAGAGGTGGTATTGGGATCCTCAGGTCTCTGGGGGGACTTCAGGATGTCTTGGCGCAGGCTGGAGTGATCTTCTCACACTGGACAGACAGCCGCACTGACTTCCGTGGGAACCACAGGGTCAACTGACGCCTAGAGGGACCTTTTGGGCATATGGCAGGGGGCGGGGGGGAAGGAAGAGGTGCCAGGGAGGAGAGGTGGGCGAGGAACAGCGGTTCACTCAAGCACAGGCAAAACCAAGCCGGTGGAGAGGGAGGGGAGCATCTCTCTGGGCTGCAGAGCTAGCTCTCTGCCTTTAGGCTAGGTGAGAGTGGAGGCCTCCTTCCGCTGGCCACAGGGGTGGGGTTCCAAGAAAGGGAGCTGCCAAAATGAAAGAGATTCCAGGGCTGTTACCAAGCTGAGCAAAGGGAGTGACCACTTCTGCCACCAGGCTGCAAGGTGCTCCTGTGTGTGTGTATGTGTGTGTGTGTGTGTGTGTGTGTGTGTGTGTAAGTTCACCCGCCCAATGTCGTGAACTCTTGCTCTCTCTGAAGCCCCTGTTTGCCTAGTCAGGAGAGACGGTTCCCCTAACTAACCAGAAGGGCTTGCTTTTCACTCCTCTGGAAGTCTCTCAATCTGTAGGGAGCGGAAGACAGTGGGTAGGGGGTTCCACCCAAGCTGCCAGGAACCAAAGGAGATAAAGCATGTGTCTCCACCAATCTAGTCCGCTATGAAGACGAGAAGACGCACCAGGCACCCTGTCCCTGGTGATGGAGCTTTGGGAGCCGAGGGCGGGCACACCGGCATCTTGCAGTCTCGGCTTCGCTGGCCGCCGGAGCGGAACGCAGCTCCCTGCCCGCCGAGTCCTCCAGCTGCGCGCAACGGCGCCCACCCGGGTTCGGCTAAGAGGCCACCCGCAGCCCGCAGCCTGTAGCTCGGGCTCAGAACCCGGCCCCAGAGGCTGGGAGAAGATTGGGCGGGTTATAGATCTTCCTCGGGTCAAAACTCAGAATCGCGTTCGATTTCAGGGGACTGCGGCTCTGAAATGCACTTGCAGCCCGCGGGAGGCGAAAGTCGGCGGGGAAAGTTTCTGTCTCCCCGGGGCGTGTTCCCCGCGCACAGCGCTGGTCCGGTGGCCTCGTAGCGGGCGGTCCCCGGCCCTGGTTCATTGCCGAGATTACCTCGGCGTAGCTGCGAGCAAGCCACCGGACCGATCGGCCACGAGAGGGGGTTCGGGCCACTTGGTCTCCGCCCAGGGTCGCCGCGGGAGCTGCTGCTGAGCCCTGAAGAGAGGCCCCGCAGCGAGCCTTAGCCACCTAGCCAAGCCGGCTGGGGACCGTGCAGAGACGGGGATAGCGCGGGTATCCAGCTCCGGTCCCCGGGCTTCATGTCTCGCGCTCCCGCCGCGCTCTCTTCCCGTCCCTCTCTTAAGTCGGGAGGACCCGTCAGACACTATGGCTACAGCCCCGTGCCCCGTAGTCGCCTCCGTCTCCCACCGCAGTCGCGCTTCGTGGCACCCACGGGACCCGGGTGAGCGCTCCGCGCAGCGGACCCGACCCCGGCGTGCGGCTGGAACTCGGGATGCGCTGCTGCCGGGCGATGGAGGCGAGCTCCATGTCACGGAGGGCGTCCCCGGAGCGCAGATCGGGCAGCGAGATGGCATCCCGGGTCCCGCCCGCTCCACCCCGCAGCTCCCAGCTTCGATCGCACGCGGCTTCGTGCAGCGCTGGCGGCGGGATGAGAAAGCCGGGTAGCCAAGCCAGACCCACCGGTTCCCGGACCGCCCGCGAGCAGGGAGGCGTCAACTTACCCGGAGCGCGCCCGAGAGCCCGAGTAGAAGCAGCGGCAGCACCGAGCCCGTGGTCATCGTCCCCGCTGCGCCGTGCCGCCCTGGCGCTCTCCCGGTGCCCGGCTTCCCCCACCGCGGCAACGCTCCTCCCGCGCCCGCCCTGCTTCTCCCCTCGCTCGCCGCCCGGGCTCCGGGAGCCAGGCCAAGTGGGCCGGCAGCGCGCTCCCTCCGGCCGGTGCGTCCGCGGGCCTCGCAGCCGCCCGCGCCTCTGTTCCGCGCGCTCGGAACTGCAGGTGAAGCCGCGCGGCCGCCCCGCCGAGGCCCCGCCCCTCTGGCCGGGCCTGACGCGGGCCTTAAAGGAGCCGCTCCCGCGCCCACTCGCTCAACAACCTTCGAGCCTGGTTGTTCGCTGCCCCGCTGGTCTCTGTCTCGCGGGACATCGGAGTTCCGTTTGGGCAGAAGTCGCCAAGGACACTCGGTCTCTAAGAGCAAAGACTGTGTGGACTGAAGAAGGTACTGAGGTCTCTGTCCTCAAGTTAGATGTTCTTTGTAGATTGTGGGATTTACTCGCGATCACCGGTGATCTTAGGTCAACTTCTTTCTAGAACCTACGCTGGAGAGTGGACACTTCCCTCAGCCTTACCTCTTCTAACTTCCCCCAACACAGGCCTTTGTAATGGCCTCCAGGCCACCCAGCAGCAAGTCGGAACAGAAAGGAGAAGGGAGGGGGGTCATTCTCCAGCTGAAGGGGCCTCCAACCTCTGACCCTTCAACCCAAGAGGAAACTTAGAGTGTGGGCTTGACTGTAGGTACTCAACAAGATTTGGAAGGGTCCCTCCTGATTCCTGTTTGTGCGCCAAAAGGCAGTAAGGTCTGAGGAAGCAAGAAAGAAATTCAGAGGCCCTGCAAAGGAAGGCACTCCAACAGGCAGGGTTGTCAGACCTGTCAACTTCCTGGGAAGGCCAGCTCCATTTGCTTCGCTTGGGCAGTTTCCAGCCCCCACTGTGGGTTATTTATTTATTTATTTATTTAAAGGATCATATCGCTTCCATTGAAAAATAAGGGCAGCTTGGAATGTGAGTGAAGGCTTCCCCACTCCTCCCTTGGCTGAGAGGTGAAGAGAAAAGTGGAATGCTTGCTCAGATAGTTCAGATGTTCCTTGTCTCTCTTCTGGGGGAATTTGTGTGCAGAATACAACAGTTCTGGTTTGAGAAGAGTGGGTGAAATTGCCCCAAAGTCAGAGTCACCTTGGACGGAGAGACCTTTTCTTCCTCGCCTCTCCTCCCCACCCCCAAATGGTGTTTGCTACCCTAAGCTGTTGGCTGGCCTACTGTCTAGCATTCATGACCATGGGAAAGTCGGGTTCTAGGGAGCCTTGGGTGCACAGCAGACTCTGTTCAAGGGTATGAGGCTGGGTTTGGCTGTACCACCAAGTATCAGAGCACTATCTATGCCAGGCTGGACCTGCTCCACAGCTTATGCCAGTGTTAGCCTGTGAGGGCACAAAGAGGCCAGCCTTGTAGTGTCCAGACTGCTCTGTGGCCTTTGCTGGGGAGACAAAGAAACATTCACCCCGAATAGAGAGGTACCTAGGCCAAAGAAAGACCTGAGTGCAGCCTGGTGAGTCAGTAAGCTTATTGGGGTTACTTGCAGGAACACAGTGACCTGGAGGGGACAGCTACACTGTAGACCCAGACCCAATGCAGTCAGGAAGAGATGGGAGAATTCCATTCTGTAGCCAGTGCACCTGTGCCTTAAAGACACGCCTTCCTCCTGAACACACTTCATCCTGCTAAAGTGAGCCGTATGCTGACCTTCCTCTTTTATGTGTTCTCTTGAGATGTCATCTTGGGGGCCACTCTGTGTTCTCAGTAACCTAGGTACAAAGCAACAGGCGATCACCTGTAAGAGCCCCTGATCTCTCCAGCTTATGTTCTGGGCAGACAAGAACGTCAACTTGTGACGGGGCAGGCCGGAGGAAGCAGCTGGGGCCTGAGGTTCAAATGCTGGACTTAGCACGTCTCACTCTTGCCTATGGTTAAGCATCAGAGAGCTTCAGTCCTCCAGACATGCATGTGACTTCCTGACAGAGTTCGCTCTCCTGGCATTAGCCAGTCCTGCTGTGAATCAGGAGTCGTACATGAATTTGTCTGCACCAGATGTGCAGTTGTAAAGGTTCCCACTTTACAGCCAGGCTGAAGGAAGCTTAGTGAGTTCATGGACTGGAGCTGGCTACCAGCCTTCGCAGGCAGACCTGAAGACCCCTGGCATGGGCCTTACTTATTCAAGGAGTCGGCTGAGGCATCGTGTGGGAACCCAAGTTTCCAAGAACATGGCTCAGAAGCGTTGCAGTAACCCGTATGAGTCCAGCAGAGAGCATTGCTTTGTCAGACTTGTTCGGAGTGAAGCAAAGAGGGCATGCTAAGACACAGTAAATGTGAAGCAGCTCTTCCCGGGAACCTGCCTAGTCTGTCACTTGCAGTCTGGCTGACCACACGACAAACTTGCTTAAAAATATAGGTTCTTAAACCCCTCACCCAGTACTCCCTACTGAAATCCACAGGATAACACACACACACACACACACACACACTCACACACACACACACACACACATACACCTCCCAACTGGAAAGTTATCTACTTCAGAGGCAATATGCAGCTTCCCAGTGAAAATGCAGATTCTCCAGGTTGTCTGCAACAGGCAACAACACTGCCTTCTTCCTCCCTCTCTCCCTCCATTCTTCCTTTCCTTTCTTTTTTTATTTTAAGGCCCAGGTTGGATTCAAACTGGCAGCAATCCTCCTGCCTCAGCCTCCTGAGTGTGGGGATTGCAGGGGTGAGCCAATTTGATCTTTTCCCATAAGCTCCTCTTCTCCTCTTAATGCGCATACTAAAATCTATAGTAAAAACTCTAAATACTCTTCCTTTGCTGCATACAGAGAAAGAGTGAAGATCCTGGCACCGCCAATACTGCCCAGGGAAAAGGGTCTTAGACCCTCAAACCTCTCATTTAGCAGCCACCCTCATGGACAGCAACACATGCTAACATTTGAATCAGAGACATTGCTTTTGGTGGAAGGCCCTGGACCAAAGACCTCGGGATGCTGTTTCCTTGGCCTTGGATCCATTGTCTGGTGCTCTGTGGGTAAAAGGTGGTTCTGGCTTGCCACTGCCTACCTGCTGGGTGTATGGCAAGGGCTTCAGCTTCTGCAAGTCAAATGCTCACAGATCTCTGATTTCACCTGTATTTAGCGTTTTGCTCTCCCTCCCTCCCTCCCTCCCTCCCTCTCTTTCTCTCTCTCTCTCTCTCTTTCTCTCTCTCTCTCTCCCTATGTGTGTGTACACACATGCATACACACATATGTATTTATGCAGGTGTTTGCACGTGTATAGGTGGGTGTGAGAGGGTGCATATGTGTCGAGACAGGTTGGCTCTGGTGTCTTCCCCAGTTGCCTTCCATTTTGCCGATATCTCCAGTCACAGGTGTCCTGTCTCCTCTCTCCAGTGCTGGGTGACAGATGGTTACTGCCATGGGTGTCTTTTTAAGCAGGTGCTGGGGATCCAGTCACAGGTCCTCAGCTTTTGTGGCAAGCACGCTAATGACTGAGCCATTTTCTCATCCATCCTGCATTTTACCATCATCTTTTAGGCACCTCCATGGTAAATGAAAAAGCTATCTTGTAAGGAAGGCAGAGTTAGCAACAATTGTGTTCATAAAATAAAGCCAGGTCCTTGGGGGGTGTTGTTAAGAATATTTGAGGCAGGATGGGAAGGGATGGAATCTACTTGCTACTACTGAAAACCTCTTTACACAGAGGACAGAAGACTCTTAAGGGAAGGAGCAAGAGAGAGATGGAGAGGGAGGGGGAGGGAGTGAGCATAGCATAAGTAGCTCTCTGCCTGCAAGTGTAGTATCACTTACCTGCCCGGCCAAGCTTCCCTGGGAATAAGAGAGAGGAGACATCCTTGTACTGTTTGAGCTTCATATTGCAGCCCGCTCTTTCCCCTTCGGCATCCATTGTCACTTACAGCCTGCCTAGCCTTGCTGCGTGAGCCTGGAATTGAGACCTCATGGAATTCTGGTGCCCCACATCATGCCTACCCTGGGCAGTTGTCAGATCTTCTCTCACTCATTTCCAACTTCCAGCAATCCTCCTGCCTCAACCTCTCCAGTGCTGGGATTACAGACTTGAACCACTACACCCAGTCCCATGCTGAGTTCTACAACCAGAAGCAGTGTGGTATCAAAGTCTGGTGCTTAGCAGCCAGGACCCATCCTGGTCCAGAGATTGAAGGAGTCAAAGGGAAGGTCGGCAAGTCCTGGTTCCTGTCTTCTCTCCCTTCGACCCCACACTCAGCCTGACTACAGTCAGTTATAAGTTCAGAAGCCATGCTAAGTCACAGGCTTCCCCTCAGCATCCTCATTCTGGCTGCAATAGTTCCCTGGGGCAGGAAGTGTCTGGCAGGCTCTAGGCTATCACATCTGCCCCTTCCTGTGCACTGCAGAGAACATCATCTGTGCACAGAGGAGAGAGAGACAGGGAGCGCACCTGTTCCTCAGACGGTCCAGATTCCCGCCTGGCGGGCACTCCCAGTGATGTAACGTGTCTGTGCCCCCGTGACACATGTCACAGTATGCCATTTTGCACAGAAGGAAACAGAGGACTGAACTAGCGAAGGAGCTAGACCCGGGACCCCATGATGCTTCAGTCCACTCTCACGCTGTTATCCACAGCGCTGTGGTGTTTGCTGGGCTGTGGGAAGGGATGCGGACAACTCAACAGGGAAAAAATCAGAAGAAAGCTGTCCGAGTGAGCAGATGTCAGAGTGGACAGGTCTACCGGGGAGAGACATGCCAATCCCGTGTGACCTGAGTCGCGGGCATGCTTTGTTAGGTTTCTGTCTGCTGTTAGAAAAGGGGGTTCCAGCGGTGAGGTGGTGACACACACACACATCCCACGGCACTCACTTGTGACCTTGTATTCCATCTGCTAGTCCCTTTCTGGTGTATAGACGCATTCAGCAGGAGGCGAGGACCCAGGATGGAGTCACTCCCCTGCGGGATTAGACCCCATCTCCCAGCAGTGTGTTGGCATTCCCATTTGTCCTCTAATTCCTCCTATGTGGATAGAATTGTGTCTTTCTTGGGTTCGGTGCTGTTGGTGACCCAGATTCCAGGCCCTCAGTGGGTTGATGACTGACTTGTAACGTTTTAAACAGATCTTTCCTCTTCAGATTTTTCCCTACAGCCCACTCCAATTCTTTCTGCCCTGTCTGGCCAGTGGCTGGAGTCATCTCTGCCTGCCCCGGATCCCTGCAGCTTTCCTTCTCTTCTATGTACTTAGCACACCAGGACTGAGGGGTCAGCTGAGAGGCTAGATCGGAGGTGGTCTTGTTGCAGATGGTCCCTTTAGGGTCTTGATTTCTCTACAGCCCGTGGGGTGCTGTGACACCCGGACTCTGGCACGTTTTCACTCCGTCACGGTACCCTACGGCCACCCTTACTGTTCGCCAGGACCTGCGCTGGCCCTGGCTTGCCTGGACATTCTATCCAGGTTCCCTGCTGACCATCGAAGGTCCAAGGACTTCTGGCCAGGCTGTGAGATACACCCCACACAGCCAGGAACACTCTCATCTGTCTCTAGTGGGGCCATCTATCTGCCGGCTTCTGTGCTGTCCTCAGCATCCCCTTGCAGGTGCTCAGCACATATCTGACTAAGTTCTGGAGGAAGAGCTGAGAGAGGAGGTGGAGTCAGCAAGGCAGCCTGGAGTGGGGGAAGGGTGGCGTGACCGCACCTTTCCGAAAGAACCACAATCAGGGGCTGGAAGGAAGAGCCTTGCAGTGATGGGGTGGGTGGACTCCTGACAATGCTAGTGGGATGGGACCCCAGAGACAGTGGGGGAGGGAGAAGATTAAAAACAAGCATCCAAGGAGAGGAAATGAAATTAAACAGTAAAGTGGATGATATCAGATTTAAAGGGAGGAAGAATATGGGGAAGCTAGGATTACGAGCAGGCAGAGTGGCCATAAAAACAGAGACACGGAGAAAATGGAAAAGATGTGGAAGTGGCCTGGCCTGAAAAGATACGCCTTGACTTCTACAGCCCCAGGAAGGCCCGAGGACACAGCCATCACTGGCAGTGGGGCCGGGTGAATCGTCCTCCATGCTATCTGTAAGCAGGTTTGTTCCTGGACTTGGGATCATTCTTGTCCTCTCTCAAACATGAATCCTGTGCAGCAAGGAAAGACTGAAGCCCTGAGCCACAGGTATTCTCAGCCTGGGCCATGCCACCCTGTCCCGGGAGGCGTGTCCCAACAGCTGCCCAGAGTCTGTCACTTCCTGGGTCTGCAGTAACTGCAATGGAGAAGATGCACAGGCGGAGAGGTGGTGAGGCTCCCCCTCAGCCGGCCCTGGAACCATCCCTGGGGCAGAGCAGTGAAGGGTGGGTTTCAGTGCACCAAGCCAGTCTCTCATGGTGAGTGTAGGGAAGGAGCCTAGCCCCAAGGGCTCTCAGTCCCAAGGTAACCAGCACCAGCACGATTCCCATCCTGAGAATAATGACCTCTAGAGAGTCCCACTACCTCAGCATGGAAGGAGCAATGTCTTCTTCCCAGTAAGGGGCTTGCTACAGAAGGCAGAAAGATACTGACTTAGTTAGGGTTTCTGCAGCTTTGACGAAACACCATGACCAAAAAGCAGGTTAGGGAGGAAAGGGTTATTTGGTTCACATTGCCATCCCACTGTTCTTCACCAAAGGAGATCACGACGGGAGCTCAAACAGGAAAGGAACCTGGAGGGAGGAACTGATGCAGATGCCATAGAGGGTGCTACTGCTTGCATTGCTTCCTTTGGTTTACTCAGCCTGATTTCAGATAGAACTTGGAACCACCAGCCCAGGGATGGCACCACTCATAATGGGCTCGCCCCTCCCCCATCAATCACTAACTAGGAAAATGCCTACAGCCAGATCATATGGAGGCATTTTCTCATTTGAGGGTCCCTCCTTTCAGGTGACTTTAGTTTATGTCAAGTTGACATAAGAGTAGCCAGCACAGAAGCACAATGATGAAGGAAGCGTGGTCAGAGGGAAGTGCATGTCACAGCACCCCATCATGTAGAGCCCATTGTGATGGTG
The DNA here is from genome assembly GCF_018167655.1 of Microtus oregoni. Classification (NCBI taxonomy): domain Eukaryota; kingdom Metazoa; phylum Chordata; class Mammalia; order Rodentia; family Cricetidae; genus Microtus; species Microtus oregoni. The sequence continues at coordinate 2,452,718 of NW_024543978.1, forward strand.
TACACCTGCAATCCCAGTGCATGTCACAGTGCCCCAGCATGTAGAGCCCATTGTGATGGTGTACACCTGCAATCCCAGCATGTTACAGCGCCCAGCATGTAGAGCCCATCGTAATGGGGTACACCTGCAATCCCAGAGCATGTTACAGCACCCCAGCATGTAGAGCCCAATGTGATGGTGTACACCTGCAATCCCAGCATGTTACAGTGCTCCAGCATGTAGAACCAGCTGTGATGGTGTACACTTGCAATCCCAGAGCATGTCACAGCGGCCCAGCATGGAAGAGCCCATTGTGATGGTGTACACTTGCAATCCCAGAGCATGTCACAGCGGCCCAGCATGGAAGAGCCCATTGTGATGGTGTACACCTGCAATCCCAGAGCATGTTACAGCGCCCCAGCATGTAGAGCCCATTGTAATGGTGTACACCTGCAATCCCAGAGCATGTTACAGCGCCCCAGCATGTAGAGCCTGTCATGATGGCGTACACCTGCAATCCCAGTGCATGTTACAGCACCCGGCATGTAGAGCCCATTGTGAGGGTGTACACCTGCAATCCCAGCACCGGGGAGGCATGTTGATTAGCTAGTCTAGCAGAATCTATGAGTTTCAGCTTTAGCGAGAGACCTGTGTCCCAGATGACTTTTACTGTCATCTAGACACAACCTAAAATCACCTGAGAAGGGACTGTGATCAAACTGGTGTGTGGGGATTGGCTTTGACTGTTAATTGGTGCGAAGGGCCCAGTCCACTGTGGGTAGCGCCACCCCTAGGCAGGTGGGTCTGGGCTATGTAAGAAAGCTAGCTGAGCGTGAATCTTCAAAGCAGCAGCAGTCCTTCATGGTTTTTGGTTCAAGCTCCTCCTTGAGTTCCTGACTTCCTCCAGTGCTGGACTATAACCTGTGTGTTGAAATAAACCCTTTCTCTCTGTGTGTTACTTTTAGCCATGGTGTTTGTCATAGCAACAGAAAGACAACTAAAACACCTTGTCACAAAAGGTAAGATGGGAAGTCACCTCTGGACTCCTAACATATGTGGACACACGTGCACCCACAGCTACCCACATGCTCATGCGAGTATACCTACACACACATACACACACACACACACCTACCCACATGCTCATGCGAGTATACTTACACACACACACACACACACACACACACCTACCCACATGCTCATGCGAGTATACCTACACACACACACACATACACACACACACATACACGCACCTACCCACATGCTCATGCGAGTATACCTACACACACACACACACACACACATATACACACACCTACCCACATGCTCATGCGAGTATACCTACACACACACACACACACACACACACACACACGGAGACATGGATCTTCCTTGATACAAGAATGCCAACTTTATTGTGCTCAGGGGCAGTCTATATAGGGCTCTAGCCACACCCCAGCTCTCGGGATCTTTCTGTCACAGGCCCACCAGAAACCACTCTCCTGCCATCAAGGTCTTGTGCTCAGAGCAGCTAGGCTGCTCAGAGCAGAGAAAAACAAGTTGTTTACAAGACATTCAGGGTCTGGTGGTCTGCAGTCTCCAACACCAGGTGACTTCCTCAACTACAGAGGAGTGCCCCCCATCCCTGGAAAGGTCCCAGGGCATCATAACAAACGTGACTTATTCTGGACCCTTTGCAGAACCAAGGAAAAAGAATGAAAAGCAGGGTTGATCCAGACGGAGTTGGGCACTCGCCTTAGTCTCTGTGTGTGTCTCAGTACCCGGGCTGCCCACCGTGGTGTAGCTCAGTTGGTAGGATGTTTGCCCAGCATGCCCAAGGTCCTAGGTTCCATCTCCAGCACCACATAAATTGGATCTGGTGGAACATGCTCATAATCCCAGTACTTGGGAGGTAGAAGCAGGCAGATCAGAAGGGGCTGGCAAGATGGCTCAGTGGGTAAAGGTATTTGAGGACCTGAACAAGAGGACTGACTGTCAAGTTGTCCATTGAACTACACACATGAGATGTGGTGTGTGTGCCACGCATATACACATAGGCATATAAAATAAATAACTATAATTTTAAAGTGTTTTCCAAAGGCTTTATTTTTTAGGGTTGCTTTAGGTTTACAGAAAGATCACTAGAAAGTATGGAGATTAGACTGGCTGCCTCACCCAGGATTCACACGGGTGTGCCCTGGGGCACTCACTAGTGAAACCCGCCTCTCAGCACTAACCTCTCCTATGCTGTATTAAGATTGCAACAAAAGAGGAACCAGTGTGGCTACACTGTTACTGAGATCTGGGCTTTTCAAGGAAGTCCGTATTTGAATGGATACAATATGGCCGCTCTGATAGTATCACTCAGGTTAAGTTTCCCTGGCTAAGTATCCTTGTGCTCCCTTCTAACCTAACCCTGGAAACTTCTGACCTCTCTGATGACTTTGCCATTTCCCCTTCTCCAGCATGTCATATGGCTAGAATGGGATTGTGGAGCTTTTTCTGATTGCCTTCCTTCACATAGTGAAACAAATCTGAGTTTATTTCATGTCTTCACAGCTTGATGGCTCCTTTCTATGATTGGCTAATAGTCCTCAACACAGATGTAGTAAGATTTGGGGATGCAGACTCCCCTATATGAACTTCAGATAAAGTGCTGGCTTCTTACCTTCTCAGTGCAGAGTTTCTGCTTCTTGCCTTGCCAGATAGATTGGTGGTGAGCAATTCTGACTGATGAGCAAGCTGCCTGGTACCTACTAAGAAAGAGCACCTCTGTGCCGTGAGCCCCCATGAACTTCTATGAACCCCCAAAACCCCAACGAGTCTCTTGAGCCCCAACAAGTTCCGGGAAACATCTTTCATAAGATGGTGCTTCAGTCACCAACAAACAAGATCACCCCCACCTTTCCCACTTGAGAACTTCAGCTGCAGAATCAGCACAGATGAAGCACTCTGCATCCAGGTTACTCCCCTCCCTCCTGGGTGTCCAAATACAGTAGGGACTTTTTCTGTCATTTGTAAATCATTGTCAGGAAGTCATATTCTAAGTAGACACACCTTGTTCTTACCAATAATGACTTTAGAGGTGTGATAATGTTGTTGGTGGAGGCTGCTCGTTCATTCCCGGCTGCCCACATGCAAATAATCACACAGAAACGCTATTAATTAAAACACTGCTCAGCCTATTAGCTCAGGTTTCTTATTAACTAAGTCTTACATCTTAAATTAACCCATTCCTATATTTTGTATTTTACCATGAGGCCTGTGGTTTACCGGTAAAGTTCCAGCACCTGACTCCTTCAGCAGCTACATGGTATCTCCCTGACCATGCCTTCTTTTCTCCTCTATCTCTGCTTGGAATTCTTGCCTTGCTCTATTCTGCCCTGCCATAGGTCCAATCAGTTTCTTTATTCATTAACCAATAATAGTAACACATATACAGAAGGACTTCCCACACCAACATGGTCCTCCCTACCCAGTTCAGTTGGAGTTTGGTGATCTGGGGACCAGTATGAAACACTGGGAGAAAAAAAGCCAGCACAATTCACTTGGTCTGAGGCACCCAAGAGGTGTAATAGACTGGAATATTCCAGTCAGCGTAAGCTTCAGGGAAGGAAGAGATGCTCTGCCCCTTACTGGGCTGGTGAGTGTGCAGTGGCTCCATTCGCCTTATCCCCATTCTTCCTTTTGAGGTAGGCACTTGGCCTTGACTTACTGAGAGAATCCCAGACTCCATGAGGGTCTCTCTGGGGTGGTCTCTTCAGTGAAGTGTCACCAGATAAGTCACATTCCCAGAAACCACTGAACAGTGGAGGCAGTGGGAAGAGGAGGCTTGATAGGGAGAAACGTGCCTGCTTCTGCCCAGGAGGTAGGTCCGTGCTAAAGGGGACATGTTGCTGCTCCTCAGCACAGGCTGCCTACCCAGCCCAGCTCAGTCCAGCCTTCTCACTTCAGGCAGCTCCGTGGTTGTGTGTGGGCTGAGCTCAGAAGGGGAGAGAAAGATAATGAGAGCGAGAACAAGAGGCAGAGTGAGTTCCACATCCTTTGTGCAACCATTCTCAAGTTGTCAGAGTGGGAAGTGATCTGATTGTGCGAACTGGAGCTCCATATGGCCCAAGCAGAGCAGGGCCTTCTACTGAGTGTGTTTGCAATGTTCTAATAATGTCTCTTGAGAACAGAGTTCCAGGGGTGTGGTCAGTACTTGCTCCTCGCTGCCCACCCTTAGATGGCCTCACACCCTCTCTGTCCCTTCCTTTTGAGATGATCTTACAGGTTTTCATGACTGCAGCCTGTCTGTCAGAACAGGGAACAGCAAGAGGTCCGTGTGCTCACAGACTAGGCAAATGCTTTGAGCCACACAGTGGTTCTGCGGAGTTTGCTCACCTAGCACAGTCTAGACTTGGTGCTGCTGAACCTGCCTTCTCCCTCCCCACCCCGTGCCTTGTCTCCACCAATTATTTTCCAGTCTCCTGAGCCTGCCCCCTGTAGGCTCTCCATATAGAATCAGGCAGTAGTGGGCTTATTTTACTTAGCATGGTCTCCAGGGCTTGTCTGCATGGCTGCCGGTGGCATGGGCTTCTTGATCAAGGTTGACTAATGTTCCTTTGTGTTTCTGGACCACATCATCTTCATCTTCTGCCTGGCAACAGACACTTGGGCTGGATGCATATACTGGTTGTGGAGAACCGGCTACCAGAGATCTGGGTTTTCCTCAAGTGAGTCTGGGACTTTCTCCAGAGTAGTTCCCAATGTGGGTCACAAACCAAACGTGGAGCTTTTTGAGGTTTCTTTTTTCCTACTACAATGGGACAAACCCAGAAGCATCGGAAAACTCACAGAGAAACAACAGCCTGGGACAGTGGAGGGTCAAGGGAGAGATGAAAAAGGCAATAAGAAAATATCTAGGTGGAGACGGAACACAATGCACTGAGATGAAGGGGGGCAGAAAAGGTGACCACACCACAGGGGAGGGCTAGAAAAAGAATCCATGGAGCCCAGAGTCAGCAAAGGGAAGCCCCGGGAGTACCTGGTATGAGGAGAGAGTGGGCAGAAAGCCTAGCCACAGTTATGTAAATAAAAACAGGATCTTTGGTGTTTAGCCATACTACTGTGATCAGGCTTCCTGCACAGGGGGACAGGGAGGGGGTAGAGCCCATCTTTATTTTTCACTGCCTTCCTGTTTTCCCTGAGGTCTCCAATAGTCAGAATGCAGGCCAGAGGCCCCAGGGGCTCCTATTTGCATGGCTGTTTACATAATCATGTATATTCATGGACATCGATTTTTCCTGTTGTGTTCAAAATACCATTGACTTGGGTATGTAAAATCAAATAAAATTAATAGCTCAGCCTAAGCCAGTGTATTCACACATATTATTCAAGGCCAAGGGTGAGAAAAGCCCAGGGCACCATGGTGCAGAAGGTTGGTGGTCTACATTGTTCGCTGGCTCCACGGGGCAGCTCTGCCAGCTGTGGAGAAACTAGGTGAGGGAAGACCTGAAATACTGGGCAGGAATCACTGCGAAAAGAGAAGCCCATAGGGTGGGAGGTGCCTCCGTGTTCTCGTTTCATTTCTCTTATTATATTTTCTTTTGAAAATAGGCAAAAGACAGTGTATCACCTTGTAACTCTGTAGTCCGACTTGGCCTGAAACCCACTGTGCAGTCTAGGTGTACCTCAAGCTCAGGGTAATCCTCCTGTCTCAGCTTCCTGAAATGTTGAGATTACAAGTGTGGGCCACCATGTCAGGCTTAACCTTTTATTTTAAATGACATCCTTCCTCCACATGGCCAGATCAGTGAGTGCTCTGACTTGGGAGTGGCTGCTTTTTATTAAGGGTAACACCCAAAGGAATAAAAAACAAAACAAAAAGCTACTAATTTAGAATCTGACTCTTGGGCTTGCAGGGAAACTGTAGCAGTTGTCGGAAGGATTGGCAAGGCCTGACTAAGGCTTGGGATTCAGGCTCTGGGGTGCATCACTATGATACTGCTTTTCCATCAGAAGACCGTGAACCCGAACTCATTCCGGCTTTTGAAAGAACACATTTTAGCTCAGGTATCTCAAATGCCAAGATCTATATTGACTTTAGGCAACCGAAAAGTGAAGGTGAGCCTATACTTCAGGAATGGCTGGAACTGGTACTCAATTGTTTGCTCTTGACTCCGTTCTTCAAGAGGCTGCCTCCTGGTAGCAGGAAGGTCACCTGCAGCTGTACGTTTAGGCACTGCATTCCCAGCAGCCCCATGGCTGGCGAGCCGAGATTATTCAATTGCTTTGGCAAAAGTTCTAGAGAGGAGCCTCCCTGGATGCCACAGTCCTCGCTAGGCCAGTGAGCAGATCATTCAGAGTTCTGTGTGGCCAGGCAAGGGAGACAGCCAGAGATTTGTTAGAGTTGGTTGATCAAATCACACTCACCCAGGAGTACAGTCCCAGGAGAAGATCAAGAGTCTCTTACCTGGGAGAGGAGCAGCTGGGAAGGAAGAGCCCTGTGCACTCGTGGAGGGGGTTAGAGCACTTTAGCTCCCAGACTGGAGCCTGGGGTCCTGCTTCAACAGCTCAGGGAACTCCCAGGTAGGTTGCTTGAGAGAGAATCTGTAGGACACAGTCTGAAAGACAGAGCTGACAGCAGAGGCCCGCAATGGTGCAGGGTATCCCATTTGTGTTCTTATTGATGAGGCCTTCAAAGAAAACTGAGCTAGAGAGACAGTTGGGTGGTTAAGGGCACTGGTCGCTCTTGCAGAGGACCCGGGTTCAGTTACCAGCACACACCTGGTGGCTCACGACTGTCTATAACTCCAGCTCCAGGACAATCTGATGTCTGCTTATGGCTTCTGCAGGTAAAACACACACACACACACACACACACACACACACACACACACACTGCACTTACATACATGCAGGCAAAATATCATTATTAATTAAGTAAAATAAATCCAAAGAAGGAGGAGAAGAGGAAGAAGGGGAAGAAGGGAAGGGAAGGGAAGGGAAGGGAAGGGAAGGGAAGGGAAGGGGAAGGGAGGGGAGGGGAGGAGAGGAGAGGGAAGGGAAAGACTTGCTGTTCTCATGAGACTCAAGTTTCAGGCTCCTTCCTGGGTCCATTACTCACCCTGATTGCCAGTGCGGGAAGCTCTCCCTTGGTTCTTTGTGCTCCTAGGGATGAACCCTGCTGCTCAGCCAGGGTGACCTCATCTCAGGTCCTTCCCTTGGGCAGAGCCAAGCAGTATCACCTCAGGTCACTGCATAGATGTGACAGGAGTGTGCCCCAGGGAGGTGACACTAAATCACTGGAGAGCAATGGCCTTGTGCTTCTCTTCACAGGCACGGCTCACACAGAGCCATTGAAAGTAAATGGAATTTCAGGGGTGATGGGGGAGGGGGCTAGGGTGGCACGGTAGCCTCCGTAGCACCAATTCATATGCATTATAAAAAATATCGCCCGAATCTAAAGAACTTGGAGGTCTTCCGGGAGGTATGCAGACACTCGAACCATGTTTACCCAGCATGCTTCAGTAAACTTTCAATCTATTTACAGGTATGCATGACAGAATGCCTTGAATGTATGAGTTATTGCTTCTGCTATAAATGGAATTAATCACACGAGGTGGAGACCTGTAGCAATAACAGGTTGCTGAAACTAGCTCCCCTCGGGACAAGAGCAGCCTCCTCCCCTGGGAACCTTCTCACCATCTATGGCCCTTGGCCAACTCCCTAACCACCCCAGGGGTTATGCAAACAAGAAGTGAAGCAACTGTCCAGAACAGGTGGTTAGTAAGTAAATAAACCCACAAGCAGGGGGAGCTGGGAAACAGAATCTACCTCAGGATGGAGCCTTTCAAAGACAGAGATGCCCAGTGTGCTCTCTGAGGTCAGCGGTCCCCAGACAAGCCCTTACCCTGGGCACAGAGGGACAGACCCATGCAGTGTCATTGGTCATATCTCCCAGATGGTCAGCAGTGAAGAAGAGCGGGTCCAGAGCTCGTTATGGCCTATTGTGTAAATAGAAGGGGTGCTCCGGCGGTAGGGGACCGGGCAGGGTGTGCACAGGAGCTTGAGGCCCCTTAGGTAATGCTCCTTGAACATATATGTCACAGGAAGTGTGTAGTAGGGTCTGTTCCATGACAGAACGAGGTGTGTTGTCATTTACCCAGTGCTCTGAAGTCCAGGTGAGCAGGTATCCCAGGCTGGGATAATGAGAGTCGTGCCACCCCTTGGCCCTGCTGTCATTACTGACATTTACAGAGTGGCCATTTGAGGCTCAGGTAGACATCGGCTTTAATTCCAGTGTCCAGCTGTTGATGGGGCAGATTCAAGAGCCCTGCAGAAAACAAGTCAGAGGCTGTGGGCCTGGGGTGCCGGAGCCAGCGTCTGCTTTCCAGGAACATGTACGTGAGCACACACACGCAGAGGAGGCCTGTATTCCCCACAGGTGTCTCCCCAGCAAAGTAATTCACCTCGACTCACATCCAATCGTGTAGAACCTCACTGTGATTGACAGGGTGGAGCGTGAGCACCAAGTCTGCGAGGTCCCCATTTCAATCTCTCTGGACAAACACAAATTAGGAGGAGTAGAAACACAGAGGAGGGCGAGGCTTGACTCTGGTCACCTCCTCCCAGGCTTGGCTGCTGAGGGAAAGCCTCCTCCTTGTTTGTCAGAGGCCAGACAGCTTTATAATTATTGAAATGAAGTGGTGGTTTGAAAGCCATGTCAAGCAGCTGGCAGCACAATGATCTCGCGAGTGTGGCTGTCAAATAGTTGACAGGCTGCGGGGAGCCTGGTGGGCCCTTGCTTTAGGAGAGCTGGGTGTTCCTCACCTCAGAATGGGTTATAAGAAACTCAAGACCGTACACACCATCATGATGGGTTGCTTGTGTCTTTGGGGTGTCTCACCCTAGGGATCCGTCAAGCAAGTTGGTATGGTTTGATCTCCTGGCTTGAGGTGTTGGGACTATGGCTTGGGGCTGACCTGGGTGGACTTAGGTTAGTCTTGTTGGTCCTGGGCTGACACATTCATGTTTTAGGTATAGCCTAAGTGGGACCGTTGTCCTGGGTTGACATATGGTAGCCTGTTTTAGACAAGGCTACCAGGCTTGGCTATACTGGCCTGGTAGAGCCAGGGTGGGCTAGGTGGGGATGTCATGACCAGCTTGTCTAGGCTTGGCATTACTTCAGGCTCTGAACTTTTGAGGTATACAGTGGAGAGGCTTCCTAGCTGAAAACCTGCTTTAGACAACATCTGGTTCCAGAAACAGCCAGAAGTAGATGGTGCTGGGCATGGAAAGGTCCGGGGTCCCAGCAGGAATGTGGGACTAATGTACCTGAAGCGCTCCAGTGAAGTTGCCCAGGGGCTCAGATGAGGATCCCAGGCCTGGGCAGGCATGGCACGGCCATGGTCCAGGCTGTCTTGCTTGTCTGAGACTCACAGAAGATCCAGACGGACAGCCAGCTCCTCTCCTTGCAGGCTGGGGCAGGGGCTGACAGTGCTGACACCCTCGGATGTGGTGGGCAGCAGGGAGGCAGAGAAGCCATAGCTGCGTCCCACACACAGTGACAGCATTCAGTTTGGACTTGATGCATTGAGGTCTCACATGGCTAACTTCAGCCTGCACAGCTGCAGGAAGATGCAGGCTTAGAGAGTAGAGGACAGCTGCAGATAGCCTGCAGGGAACCGGTTCTGTCTGGGTCTGTGCATATTAGTTACTTATCTTGCTCCCATGAAGAGACACATTTTGGCTCACAGTTGAAAGATACAGTCCATCACTGCAGCAGGAACTTGAGGTAGCAGTCACAGCATGTCCACAGTCAGGAAGTAGAGAACACTGAAGGCAGGGACTCAGCTTGTTTTCTCCTTGTTATTCATTGTAGGACCCTAGCCTTTGGCATGATGTCACCCACAGGTAAGGTGTCAGGACACTAGCCCTTGGTATGATGTCACTCACAGTTCAGGTGGTTCTTCTCATCTCTGTTAATCCAATCTAGAAACTTCCTCACAGGAGTGCCTAGAAGCTTGTCTCCTGGGTGACTCTAGATCCTGTCAAATTGAGAATATTAACCATTGCAGGGTAGATGTTCCTGTTGCTTGGAGGAGAAGCCAAGGTTGCTGTCGTGCCTCATACAGCACACAGGGTGTGCCCACACACACACTACAGGAGCCCCAAGTGCTCCAGGATGCTCCCTCATCTCTCTGTCACACACACACACGCACACACACGCACACACACACACACCACAGGAGTCACCCAGCCCCAAGTGCCCCAGGGTACTCCCTAATCTCTCTGACACACATACACGCACACACACACACAAACACGCACGCACACACACACGCACACACACAGGAGTTACCCAGCCCCAAGTGCCCCAGGATGCTCCCTCATCTCTCTCTCTCTCTCTCTCTCTCTCTCTCTCTCTCTCTCTCTCTCTCTCACACACACACACACACACACACACAATTAGAAGCAGAATATTGTAGTACAGCTCTGTAAACTTAGTACTTGGAAGGTAGAGGAAGGAGAATCGTTCAAAGCCAGCCTAGGCTGTATGAGACCCCTCTTTACAAAAAAAAAAAAAAGATAGTCTGACAAGCAAAAACAAGCGAGAAAGCAAAGAAGGTCTGAGGGAAAGTCAGAACAGAGATGGGGTCTGCAGCAGGGTCTCCTGCTGCGTGGTCCTGAAGAGAACAGAGTTGTCAGAGGCTGCTTGTTTGTTCCCGGCTGCTCAGTGCAGAAATAATCACAAAGAAACCAAATGATTTGCAATACTGTTTGGCCTATAGTTGAAGCATATTTCTGGCTAACTCATATCTTAAATTAACCCATCTCTATTAATCTGTGTATTGCCATGTGGCTATGGCTTACTGGGTAAGCCATACATGGCTTCTCCTGACTCTACCTCTTTTCTCCCAGCATTCAGTTTAGTTTTCCCCGCCTACTCCTACTCTTTTTCCCTATCAACAGGCCAAGGCAGTTTCTTTATTAACCAATGGTGTTCACAGCATACAGTGGGGAATCCCACATCACAGAGTGGCCTTCTCTCCTGAGGATTGTGTGCCTTTCGCTCCCGAGGAAGACAGCAGGACTTTTGCTTCTGCTTCTTCTGGCTCCTAGAGGTTCCAGTGCACATTTCATCCCTCAGATCATGGCTTGAAGTCCTTCTTCAAGCTGGTCTCCAGTCTTAAGATTCTTCTAAATAAACAAAAAACTAAAATTAATTTTAATTTAATTTTGCGTGTCTGTGTGTAATGCTAGAAGTCAATCTCAGGAGCTGCCCACCTTATTTTATGAGAAAGGTTCTTTCATTGATTTGGGGTTCACTGAACAGTGCTAGTCTGGCTGGCCCCAGGGGCCCTCCTCTCCCCACTTTCATGGTGCTGGGATTACAAAAGCATTGCCCACACCTTGTTTTCGTATGTGGCTTCAGGGGATAGCTTGTGCATCAAGGTTTTTACCAATGGAGTTATGTCCCCATACCTTACCTCAAGGTTCTTAACTATACCTGCAAGTCCCTTTTGCCATGCAAGGTATGATATTCACGACTTTTATTGACATATGCTACTTGAGGGGATTACTCTGCTGACCATTTAGCCCACCCCACAGCTAACATGAGGTGTCTGCACGAGCCGACAATTGTCTTTCCAACAGCAATTTTACACCCATCCCATTTTCATAATCCGCCTCCCAATCCCTTCCTATTGGTTTTGGAGTGTTTCTCACTTTCTAGCTATAAAAACAGTGGCCTCCATTTCAAATGCTTCAAGCACAGTCTACAGTTTTCACATTTCGAACAGACAATTTCCTAAACCCATCCACCCATTCAAAATTGTTCACTATTCTTTCATTGTTTTGGCATCTGCTAACCCTGCCGTAAATTGAAACCCAGAGCCATAAGGTAAATGGGATTTCCTAGGGCCGGTCCCCCAAAGACACCCAAGGGATGCCTGACTTGTTCGTTTGTCTGACCCAGATAATAGGCTAAGCGTGGCAGACCCGGTTAGCATGACCACGCTGAACAGGAGTTTTGTCAGAATATTAACTCTCTTTAAGGCAATTTCTGCTTGATCTGATTTAATTTTCCCTGTGTATGTGTGAGACAGAGTTTGAGGCTGAAATTGATGCATGGGTCCCAAACATGTTCTGAGCGGCAAACAGCAGGAACAGCCACGGCGTCAGAAAGATGAACCCCTACTAAGCTAGAACCAGTGTTGTCTTTCAGGCAGAACTTGAGAAGAGGGGCTGCGGGACACGTTGATGTTAGGACAGGCAGACAGGAAGAATGACGGGAACCAGCCTGACTGGCTGGCACTGCTGTCTCTGCAGTGTGAGTGCTTGTCACAGGGTCCTGAAGATGTCACAGACTTGGGTGAGGCAAGGCGGTGTTCAAAAGCAGAGACTCCATTAAGCCCCTGGATCAGAACCCCTGGCTTCCCCCTCATTCCCTTCCCACAGCCCTGCCATGCTGAGCCCACAAGCAAGTTCCCAGGTACACGAGGTCAAAGCATCCCCGAGAAGGGGCAAGCCAAATGTTGCTATCCTTCGCTTACCCTCTGGTGTTCATAATTTAAATTCATTTGGGGCTGATACACAGTGTCCTGGCTAGTTTTTATTCTCAATTTGACACAACCCACACCCTAGAATTACTTGAGAAGAGGAACCCCGGCTGAAGACCCGCCTCAATTGGCCTGCGCTCACGTCTGTCAGAGGGTGTCATGGTTCGTGGTTTGTGCAGGAGCACCCAGCCACATTGGTTGGAATCAGTTCTTGGAGACACACACAAAGAGCCCGATGCGATCCCCCAGGAGACTCTGGAGGGCACTCGTTAGGAACAGTGGCATCATAGGTGCACACAGCTTGTGGCAGTGCTGGTTGCTTTGGCTTCTCAGGCTCACCACAAAATAAATATTGACTCACACAGCCACTCAGAACGTGCTTCCTGTTCCCCACACAGCAGCATCCCAGGCTAGCGCCTGATACCTCTGGGAGTGTGTGTGCAAGGCCTGCTGTGTTTACCCTGTGCCCTTTAGCTGGCTTGGAGCACAGTCACAGCCTTAACTGAGCAAACATTTAAGAGCCTCCTGCACCGTGCATGTGGGGCTTGCTTGGAGAAATTACATTCCAACAGCAACCCTGACCCTGGGAGAATGATAAAATAACATCGTAGCAGGTGTGTGGAGTAGGACCCATACACGCCCAGAGCAGAAACCATGACCTCACATGGAGCAGGGGGGGGGGAACGAGAGTGGCTAATTTCGGTGGTGGCACAGCCAGGCAGAGAATCATGGCTGTCTTCTACCCAGAAACCCAGACAGTATTCTAAATAACACCTGTCAAATGTGCGCGTCTCAGGTTGAGGACCACAGCGCTGAGACTGGCCACTGGATCTATACACCTCATCTCCCTCCTCTGAAAGTGTCGTTCGGCCTGGATTATGGCATTGATGTATCTGGGGGTGTTCGTGACTGCCAAAGCGAAGTTGAAAATGTATGTCTCAAGGGTCTTCATCATGTTAAGGTGACAGTAGCCGGGCGGCCCTTTCTTCCCAGGGTCCCAAGAGTGACACTTGGGTGAGGAAAAATTGGGCAGGAGCTCCTCAGCGTTTGTCTGCATGTGGGGCTGTAAGCTCTAAAGCATTCAAAGGTACTTTTTATTGTGAACTATGTTTTTAGTTGATAACAGTGATTAACACTGTACTAATTTTGTGTGTGCAATAAAAAGGCACCAAGAGTGGTTACCCTGGGGCAGGATCTTGCAGAAGGCACACTGTGTAATACAAATTGACAGGTTCCGTACCCAGTGACAGATACAAGACATCCAGACTAAAGGTCTTTTTAAAAAATGACAGGATGATGGATGGGCGCACACATTTTTACACAGAAGGATTCTTCTTCTAGATCCTGGAGGCTGGGATGAACCCGTCTGAAACTGACCATTCCACATGCCCAGGGACCTCCCAGCATCAGGACCACATGTGAGTCCACAGTCCGTGTCTCTAGCATAAGAACCATAGCAGACACTTGAATTTACATGAAATTTAATTTACAGTTATAACTAACTGATTTTAAGTCAATCACACTAGCTGGTGTGATTACTAGAGACTACCATACTGGCATAGGTAGACAGGGAACATTTCCTTCATTCTAGAAAGTTCTATTGAATAGATCAATTTCCACAAATTGTGTGTTTTCATGTTGCATCATGTAATAAAGCACATAGCTGCCGAGACTCACCATGTATGTGCGCACAGGACACGCTGATGCACACATGTGTGAACATACATAAAGCCTTCCAAGAACATTCAATGAACTGGGATCCACAGACCATGGTGCTCTGCTTTACTGTAAGTTCTGGGGGACCAAACGCAGGTCCTCATGCTTAGGCAGCAAAATCTTTCCTTCTGGGCCAGTCATCTGGGGAGCAGAGTAATCTCACATCGAGTCTATGCTCTTGAGACTGACTTAGATGTAAATTTAAGTCCCTTTTTACAAGACCCTTTAAGAGGGATCAGGCAAGATGCAGAGAAGTTCAAAGTAGGTTTCCCACACTTGAGATGACTCTCACCTTTAACTGATGGGGGCATGCTAAAACTCAGTGACCCTCAAACTGGGCTATGGGGTGAAAGACTGGCTGTGTTTAAATTCTACTCTAAAGCAGTCTTGTTGGGTAGGTCTGAACTCGTATTTAAGCAACTAGGCATCCAGTTTGCCTCTCTAAAATCACACAATCACTTGCTCAAAAGGAAGGTGAAGGAAGGGAGTCATTTGAGATCAGTTTGAGCATGCTCAGAAGCAGGAGGGAGGCCCACCCTCCTGTAGTGTACACCCCAGCACTTACATAAGAGAGTTGGGTATAGCGGCATGGTTCTGAAATCTCAGTGCTTAGGTGATGGAAACAGGAGGATATATGGAGCTCAGGGGCCGGCCAGCTTAGAAATCGCTGAACTCCAGGTTCGAGTGGAGAGCAACTGGGGAAGACAGCTGGGGTTGATCTCTGGCTTCTCTGTGTGTATACAAGGGTGAGCATGTCTACAAACACATGCATACACATCCCATATCCCCATGCCTCTGCTATCATTAGCATCACCGTGGTTTCCCCACAGTGCTTGACGGAGCTCACCCGCTAAGATAAACCTTCCTTAAATTGCTGCTGTGAAGTATCTTGTCACTGACAAGAGAAGTTACATGGCTACTTGGTACCAGGAGTGAGGCGTTCTTATGAATAACCTGGCCGTGTGGTTCTGAGGGTGTTAGAAATGGTTTGTGAGAAGAATTTGTGAAAGTCTGGAGCTACAGGCTAGGGGGGCTCTACAGTACTTAAACAGAGATTTACAGGCAATTCTGACGAGACTTGAGAAGGAAGACCAGGTGCTGAGGCAGGAGAAGAGTAAAGGCTATTCTCACGAGGTTCTGGATGGGAACAAGGACTCGGATGAGAATTTGACCAGAGGTCATTCATGTAGCATTTTGGCAAAATAATCAGGCTACATTCTCCCTGTGTTCTGAAACTTTTAATGACATTCAAAAGTATTGGATTATTATTATTATTATTATTATTATTATTATTATTATTATTTTGGTTTTTCGAGACAGGGTTTCTCTGTGGTTTTGGAGCCTGTCCTGGAACTAGCTCTTGTAGACCAGGCTGGTCTCGAACTCACAGAGATCCGCCTGCCTCTGCCTCCCGAGTGCTGGGATTAAAGGCGTGCGCCACCACCGCCCGGCTGGATTATTTTGATTGGCAGAAGAAACTTGAAGGCAGCATCGCATCCAGACCGTGACATGGATGCTGCTGATTGATTTTAGCCACATTTACACTGGACAGGAGCACACGGATGTGAAAACCATGCGTCGTGTGTAAAGGCACACCAGCACACCAGCCGTGAACAAGGCAGGTGTGGACGAAACGAGAGTCAATGCAAAAGAAATTAGCACCATTAAGACAAACAGCACTTTGCTCTGGATCAGTAGAAAATGTTCTAGAAGAGCGAGACACTTCACACGGGAGGCCCCAAGGTATAAAATGCAGACACATTAGTGAAGAAACTTAAAAAGGATAGTGCCCGAGAGAGGAATTCGTGGACAGAAAGAACCTCCAGGGGGCTCTGCTCAAACAGAGCCATGCAGTGAATTACTTTTCTTGGTTCAGCTGCCTGGACACTCAGAGACCATCACTACTCCACCATAGAGAAACGAAGGGCAGAGACCATCACTACTCCACTGTAGTGATGTAAAGGGCTCTGGATGATTCCTGAGAATGCAAAATAATTGGCGTTTCCCCCCAGGAAACTGGCTTACAAGATTTACAGGGTCAGAGAGGGCTGCACCAAGTTCCAGAAAGAACACTGAAGAGGCAGTCAATGCATAACAGGATTGGGTTCCTTACAAAGTGGCAGTTGTGTGGACCTTTCAGGGTGAAGCTTCAGGTTGCAGTGGCGATGCCAGGATGGTGGAGATGCCAGGAATGAGGGTCGTCTGTTGGAAAAGCTGTAGGGCACCAAGTGAAGGCAGCCTGAGAGGAGCTAAGTTGCCTCAAAGAGCGAGGTTGTAGGGACAATGCTGCAAACAGTTCCTTGGATGCTCCTCCACACTGACTATTGGATGCGGAGCTAAAGGTGTCCATGTTTGCCCTTTGGGGTCTTGCTTTGACCCCACCTGTTGTGTTACGAGCGGCAGGGCTGCGTCCCTGGCATGCGGCCGCCCGCATGGCTAGCTTTACCCAAAATAATTATACAGAAACTGTATTCTTTTAAACACTGCCTGACCCATTAGTTTCAGTTTCTTATTGGCTAGCTCTTACATATTGATCTAACCCATTTCTATTAATCTGTGTAGCCCACGAGCTGGCTTACCAGGAAAGATCTTAACCTGCGTCTGTCTGGAGTGGGAGAATCATGGCGACTCCATGAATCAGCTTCTTTCTCCCAGCATTCCGTTCTGTTTACTCCGCCTACCTAAGGGTTGGCCTATCAAATGGATCTAGGCAGTTTCTTTATTAATAAGAAATCACTCCCACATCATTTCCCCTTTTTCTGTTTAAACAAAAAAGAAAGGCTTTAACTTTAACATAGTAAAATTACATATAGCAAAACAGTTATCAAGCAAGAATTACAGTTACAATATTTATATCTATTTTATCTTTTATCATAACTAAGGAAAACTATACCTACCTATTTATTCTTCAACTCCATCAAAGACTCCAGAAGGATATAATACTACCTAAGTAAACAAGAAATAAGAAAACTCTAAAAATGACAGAGACATCTCGCTGCCTAGACAGTCACCCAAAGTTCTTTTGTATGGTTGGGGCATCCATCTTCAGCCTTCAGACCCATAGTATCCAGCAGACATTTCCATGAAGCAGGAAATTCCAAAGACAGTTCAGTCACTATCTGCTGTGTCCTGCAGAATGTCTCGCAGACTCTTTCATGAGTCATGAACCCCGAAAGACCATCTCACCTTTAGGCAAGTTCAGCAGTCCTCTCTCTGTGGGTTCTCTGTGTCCATTTTATGCAACAGTCCAGGCAAGAGCAGTTTCTTGCCCAAATGGCTATCAAACTCCATAAGGATCCTCTTCGATGCCCATCTTCCTCTCGAAGTAGATTAGTGCTGCCAGGAGCAGACGTGTCTCATTGTCATGAAAAGTCCTAAGTTATTAAAATATTTTAAATGCCATATTCTGTAGCCTTTGAGAGATATGAAGAATGCCTATCTGAAATATATCTCTATATATCTAGAAAATCTAAGTAACATGACTACAAACTTGACTATTATGATTATCCATCAACAACCTATATTTCCTAATTATACATTACATTTTAAAAATGAACTACACAATCACACCTTATTCAAGATCAAAAATACATATACATATAACAAAATTGACCTTAAAATCCATACCAATGCAAATTATTCATACCTATATCATATCCCCCTTTAAATGTAAAAGAACATTTATAAACAATATTTTGGGAACATGGGCGCAGTTTTTTCTCTCCAAACTGCTTCCTGCTGAATGGGGGCGTCGTTAATTAGGTCTTTTATGGTATAACCTGTGTGCTAGTTTCATCTCAGTCTGCAGTTGAGCGAAGCAATTCTCTGAAGATGTTCACAACAACCTTTCAGGAGGGCGTGGTCTATCATACCAAATTGTAATAGAAGAAATCCACAGGGTCTGGTCCTCTGTGAAAACAAAAGAAGACCCTCTACAAAGCATCATATTCTTAAACCCAAATTTTGAAATCGTAATACCTTTATATCCATTCTGGTTTAGCTTGGCAGCCCATGTAATGAAATGTCTGTCTGTACTTAGCTCCTTTACAGTCAAAAATTTTAAAGAAAACACAATGTACATAATCCAGACTCTCTGTGAATTTTCCATTTTTACGTGGCTTATTTTTCTTTATTTATTTTAATCTCTTAACTATCTGTACTCTGTCTCTTTAAAGACTTTACCCTTTTTTTTAAGACATTTACTTTATTTTCTATATTCTTATTTTTCTCTCTCTCAAGTCTATGTACATTCATCCAACACTGTGATCCATTGAGGTCTGTTATGTCTGAATCTGTTTTATTGTGAATCTGTAATATTTTTACTATCCAGGAGCATTTCTTAAAATGTTAAGCATTTCTTAAAAACTTAAGTTGCACCATGTACAGGTAATACGGTACCACCTGTGTCCTGCCCAGTCCAAACCTTAACTGTTTTGTTATTATGGTAATTACGGTAGTTCCTGCCAACCAGCACAGTTCAGCAAGGAGCAGCCGCTCCTGCCTCAGATCCATTTGGTGCCCCTGAGCTGTGCACAGTTCCAGGCACACAGCAAGTCCTCATTGGAGCCGCACTCAGTAGTTTAATTTTGAGACTGAGCATGCAGCACAGAAACTCTTTTTATCCAAGTTACAACCAAATCTGACACGCAGAGCACTGCGCAGTCTGAAAACACGTCTCTTTCACCATGCTATTCCGCCTGCCTAAGCCTGATTCTGCCATCTGCCCAGGTGCAGGCGGGGAGCGCTGAGAGCACTCTCCTTCTGATCCCAAGCGGGAACACAAACATCCAGTCCCATAAAATCCATTGAAATGCTTTAAAGCCAGAGTTTGCACTGGCGGCACAGTCCCAAGAAGCCGCACTTTAAAATGACGCAGCTTTTTTTTCTGCTGCTGTTGCCGAATCAGGAAATCTCTGTACAGCATGCCACCAACAAACAGCAAAAATCTGTGTTAAAGTCTCTCTCCCTTATTTTTAAGCCTTCTCAGGTTTTTAAGTGGATTTAGCCCCACGTTGGGCGCCATTCTGTTGTGTTACGAGCGGCAGGGCTGCGTCCCTGGCATGCGGCCGCCCGCATGGCTAGCTTTACCCAAAATAATTATACAGAAACTGTATTCTTTTAAACACTGCCTGACCCATTAGTTTCAGTTTCTTATTGGCTAGCTCTTACATATTGATCTAACCCATTTCTATTAATCTGTGTAGCCCACGAGCTGGCTTACCAGGAAAGATCTTAACCTGCGTCTGTCTGGAGTGGGAGAATCATGGCGACTCCATGAATCAGCTTCTTTCTCCCAGCATTCCGTTCTGTTTACTCCGCCTACCTAAGGGTTGGCCTATCAAATGGATCTAGGCAGTTTCTTTATTAATAAGAAATCACTCCCACATCACCCACCATTCCTGCTTTCCTCTTGTTTACTCTGTACTGGTAGGGTTGTAACTGATTTTTTTTTATTCTGTAGAGCTTCACACTGAAGAGTTTGCCTTGATTCTCAGAAGCAATGTTGCACCATTGAACAGTGTTGGGGCAGAATATAGGGGTTTGTACAGTCTGACTGAATGTGTTTTCCATTATGAGTTGGCCATATATCTATGGCGCCAGGGTCAAACGTCATGATTTATACCTGGGCTCTTTCTCTCAGGCTCACATGTTTGGATATTTGACATCCAGACAGTGGTGCTGTTTGGGGTTATGGAACTTTGGGGGCATGGGTCCTAGCTGGTGGACCACGGGAGGCAGGCGTTTGAAGGCCTCACTTTGCTCTGGTCCCATCTCTCTGTCTCCTGCTTCGCCATGAAACGAGCAGGTCTGCCACACATTCCTGCTGCTATGACTCACCATGACAGACAGAGACCTCCTCAAACCCGGAGCTCAGACAAACCCTTTCTCCCCCAGGTTGCTTCTGTCAAGGCTTCTCAGCCAGCTGCCAAGAAGCAAGGTCGTGTTTATACCCGACCCTTTTGGGCTTGCTTGGATGTTTCTGACT
Source organism: Microtus oregoni (assembly GCF_018167655.1). Taxonomy (NCBI): domain Eukaryota; kingdom Metazoa; phylum Chordata; class Mammalia; order Rodentia; family Cricetidae; genus Microtus; species Microtus oregoni. The sequence continues at coordinate 2,472,944 of NW_024543978.1, forward strand.
GTAATGAATGACCACAGCACCCTCTGAATGAGTATTTTTGAGTCTCTGCCTTGCTGTCTTGTGCCCCTCCAGTGGTGCTGGAATGGTGATACCTTATTTATTGATTAATTCCTTGGCACAGAGTCCTCCTGTAGCCATCACATCATAGCCCTTGACAAATGGAGTTTGTCTAATGATACTAGCTTTCCAGTGTGATAGTTAAGGGGATTATTTAATGAGGCTGAAGCCAATGTTACTTAACATAACATTACAGCGTTATTTAATAAAACAAATTCTAAAGTGATGCCGGGGAATTAGGTGCATAGCTCTCATTATTGTGAGGGGTTGCTGCATACCTAATTCCCCTGCCCGGCTCCTCCTCCTATGGAAATGAGCTCCTGAGCATCTGCGCAGAGCAGGCTGGCCACAGGTATAAATAACCACGGTGATGTTTCTTTGTGTATGCAGAAATTATCCCTGACCCTGTAGAGGTAACGTCTGCATACAGATTCAATTTGACAATTAGTGGCATGTAAGGGTCATTACCAAGGAAATGAGGTAAACATCTAATTAGTTTTTATTGACTTTCAGACCTAGAATGTAAATCTTGGGAACAGGTAGGGACTCATCACCCACCAGGGCCTCCACACTGGCGTTTATGTGTGTTCAGTGGGATGCTTTATGTGTCCAGTGGTGGCTGCTGAGTAGGCAAGCTTGCAGGCGGTGCATTTTGCCTCTAACACAGGAGGTAAGCGAAGTCTCTCTTCTCTAACAAGCCTTGGGCTGTGCGTGTTACTCTCTGGTGAGAAGTACTATAGAATTGGGAAAATACTGGCTAGACCAGAGGAAGCCTCCAGTGCTGTCTCAGTGACCATGAGCAAAACAACAGAGGCATGCTGGGAGTAAGAGGCTAGTCTTTAAATGTACAAGCAAGCACTTAGGACGGGCAGAGATCTAAGAAAACCTAGGTTGTTCAAAAGAGTAAACACACGAGTCTCTATACATCTGGGGAGTGATGTCATCATAAGTCTCCCGTGTCCTTTCCACTTCTGTCGACATCAGGGAGTGAGATGTACTCTTCAGCTACATACCTGCTGAAATTACCAGGTGGATCACAAGATACACAGTGGAGCCCACTTGTCTATAATGTGGTGGAAGAGACCATGGAGTGGGCGTGTCCAGCGTTTAAAGGCCGTCTAGTGCATGCGCACAGGGGCTTACATAGCCACGCACACGTAAGTCATGTGACCACGCTGCATATAGATCACATAGGGTGTGAGGACCATGGGTGGCTATGTAAGTTGCCTGAACACTTGATGGCGCATGCGCAGCCATGGAACCACCCCCCCCCCCCCCCGGAAGTGCCACCGTTGGGGATTGGTTGGCAACTTTGGGTGGTGGAAACGATAACACCTACCTGATACTGCCCAGCGCGGCACAGGACACCATAATCAGCCACTGACCATCTGAGATGGAAGAGACAGATGACTTCATGGGAGACAAACTCACATGAGCTGTTTCCAGAACAGGTGAAGAGGATGTGAATTTTACATACTGAGCCAAGAAGGCACCAAGGGAGGGGGAAGAGTTTATTCTCTAAGTCCCAGCCCTCAAGTCTGGAAGGCACTGCGTACAATGTAAAGAAAATCAGCTCAGACTAAATAAAGGAAGTGTGACTTCATGCAGTTGGTATTAGGCACGTGGAAGTCATTAGTTAAAGGCCCCAAAGACACACGCCCGCAATGGGTGTCTTACTTATGTGAGTACTTACGCTGTGTCCTGTGTGTGCCCAGTGTGGCTGGTCCAGGGGATGCAGGAGCTCACTGGCTAGTGGACTCCCGAGTTCCAGTGAGCAGGGAAAATGTCACTCATCTGCATTCACACCGACTCACTCAGCACGATTCCCGCTGCTTCTCAGAGGGACTTTCCTTGTGCTGTGTGGTGGCAGCTGGGATCTACGGTGGGTGAGATTTTGTATCTCCCAGGGAGAAGCTGAGCCCACAGTAGTCTTTCCAGAGTTTGGTTCTTCTTCATGCCTACCAGCTCAGCACTCTGCCTCTAAGACTGTGGAGCCTCAGTCTTGTTTGAAAGATGAGAAAAAAGCATGACGGAGCCTTGAAGGAGTCTCTCCATCCCCATGGAATCAGCATGATGGTTCGGCTTGTCCTCTTGAGAGAACATGGACAGCTGGGCAGGTGCTATGCTGTTCCAATTGCATGGGAGCTTTCTCAGGCCAAAGTGGTGTGCCCAAGGGACAGACCTGCAGACTCATGCCTTCTGGAGAGGCGGTTCTAGTATGATGTCGGGCAGTTGTGGAGTTGAGATCTGGTGCTGGTGTCGGCAGAAGCAGGTGGAGAGGAAAACACACTCTCCAGACATTTGTGGGTCAAGTTGGGCAGAATTCAGTTACTTGATAGAGATATCAGGTGTCAGAGAAGGAAGGTGATGTCGCAAGCTTGGGAGGCTGGGTGCTGTTTTGGGAATCACCTTACTGTCCCAGAAACTGGGGTGAGTGAAGTTACCCCAGAACAAGAAGTTAGAAGAGGATTGTTACTGTGCTGGGCAAGTCAGACAGGAGCAAAAAGAGGTCCACACCCAGCCTAATGTGGGAGAGGGTCTGTGGGATGCAGTCACTCAAGTCAAGGGAAGACTGATGTACAGAAAAACCATATGCTGGCCGCACGAGCCATTCCACGCCAAAAGGCGTTACCCACTCAGAAGATCCCCAGACTGCAAAGCAAGGGCAGGAAGACCCAGAGGGCATGGGAGCAGATCGTGTATTCCCAAACTGGGAATGCTGGAAACGGGAAGGGCAATGGGACAGCAGAGCTCTTCCTGAGAAGGCAGTGGTTCAGGCCCAAGACCGTTTTAGCCTAGAGAGGAAGATGAGTATTTACTCCATCAATAGGGGAAGACTTTCCGTGAGCATATATCTGCACTCAGCCAGCCAGTCCACCAGCCAACTCCTAATCACTCAAATAAACAGGAGTTTGAAGTCAGGAACATGAAAAAACTCTTTTCTTTTTAATTTAGAATTATTAGCCACTGAAGGGAGAGGAATGAAATACATCTTAAGTTGTCACTTCCTAGCCACAGTGATCAGAACTGACTGAGGCGCGGACATCAATGGACGCTCGCAGCACGGGATGAAGGAGCCTGCTGAAGAGGTTGTCCACAGCACCAAGAGCTCCGGTGTCACGGATCACTTACAATTACCAAGGGCAAAGGGGAGCTTAATGAGCGGGGAGGCAGATGCTCCTGAGTGCGCTGATCAAGCCTCAGAGGAACAAAGGCCACGAGGGCTTCACAAACCCAGTGGACTGCATGCACTGCCCAGCAAAGGGGACACTGCAACCGAGGGGTCCTCTGCAAATTAATTACCCAGACGTACCAGGAGATCAGTGCCTTGTCGGGAAATACAAATGAGGTCTAGGGAGCTATTCCGGATTCGAGGGGATTAAAGGAATCTTGCAACCAAAAGAATTTCTGATCCTTAATTACCCTGAATTTTTTCCTGGATTAAAAATTAAAACAGTTATAAAAAGAATTATTGAGACAATTGGAAGAATTGACTATGTAATTCATTTCAGATCATAAGATCAGGTCTTCAAACCGTCAACGGGGAGCGGGCACAGCGAGTTACATGGTGTTGCCATTGGGCAAGAGGAGGTCGCTTGTTTTTTCCCTCTGTTTTTCGTGTGTGTGTGTGTGTGTGTGTGTGTGTGTGAGAGAGAGAGAGAGAGACAGAGAGAGAGAGAGACAGAGACAGAGAGAGAGAGAGAGAGACACAGGGAGAGAGAGACAGAGAGAGAGCATTGTCGATTGCTCAGGTCTCTCAGTCAAACCTAGTTCTAACCTCTAGGCTGACTCTCATTAGCCAGTTTGTCCTGGGGATCCCGTGTTTCCCTTCTGAGGCCAAGTCAGCACACCTATCCAGGATATCTACACAGGTTTCTGAGGGGCTGTGGTGTGGATTTGAACTCTGTTACTCACGCTTGTATGGCAAGTGCTTTAACATCTTACCCACCTCACCCAGGGATGTCTGCTTTTAAGGATCTGATCATCGATATGCTTAACAGTGAAGTGACACAATAGCTCATTGAGATGGTGTGTAAATCTGCACATATGTGCATGTACATGTGTGCCTTTTTGTGCGCTTGTACGTGTTTGCATGTGCACATGCATGTCTGTTTGTGTGTGTACATGTGTGTCTGTGTGTGCACATGCATGTCTGTTTGTGCATGTACATGCATGTCTGTTTGTGTATGTACATGCATGTCTGTTTGTGTATGTACATGCATGTCTGTTTGTATGTGCACATGCATGTCTGTTTGTGTGTGTACATGCATGTCTGTTTGTGTGCACACAAATGTGTCCATGCATATGTGTTTTATGTGCTTCCATGTGTACACATGGGTGTGCCTATGTATTTATGTGTGTGTTTGTGTGTGTATGTGCATTGTACCTATCTCCATGTGTGCTCAAGTGTGTAGTGTATCCATTTTGCAACTAGTGTGTAAGTATAAGATTTTATAAGTAAAAGTGTAGAAATCAGGGGTAAATCTGGAGGCTGTCAGATACCACGTGTCTATCAACCTGTGTAAGTGGCTTCTTAAAACACACGTGGGTGTGGATGTGAACCAGGAGGCGGACGTTCTGATATCTGAACTGATCCTTCGGAAACGAGAGCACAGACTCATGAATATGCATGCCCAAGACTCTTTCGGTATGTATAAAAAGAAAACAAAATAGTCCAGAAACAAACTGAGTGTCTATCCATCAAGGATTAAAAATTGGGACATTTATAATGTGGAATTTTATGCAGCTATTAGAAAGGATGCCTCTGGCAGTGATGGGCAAGATATGACAAACTGTACGAAAAGCAGCCACAGATGTCGATGAGAAAAACACTCCTTTAAAATGCATGATTCCTGGGGAGAAAGTAAGCTCTCCTTGGACAATAGCACTGATGGCTGCTGGGAACCCAGAGCAGTGGTTGGAACAGGCAAGAAAGGCCGGAGCTCAGAACCTTTCCACAGCGGTAAAAGCCCAACAGCCACTTCCCTCTGAATAGCGCCCACCTCCACACTAGGTGAAGTAAGTTCTGAGTCTCCAGGGGTCTGCACAGTGAACTGGTCCAGTCAGACTTAGAGGAGGGTCTGAGAGGGAAAACGTGCCCTGGGTATCTGTGACCCCAGACTTCAGCACTGTGGGCTGAGCATGCAAGGCTATCTGCTAGCCACAGCCTCGCACATGGCTTTGACCTGTCCCTGCTAGCGCGCTATTCTGACCACTGCTGAAGCAAAGTGGAATCACGTCCCTTCCAGCAGACAGTGGGAAGTTCTGTGCTGGCTAGGTTTTATCTGCTTGACAAGGAGGGAGTGCCTGGGAAGAGTAACCATCAAGCGAGGATGGGTCTCTGGGGGTATTTCCTTGACTGATGATTTATGTGGGAGTGCCCAGCCCACTGTGGGCAGTGCCACCCCTGGGATGGTGGTTCTGGGTTGTACAGGAGAGCAAGCTGAGCAAGCCATGAGGGACAAGCTGGTAAGCACCCTTCCTCCATGGCCCCTCTTCAGTTTCTCAGGTTCCTGCCCTTGTTTATATGGTGATGGACCATGACCTGGAAGTAGCCAAATAAACCCATTCCTTCTCCAAGTTTGTTTTGATCAATGTCTTGTCACAGCAACAGAGGGCGAAGAAGGACACACACTCTTAGACGAAGTTCCCGGTGTGCACAAAGGAAACAAATTGCAGTGAGCAATGGGGAGCAAAGCAACAGCTGTGTGATGGTTGAGGGAAGAGCTCGCTCCACAGTTCCAGGTGTCCTGGTTTCTCTTCTGCTGCCGTGACTTAGGGGAGAGAGGGTTCAACTTAACTCACATTTTCAGGCCACAGCCCATCATTTTAGTGAAGTCGCAGAGGCGGGGGCTTTAGGTAATCCCGTCACATCTAAAATGAATACTTGAGTGCGTGCATGCTGGCCCTCACCTGTGCAGTCCAGAGCCTCAAACCGGGGAATGAGACACCCACTTTCAAGCTGGATTTTCCCACATCAGTTAATACAAGACATGCCCCTGCATCAGCTTCATCTAGACAGTCCCTGTGATCGCTTGAGTCCTCTGTGTTTTGTGTTCTTCTTAAAAACCTGAAGTGTTTTCAAACAGTTTTTCCAAGATGCAATGTAGCTACTGGGAGACGTGTCTGTTCCTTTAAGTTTTATCTTTAGAATGATTTCTGTGGATACATAGCAGTGCTCAGTTCACCAACTTTCTCTTATTCCACCATGCCTTCCTGAACACCTTGCTGTAGGTGGCAATTAATTGTGCATGTTCATTTACCGGCTAATAATCACACAGAGACTATATTAATTACAACACTCTTTGGCCAATGACTCAGGCATATTTCTAGCTAGCTCTTAGATCTTGAATTAACCCATTTCTACTAATCTGTGTATCGCCACAAGGCTGTGGTTTACTGGGTAAGGTTCTGGGTGGTATCTGTCTCCTTCCGCAGTTACATGGTATCTCTCTGACTATGCCTACTCTCTATATTTCTGTTCAGATTTTCTGACCGACTTTGCTCTGCTAAGCCATTGGCCAAAACAGCTTTGTTCATCAACCAGTAAAAGCAGCACATATACAAAAGTACATTCAACATCATCTCCTCTTTTCTGTCTAAATAAAAAGGAAGGTTTTTAACTTTAACATAGTAAAGTTATATATAAGGAAATAGGTTTCAAGCAAGAATTATAGTTACAATATTTAGTGCATTTACTTTTGGCAAATTAAGGAAAATATCATCTATCCTATCTTTGTGAGTCTAAAGTTTATATTTAATTTATCTTTTACCATAACTAAGGAAAACTATAACTATCTATTCTTCAACTCCATCAAAGATTCCAGAAGGCTATAATATTACCTAAGTTAACAGGAAGTGCAGTGTAATTAACTTCCAAAGTTCTAGCATTGACAGAGACATCTAGCTACCTGGACAGTCACCCAATCTTCAATCTACAGATCCATAGTATCTGGGAGACTTTTTCATGAAGCAAAAAATTTCACCTATCTTGGCAGTTTGTCATTCACTTTCTTCTGTATCTTGCAGAATGTCTGGCAGTTTCTTCTGTGAAGCAGGAACCCTAAAAGACCATCTCATCTTTTGGAATGTTTAACAGTCACTTTTCTGTGGGTCCTGCATGTCCAGTTCATACAACATACGATCAAACAGTCCAGGCAAGAGCAGTTTCTTGCCCAAATGGCTATCCTTGTCACATTGAAGGTAAATTCCATAATGAGGTTCTTCAATGCCCATCAACCTCTCTGAAGTAATTGGTGCTGGCAGAAGCAGACATGTCTCACTGTCGAGAAAAGTCTCAGTTCTTAAAACATTTTAGTGCCATATTCTGTAAGTCTTTGAAGTGTTGAAGATTATCTCACTGAAATATATCTCTGTATATTTAGAAAACCTAAATAACATGGACTATAGTTTGATTATTACAGATGACTATCTATTAAACTGCATTTCTTTACTATGCACTGCATTTTAAATGAGCTGCATAAACATAATACCTTGAACAAGAGTTGAAATACATATACACAGTGTAACAAATCGACCTTAAATTTGTACACCTTGCGCAGCACCCACGAATTACTAACTCCTCCAAGTGGGCTGGAGTGGGTGCTCCTACTCCTTGCCCTGGGCCAGTACCCATCTCTGCTCCAGCTGCCCTTTCTGGGCTGCCCTTTTAGCACTGTGGGATTCTCAGTCCTCAGGCGAATCCTTTAGGGATCTCCTAGCACCAGCGACTTGCTCTGCAGTTTCTGCCTTGAAGGCATGTTCTGTGTGAAGCCAAGGCTGTACACATACACCTGGCCAAATGCTTGTTCCTTGAGTGGAGTCCCTGCATCCTCTTTGTTTCTCAAATGTCCCATGAATTCAAAACTCAGCTGTTAAGAGTCTGTGGTTATCAATGAATAGCATTGAGATGGATGAGTGAAACAAACCAGCAAATGTAACAAGGACCATGTTAGCCTTCTCATTAAAGAGGCTGCTAATAAAACTATGGCACACGGCACTTCTAATTAGTTAATTAAAATCTCCATCTGAGATCGGGATGAGCTGTAGAGAAATTTGGCCAATTAAACTTATTAATTGCTTCTTTTATTTGTCTGGTTGTTGTTGTTAAACTGGAACATATGTTCCATAAAAATGAATAAATAAACTGACACCCCTGCCCTACTGACCCCACCGTGTTGATGGCACTGCCTCAGAGCCCACAGGTACTGCTGGGGCTGGCATGAGCTCCACTTCTGTCTTCATGTTTGATCCCCATGGTCTCTATCCTTCAGCAGAGAAAAATGGAAATAAGTAGGGGTGACTAAGCTACTCATCGGCTGTTCACACTCACTGACAAGAACAGCATTGATGATAGCAACTTGGTCCCCACTCTCCTGATATCAACACAGCCCCCACTCCTGATATCAGCACAGCCTTCACTCCTGATATCAACACAGCTCCCACTCCTGATATCAACCCAGCCCCCACTCCTTATATCAACCCAGCCCCCACTCCTGATATCAACACAGCCCCCACTCCTGATATCAACACAACTCCCACTCCTGATATCAACCCAGCCCCCACTCCTGATATCAACCCAGCCCCCACTCCTGATATCAACACAGCCCCCACTCCTGATATCAGCACAGCCTTCACTCCTGATATCAACCCAGCCCCCACTCCTGATATCAACCCAGCCCCCACTCCTGATATCAACCCAGCCCCCACTCCTGATATCAACCCAGCCCCCACTCCTTATATCAACCCAGCCCCCACTCCTGATATCAACCCAGCCCCCACTCCTGATATCAACCCAGCCCCCACTCCTGATATCAACCCAGCCCCCACTCCTGATATCCACATTGTCCTCACTGGAGAGAGCAACATGGTCTCTATTCTAGAGACCAACACAGTTCTTCCACTGCAGATATCAGCACAGACCCCCATATCTCTTTTCTAGAGGCCTTGAGGTGTAGCACGCTGCCCACTTACCTGGTACAGCTCTGTGGTTTTAGTTCATTTAGAGCTCTGGTCCAACATTATAGTCAATTTTAAATGCTTTATTATCCCAAGGATTTACACATCCCCTTAGCCTTCATCTTCCATCTTTGCAGCTCCAGAGCCAAACCCTCAGCAGTCATCACTCTATCTTTGGTCTTTTTTAAAGATGAATTTTATTTTTAGAGTGTGTGTGTGTGTGTGTGTGTGTGTGTGTGAATGTGTGTGTGTTTGTGTGTGTGTGCATGTGTGTGTATATCTGTGCATGTGTGTGTGTATCTAAGTGCAGTGCCCATGGAGACCAGCAGAGGGTGTTGGATATCCTGGAGCATGATGCTGGGAACTGAACTTGTGTCCTGTGCAGGAGCAGAGCATGCTCTAACAGCTCGCCAGCTCTCTGGCACACCTCTCCTTTCTGTTTCCACAGGTAAACCTTTCCTTAATATTTCATTCATGTGGTCATACAGCAACATTGAGGCAGGTCATGTGTGTGGCAGCAGGCATATGTTCTTCACTCCCTTTATCGTGGACTATCATACTGTGTGGCTATATTAGGATTTATCTGTTGGAGGAGGCCACTAGTTAGTTCCTGGCCGCTTAGCCCTGAAATAATCACACAGAAACTGTATTATTTAAATCACTGCTTGGCCCATTAGCTCTAGCTTCTTATTGGCTAACTCATATTAATTCAACCCATTTCTATTAATCTGTATATCATCACGTGGCTGTGGCTTACTGGGTAAAGTTCTCAGTGTCTGTCTCCTGCGAGACCATGGCTTCTTCCTCTGTCTCTGCCTTCCTCCTCCCATGCTACAGGCCAAGCCAGTTCTTTATTCATTTACCAATAAAAGCAACACATAGACAGAAGGCCCTCCCACACCATTCATTCCTTCATTTTCTTGTTCCTACTTTTTGTCTGATGTGAGAAGCACTGCCCTGAACACAGGACACCTCTGCACTGGGTAAATGTTCTCATTCCTATGTCTGCACATGGTTTCTAGGGGTGGACTTAATGGCTGGCTCATATGATAAGTCTATGGCTGACCATTTGAGTGGCCAAATGGACTACTTTCTCCATGGCTGTTGCTTTAAGTCCCCACCAGTATTGTGCGAAGATTTGTGTCTTTCCCATTAGCTTCTGCTCTGTGCATACCTGGTGTCTGTCTGAGAGGTTGACTGGCATTTCCCTGGTGGCTGAAGACACTGAGAGTCTTTTCATGGGCTGTTGCCCATTCATGTGTCTTCTCTCGAGAATCTGTCTATTCATATCATTTGCCAGTTTCTAAATTGAATCATTTGCCTTTTTATTATTGAGTTATAATAGCCCTTTGTATCATCTAGATGCAAGTCCCAGCTTACACATGATTCTCTCTCTCTCTCTCTCTCTCTCTCTCTCTCTCTCTCTCTACCTTTCCAATTTCCTTGTAGTCATTTGGTGCATAATTTTGGGGTGTTTTTGATGTGGGGTTTATCCGTGCCTCCTCTTGTTAATTTTCTTTTCCTCCTGCATCAAATCTGAGAAATCACTGTCTAGAGTAAGTTATGAGGATTTTCACTTTTTCCCCCCTCAGGGTTTTGCAGTTTCAATTTGTATATTTAGATTTTTATTTCATATTTAGTTATTTTTTAATACATTGTATGGAAAAGTCCGTATGTATTCTCCTGCACAAGTGTCCAGTTGTCTTAGTACTGTCTTAGTTCTGTTCACCAAACTCTCCTGCTGGGAGAGAACTGGCTATTGTGGCAGGGCTAGAGCCACCAGCTGAACTCTCCTGGTTGGGAGGGACCTGGCTATTGTGGCAGGGTTAGAGCCACCAGCAAACCTGCCCAATGCTGGTGCTGACTGTCCTGATGACTGCAGCTCTGGACCAAGCTGTGACAGGGGAGGGTGTGACGCCTCCATCTTTGTCTTCTTCTTTTCAACTGGTTTTGGAGCAACCATTAGCTATGTGGAACCCACTCTACTACTGGACACAACCTACCTCTAGCCAAATGCGATGCTTGCCAAGCATGCCCTTTCTTCTCCGTTCTACACCACTCTCCTGGGCTCTGCTGACCACTATCAGCTTTCTGATTTAGTGTGTGTGTGTGTGTGTGTGTGTGTGTGTGAGAGAGAGAGAGAGAGAGAGAGAGAGAGAGAGAGAGACAGAGAGAGAGAGAGACAGAGAGGGGGGAAGGGATGGGGAGAGAAAAAGGGGGAGAAAGGGAGAGACACAGAGAGAGGGAGAGGGTAAGGGAGCGTGGGAAGGTCAGAGGACAGTTTTGGGGATAGGTTTATGTCCCCTGTCCTGTTTCTGTTTTGTGTTTCCTGCATGACAGTTGGCCCACTAGCTTCCGGGTGGGTGATCAGTCACGAGTGCGGAAGCTGTAGATAGGCACCACCTCACCTCATACTTCTTTCTGTTTCCTGGAATCCAGCTCAGGTTATAAGGTTGTCTAGCATCTACTGTAACCACTTAAGTACTCAACTTTCTATCTGTCTCAAAAAGAACAGTTTTTTTTTCTTGGTAACTCTAGGTACCTCAATTGGCCATCTGTGTTTTAGTGTCAAATTCTAAAGGAAAAAAGGATTAGAGTCTGGCAGCTGGTGTGCTGGAAACAGCAGCATCCTAGCAAAGGCAAGGCTGCAAATCTGGGATTGAAGGGTCTACTCACTTGGTCATCTTGGTTTCTTCTGATAATGTTCTGTTGTATTCAGAATGCTGATATCACAAAGATTTTGGTCAAGTATATTTTTGTGTCTTTTACTAGTCCAGTGTTATTAAGAATGTAAACATTTTCTCACTTTTCTGTTGATGTGTTTATTGTTATTGCATAAAAAGCAATATATGTCTGGTGCCGAGTTTATATTTTATATATACTTGATTATATATTATTCCTATGATTTTTGGTTTCTTAAGATTTGAATATACAAATTAAGTTATCTGCCAGAAGAGATTTTTTTTCCCAATCTATGAGCCATGCATTTGGTTTTCTTGTTTGATTGCTTTGGCATCATTCTCCAGTGCAAGATGGGGAGAAGCTGTAAGAGCAGAGGACGGCTGCCTCAGTCCCCTTCCCTGGGCTCCTAATGAGCCTCACTGGCTGAAAAGTCCTTTATAAGGCAGGGAAGAGTCATTCTGTTCCCACTCCCTAGCACGTTCTCGTCGTGATGGCTAAATCATGTTAAGTTTCTGTGTTAACTGAGATGATGATGTGGGAGTGTCATATATCAATCTGTTGATTTCATTGGTTAAGCAATAAAGAAACTGCTTGGCCCTGTGGGTGGAGTAAACAGAACAAAATGCTGGGAGGAAGAGGAAGTGAGGTCAGACTCCACAGCTCTTCTCTCGGGAGCAGACGCCTGAGAGAGACACCATGCCCCTCTCCCGGGCAGACACACGCCATGAAGCTCTGACCCAGGATGGACTAGGCTAGAATCTTCCCGGTAAGACCGGTGCTCACAGATTATTAGAGATGGGTTGATTGGGATATCAGAATTAGCCAGTAAGGGCTAGAGCTAAAAGGCCAAGCAGTGTTTAAATGAATACAGTTTGTGTGTTGTTATTTCGGGGCATAAGCTAGCCAGGCGGCTGGGGTGCCAGGGACGCAGCCCCGCTGCCCATATTACTACAAGATGATCTTACAGATTTGTGGGTTTTCCACCCTACTGGTTTGATGTATTCCATTAGTTGAGCCTCAGAAACAAAACCAAGCCATGAATTCCAGGGATGGCCTGGCTGCTCACAGTGTCTGGTCCTTTCTGTACATCACACCTCTGGGTTTATTTGTATTTGGCTGGTGTAGTATATAAAGCATGAAGGCCCTTCATGAGAAAGCTGCATGCTGAGCTTTTTCGTTGTGCTGTGGCCAGGTTTTGAGCCAGCCACACTGGTCTCAGGGGTGAGTTAGAAAGTGTCACCTCTGCCCTGTGAAGACCTTTCAAGCACTCAGTGGCTCTTCTCTGTGAGAATGCTCACAGCAGAACTTGAGGTCAAGGACGTTCTTTCTGGCTTTGTTTTCTGCGGGAGCCCACTGAACTCCATTCCATCTTGACTTAAGGTCAGAAAGTTCAAGCTTGTTCTTGCTCCTCAAGGTCAAATAACAGGATGTCTGACCAAAGGCTTGGCTACTAGATGTTTTGCTCTTCAAGGAGATAACAGGGACCAAATGCCTGGTTACTAGGTGTTCTGGGAATTAGGGAGGGATTGCACCTGTTTGCTCCTTGGACCATGGTAAGGAAGTCTTTTGCCCACCCCCCTTCTGTTTTGGGTATAAAAGGGCGATGAGAAATAAATCCAGTGCTGCACTACTCACCGAGAGCCCTCGTTTCTATCTTCTGTCTTCTGTCTCGTTCTTTCTTAACCCCCATGGCCCGTTTTAGGTACTGTTGTACAGGTCAGTTCCGACAGTATTCTAGAATCTGAACCTCCAGACAGACGACAGGTGTGAGAAGAGAATGAGACCCCACCTGGTGATCCTCCTGGAGGCTGGAGAGGTGAGAGTGACCCATCCAGGGAGGAGGCACTGAGGGAGGCTAGAGAAATGACCTGCCCCTGCTTCATGGGTGAACCACCAGGACAGGCAGCCAAAGCCCCAGAGCATGCTGGGTTCCAGAGCAGAGAGGACCTAGCTGTTCTTGTGAGGCTAAGAGGTGGTGCTGAGAAGGGACACTGCCAAATTCCTGAAGTCACAGGCCATGGCTAGAGACATAAACGCGGGAGCAGGGAGGGTCTCTAGGTCATGGTGGGGAAAGGGTTCTTGGCAGTGGACTGTCTCAGCGGAGACGCTGTTCTTCATGTTTGAGTGGATAGAACCTGGCACCAGGCATCAGATTACTGTTTGGAAAAGTGGAGGGCATTTTATCTGCGGCATGCATGCTTGGCTAGGGTTCGCACTGCTCGTGCTCATTGGCAAATGCATGCCTCCGAGGGTGAGTGGCAGGGAAAGACCCCGGGGAGACTGTCTTCACTTGCTTTTGCCACAAACAAGTGACCACCAAAATCTCAGCAGCACGTGAAAATTAGCTCCTGGAGGCTGTGTGAACTTGAGGATCTGAGTTCCACCTCCAAGGATTTTTAGGGAAAACAAACAACAGGTGTGGTGGTGTGAGTTCTTACGGACTTCCTGCCATTCAGTTTAGCTGGACTGTCAGGCTTCAGATTCAGTGAGGGACTTTGTTTTAAAATAGGGGACGGCGAAGCAACCAAGGAAGATACCCAATGTCTGAATTGTATACACATGTGTGCACAGAGGCACACACATCTGCCTTTACGTGTGCTCCTACATAGGGATAGGTACACAAGGCACACACACACACATACATACACACACACACACACACACACACACACGCACGCACGCACGCACGCACACAGTCCTGATTTCCCATGTGCCTGTGCGTTGATTGGGGTGGTTTGATAGCCTCCTCTGGCTCTGCTTGGCCGTTTTAAATGACTGTCCCAGCTAAGGGCTGATATACCATTCCATGAACCACACTTTCCACTGTGACCAAGTTGAAAGCCTAGTAGTGAACCTGGTGTTTATTAGAAGGAGCTGAAAAGCTATAAGCAAGGGTATGTTAGGGGAGCAGGAAAATAAAGAATGTAAATTAGTCTGCAAAAGAAAGAGCAAGAGAAAAAGAGGGGGGGAGGTGGGAGAGAGGGAGGGTGAGAATGTGGGGATGAGGGAGAGGGAGGGGGAGGGGTGCAGGACAAGCTTCCCATTTGAGGGCAGTGCCTCCTCCAAAATGTATGAACAGAGACCAGGCTGTCCGGGTGGCAGTTTGGTGGCTGCCATTGTTGTCTGGACAACAGTGTTGTCTGAGCTGGGGCTCTGCAGACCCAATGGCGGTTTATGGTTTTCTGTTGGGACAAATGAGAACAACAGCTTGATCTCTGAGTGAATATAATTCCAAGAGCCCAGAGGTGTTATCGGTTAAACAGAATAGAGGCATAGTAATTTCCAGCAGGGAAAAAGTACACACTCATTCTTTTCCATGGAAAATAAGTGCTAAGTTCTAAGTGACATTTTTGGAAACATTTATTGAGTGACAAAGTCCTCTGCACTGTGCCTCTCATGGGTGATGGACAGCTACAGAATTCCTGTCACAAAGGGTAACTGCCATTCATAGGCTCACACTGATCACACTGTTCACACTGCCCACGGGCTCACACTGCTCACACTGCCCACACTGCTCACACTGCTCACACTGTTCACACTGCCCACACTGCTCACAGACCCACACTGATCACACTGCTCACACTGCTCACACTGCCCACACTGCCCAACACTGCCCACACTGCCCACACTGCCCACAATGCCCACACTGCCCACAATGCCCACACTGCCCATACTGCTCACACTGCTCACACTGCCCACACTGCCCACATTGCCCATACTGCTCACACTGCCCACACTGCTCACACTGCTCACAGGCTCCCACCGCTCATTTAGTGTGAGAAAGTCTCAGCATGTTGTTAAGTGGCTGGAAACATTGGCACACATGTCCCATGAATGCTGTGGTGGATATGGGAAGAAATTCGTTAAAACTTAGCTTATAAGGACCAGGACAGGAGGACGTGACGTGATGGTTCATCTTGGATGTCAGGTGACTCTGGGATCCACTAAGAGACATGCCTCTGAGTGTGTCTATTGAGAGTATTTTCCAGAAGGGTTTACTTAAGGGAGAAGATCCTGCCCAGACTAGATGGAAGCTTCTGTTGGGGTCCACAGGAACAGTTGCTGTTTTGCCTGTCAGCCTTCCCCTATTGTTTGTGAGCATATCTGCTCTGCTGCTGCCATGTCTGCCACCCTTCAAGGGCACCAGGCCTTCCAACATGGACTAATAAGCATCTCTACAGGAATCCTCCAGGCCTTCCACACCAGATAGAGGCTCCGAAGGCATCCAGCCTCATGGACTGAACAGCCACCCAGTCCGGAGCCTCTCCCATGTACAGACAGCCATTGTTAGACTGATCATCCTGAATCAGAAAAGTCAAGCTAATTAATCTTTTCTATCTGATCTGTCCCTGTAGAGAACCCTGGTTTGTGCACAGGATGGGGAAGATCCTGTATGGAGTATTTAAATGCCAGTTTCTTGTCCTCTTGAAGCAGGTTTACAATTTCACACCTGCACAGATCTTGGAGGTTGAAGAAATAGCAGGAGTTCCCTCTGCTCAAACCTTCATATTGCTGAGATACTCAAGGCCATGATGCCTACTGGTGAGTTCAGCCAAGTCCAGGCACAGGGTGGGTGGGGTCATTAGGGATGCGTTTGGTCACCTTGACCTTGACGGTGATGCATCTGTGCACTCCCCATGTCTATGATGAGACTCACAGGGCTGGCTGCTTCCCAGCACTGATGTCTTGTCACCTTGTCACTGGGATGGGGTGGAACAGCCACCCCTACTCTGCAGATTGTAGATCTAGCTTTCCTACAAGCCAGTATGTCACCTGTGGTCTTAGAACCCGAGGCTCACAAATCTCCTGTCCCATTGATGCACCCAGATGCTTTTGAAATCTTCACAGGGACTCCGTGTTTTTGGCATCACTTTGGACCTGTGGCTGTTCACTTAATTGGCTCTCCCTCTAGTTCCAATCAACATAATGTCCACCCTTGGTGTAATTTTTCCCACAGCATTTAGAGAGAATTCTGGAAGCAGATGTCCCAGATCCATCTCCACTTGTCCTTCTGCAGATATCTGGCCAAGCTTTGAGGGGTCTCTGAGGCCCTTTACATACACCAGAACTCAGGAAGACTCCTAAGCTGCAGAGGACCACTGGGTATCTTATTGGAGCCTTGATGGTTCCCTCACTAATGGAGAAAAAGAGGAGGCTCGCTGTTGAGACATCCACAATTGGGCTGTTGCAGGACTGAGTCAACTAAACACATATTATTGTAACGTTAGTTTGACTCTCTGTGACACTGATCTAAAGGGTTAACTGCATCAGTGAGCCTAATTGTTACACATGCCCTTGAGCACAGCTAGGGTCCCTGACTGGGCTGATCTACTCCTCTTTTAACCCACAACCCCCTCCTC